>NC_143403.1:59462326-59765356 GCF_052110815.1 Crocodylus siamensis
ATATTACTTCATAAGTGGGAGAGAATCACTCCATTTTGCACTCCTCAGTTAAAAATCTACTAGAACTCAGTTTTCAGTGACTGTCCCATGGGAATATTTAATGTCTTTTAGACCTCCCAGGGTTGCTCTATGGCAGGGAGATTGGGAGCTGACTAGCATACATCCAGCAATAAATAAAACTACTGGAGCTTGGAATGCATCAGTGATCCATGTACGCATCTCTGACATGCACAAAAGCTGGTAGCTAGTGAAAATGGAGCCAAGCTTCCAAGAGCTCACAGGAAGATATGAAGCTACACAATACATTAGTTGAGATGTCATGGGGAGATGGACTAGGGAAGAGTAAAAAAGACCTCCAGGGCTGCTGCTTGCAGTGAAAAGCTTCTAGAATGTAACCACACAAAAAGAGCCAGCAAGCTGCCTGGCTTGGGGTGGTGATGTCTGCTACAGTCGAAACTCCCACCAACTGTAGAGAGGTGGGTACACAGGAAAGAGCCACAGAGAGTGTTTCACAGGGATCTGTTGTTTGGTGTCTCGAATTATATCTGTGTTGTTGGCTACCATCTACTCAAAGGGGGTTAACCTTTCAGACTTGCTTTCAGATATTTTGCCTGTTCTCATCTCTCCCACCTGTACTTGTAGACCTAGGGTGAGCAATTATTTGGGCTAGAAGGCCACTTAGAGCTTTGGTGACTTGTTGAGCGCCAGGGGGGTGGGGACCAAGGAGATATCAGCTGATCCTATCTGACCCACCAGCTGCTGCCCGGAGCCTAAGGAGGGAGGGCTGCACCCCACACTGCTCTCCTCTGCTCTGCCACAGCTGGGGCTGGGCCGTGCAACACACAGACTCCTCTGTCCCCCAGCATCCATCCTTTCCCCTCCCCCCCACCAGTTTCCTGTTGGCACTGTACAGTCCTGGCACCATGGCAGCCAGCAGCCAGACCTGCACGGGACAAGGCACGATGCAGTGTGCTGAGTAGCCATTCCACCTGCTCACCCACCCACCTTGGAGGAAAGTTGGGAGTGGCTGCTCCAGGCCGAGCCCCCCACAACCCCCACTGCAGCCAGTACCAGCTCATCTCCTAGTGGTGCCACGGTGGCAGCAACTCACTGCAGCAGGTGTTTGTGTTAGAAATGGAATATTGTTAGAAATGGAGTATTGTTAGAAATGCACAGCTTGCATCTTGCACCTGATAAGAAAGAAACACTGCCAAGGACTTTTTTCCTTGCCCAGCCTTGCCACAGCTTTTCTTATACTAAATCGCAGACTCTCCCCCAGCTTCTCCCTAGCCTTTCTCATGCAGATTACAGAAGCTGGAATTCAACTGACTGTGTCCTTGAAAGGGGGGGGGGTTAAACTCTTGGTGACCTATAGTAGTCTCTGAGCATGCTTAATTAGCTGATGCATATTTACCTCTCCGCCCTGCATACTTAAGTAGTTAATTATAATATACCTGCGATGTATGTAGTGATGTAACCACATGTATGCTTGTATGAAACGGAAGTGAGCTGTAAGAGTTCCTGTTTCTGCACACGTGCCCAGGAGGAAAAAGATAAATACAGCCTGCAAAATTCCTTGGTGGGTTCAGAGTAATCTGAGTTTTTGACTCTGCTCTGACCCTATTTGCAAATACACCTTTTGTGCCATCTAATGAGTGTGTGTCTGTGATTTTGGTGGCCTCCAGAGAAACGAACCGCTTTAAGCATCAATTTGGCACCCCAGATGGGACGTCTCTGGATCACCTCAGGGCTCAATGACAAGATCGTCTCTGCCACCATGGGGAGTGCGCACCAAGCCACCTTTTTGGGCTCACCCAGGGGGTTTGAGACGTGAGTCGGGGTACCCAAGAGATTAAAGGCTCCTGTGCAAAATTTTTGGTTTCTGAGGACGCCAGACACACATTCCGGCATTCTGATTGAGATCTCTGGGGTATCTGAGTGAGTAT
Organism: Crocodylus siamensis; assembly: GCF_052110815.1. Classification (NCBI taxonomy): domain Eukaryota; kingdom Metazoa; phylum Chordata; order Crocodylia; family Crocodylidae; genus Crocodylus; species Crocodylus siamensis. The sequence continues at coordinate 59,464,273 of NC_143403.1, forward strand.
ATGAATTCCCTTGCCCAATTTGGTCTGGATCCAGGAACAAAGACGCGTTCGATTTGGTTTAATACTGGGAAATTTTCGGCCTGGTATATGCGAACCGTCTGTAACTAGGATTTTTTGGTATTTGGTGTGCGTTGGACGCACTTTTGTGGGCATATGGGTGCGGGTCGCTCCCGTGTAGAAAACTCGGATACGCCTTTAAGTTATATATTACAAAACTTCAGTAAATTTGGAAAGCAGGCAGATTATGGAGTGAAGATGAAAAAGGGTGATTTAATTAAGTTTTGTCAACTTGAGTGGCCAACATTTGGGGTCCACTGGACCCCAAAAGGATCCTTTGTAGTAAAAGAAGTGATAGCTATCCATGAAATAGTTATGCAGAACGGATATTGGAATCAATTTCCTTATATCGATTGTTGGTTGTGGGTGGTTCAAAATCAGCCATCTTGGATTAAGAAATGCTTAGTAAAATCTCATGTGATGGTTGTTAAAGGAAAGACTCGAGGAGGACCGCCTGTACTCCCTGAGTCTAATGGGGGGGGGAATTCTGAATTGGCTGAGTATCGGACCCGCTCTCCAGTCACCCTGTCAGGTAGCGAGGATGAATCAGACACCTCCTCAGGATCCAGTCCCTCTGCACCACCGCTCCCTCCCTCAGGGAAACCACCACCGGCATATCAAAGCATACCTAATGATTCAGAGCGTGAGCCTCAGCCAAGTGCCCCATCTGAATCAGGGAATAAGGGCTATTATTTGCGCAAGACTGTAGAATCACAGCCGGTGCTGAATTGCCCAATGCGAGAGGTTATCGGAGGGGGGGGCAATGCAACTTTTGTCTACACCCCATTTAGTACTTCAGATTTATTTAACTGAAAGAATCAGAGCCCCTCTTTTCGTGAAGACCCTGAAAAGATGAGGGACCTGTTTCAATCTATTGGACAAACCCATCGACCCACTTGGGCTGATGTCCAGATGATGCTTCAAACCCTCCTGACCCCGGAGGAGAGGAGATTAGGGAGAGGAGGGATGGCAGAGTGCATTGCAGCAGCCAGGGTAGAAGCGGAGGGAGCTGCTGGTTGTACCTTGCGTGATACCTGCCCTGTTGAGGAACGGAGATGGGATAATCATACTGCAGAAGGAAGAGAGCTGAGTGCACGGTATCTGGGGATTATAGTGAAAGCAATGGGGAAGGCAGTGCCTCCGGTTACTAATCTGTCTAAATTGTATGAAGTGAGACAGGGAAGAGAAGAGGATCCCTCAGCTTTCCTCGGGAGGCTGTATGAGGCATTCCGCAGGTTTTCAGACCTAGATCCAGACGCCCCAGATAATCAACGCATGGTAAATCTTTTGTTTATTGGTCAATCCGCTGCTGATATTCGTAAGAAGTTACAGAAAACTAAGGGAGGTGCTGGGAAACCCATTTCAGAGCTGGTGGAAATTGCATATAAGGTATATGGGAATCGTGAGCATATGCAGGAGTGCAAGGAGGATAAAAAGGCTCAGCGACAGATGGCAGTGCTGGCAGCTGCTATAACTGGAGGTAACCCTGGAAAGGCTGGGATGCAGAAAGGGAAAGGAGAAAGAGTGGGAGCAGACATTTGTGCTTACTGCAGGCAGAAAGGACACTGGAAGAGGGAATGCCCAAAGTTAAAGGAGAAGAGAGAGGGTGAACCAAGAGGTCACCTCATGCGGGCAGAGGAAAAGGTTGAGGACACAGAATGAAGGGGACGGGGATCTAAGACCACTACCCTTCGGGTTGGAGCCCGAGAAGATCCCATGGTAACCATTAGAGTTGGTGGCAAAAACTTTGAAGCCTTGGTGGATACTGGGGCTACATTTTCAATGATTCCAGAAAACCCCCCCTGTGCAGGAACTAGTGAACAGCATGTACTTGTGGAAGGGATTGAGGGAACGCAATCCCAACTCCCTGTTTGTAAACCACTCCTCACCGAAGTGGGGGACCATTTGCTTGAGCACTCCTTTGAATATTCTCCAAGTTGCCCGGTTGCACTACTTGGGCAGGACCTACTCACAAAATTGCAAGCTGAGATATTTTTCAGAGACGACCAGATGGTGGTCCAGCTACCTGTCAAGCAGAGCTCGAACTATCAGATGGCTCTCCTGGAGGACCGACGCCCTGTAGTAAGTTCTGAAGATCACATGACTGGAGTAGACCCTTCGGTATGGGCTGATGGAACCCCTGCACGAGCTAAGTCGGTCTCCCCGGTAAGGATCATACTCAAGGATGGGGAGGGGTCCGTTCGGGTAAAGCAGTATCCACTCAGCCGAGCGGCCAGAGCTGGACTCAAGCCGTTAATAGAGAAATACAAGAGGTGCGGATGGCTAGTGGAAGGGTCCTCACCCTACAACACCCCCATTCTTGGAGTGCCGAAGGCAGATGGGGTCTCATACAGACTGGTCCAAGACCTGCGAGCAGTAAATAAGAAGGTCCTTTCAGACCATCCTGAAGTCCTAAACCCACACACGACTTTGACACAAGTACCGGGGGAAGCTGAAATATTTTCAGTGCTAGATTTGAAAGATGCTTTCTTCTCCATTCCCCTTCACCGAGAGAGTCAAAAATTGTTTGCTTTTGAATGGGAGGATCCAGATACTTTCCATAAAGCCCAACTCATGTGGACAGTTCTTCCACAAGGATTCATAGCAGCCCCCCATATTTTCGGACTTGCCCTTCAGAAGGACTTGGAGGAGTGGAAGGGATCACACCCCGCAGTGACTCTCCTCCAGTATGTGGATGACCTGCTAGTTGCAAGCCCAAACTTGCAACTCTGCGAGGAAGCCACCAGGTCACTGCTAAACACTCTAGGGGAAAAAGGATATAAAGTCTCTAGAGAGAAAGCCCAAATATTTCAGCCTCAAGTTACATTTTTGGGATATAAGCTCTCAAAAGGAGTCAGAGCCCTGAGTGCAGATCGCATACAGGCAATCCAAAGTCTAACCTCACCTAAGTCACCCAAGGAGCTGCGGGCATTCCTAGGGCTAACTGGGTTCTGTCGACTATGGATACCAGATTATGGTGGGAAGGCCAGACTGCTGTATGACTCACTGACTAAGGAGAGTCTCACTAAATGGAAATGGAATAAAGAAATGCAGCATGCCTTTGATCTGCTTAAAGCAGCATTAACCCAGCCCCCTGCCCTGGCCATCCCAAATAGTAAAAAGCCATATCGACTGTATGTTCATGAGAATCAAGGGGTCACATCAGGGGTGCTGACACAGCCATCGGGCCCAACCTGGAGACCCGTGGGATATTACTCAAAGGTTCTAGATCCGGTTGCACTCAGGTGGCCAGCCTGTCTTCGGGCTGTGGCAGCCACAGCAGTGGTTGTTGAAGAAGCCAGAAGATAGTCATGGGTGCGGATATGGAAATACACACCCCACATGGAGTTCCCCAGATTCTAGGGACTGAGGGAGGAAACCCCTCCAGACCATCATGGTATGAGATATTTTTGCTCTCTAATCCAGGACTTACTTTCAAACATACTACAGCCTTGAACCCTGCAACCTTGCTGCCGGAGCCAGGGAAACCGACGCATGACTGCCTTGAGGTCCTGAATCAAACCACACAGGTGCGGCCTGATCTTGCTGAGGACCCAATTGAAGACCCAGATACTGAATACTTCGTAGACGGCTCCAGCTCTGTCATCGATGGAAAAAGACGAACAGGATGTGCAGTGGTAACCTTGGATAAGGTAGTATGGAGGGAGTCATTGCCGAGCTCATGGTCGGCACAGGCTGCGGAACTCACTGCGCTCACCCGAGCATTACAGCTGGGGACAGGCCAGTGGGTTAATGTATACACTGATTCTCGCTATGCTTTTTCTACGGTCCATGCGCATGGACTATTGTGGAAAGAAAGGGGTTTCATTATGGCTTCTGGGAATAAAATTGCTAACGGCCCTCAGATTATCAAGCTACTAGAGGCACTCCACCAGCCTAAAGAGGTAGCAGTCATTCATGTGCGGGCCCATGGGAAGGCTGCTGAGGAAAAGCATAAGCTTGGAAATGCAAGGGCTGATGCGGCAGCAAAGGAAGCCGCATTTATTGGTGGAGGAAGTATCCAGGCAGGCCTTGTCCCATGCCATATGGCCATACGTCCGGGATTTAGTCCCGCAGTGTTCCCCTGAAGAAGATAAATTTGCACAGAAAGCTTGTGCAAAAAAGAACTCCCGGGGTGGTGGATAGTACCGGGAGGAAAGGTCATGATACCCAGGCCATTGCTTCGGGAGGTGCTGCAACAGCTCCATGCAAGAACCCATATGGGAGGCTTGACTATGGGTGATCTAGTGATCCGCCAAGCAGTAGCCCCAGGGCTATATGTAGAAGCTCAGCGTATTGCTACCAGGTGCATCACATGCCAGAAAGTAAACCCTCGAAGGAAACCCCCTGTGCCAATGGGAGGTAGACCCTGGGCAGCATACCCTGGACAAGCATGGCAGATTGATTTTGCTGAGCTCCCACGGTCCAGACATCATGGGTTTTTACTTGTCATGGTAGACCAGCTCTCTGGTTGGGTCGAGGCATGGCCCACCAGGACTGCCACTGCGGCTACAGTAGTGAAGTATTTGTTGCAGGAGATCATTCCCCGGTATTCTCTGCCTGAATCCATCCAGCCAGATCAAGGACAACACTTTGTGAGAAAGGTAGTTCAAGAAGTCGCACAAGCTCTCAAGATCACTTGGAAACTACACACACCATGGAGACCACAGAGTTCAGGACAAGTGGAACGCATGAATAGGACCTTAAAGACTCTACTCACCAAAATCTGTATTGAAGCATGCCTTAAGTGGCCTCAAGCATTGCTGCTAGCTCTTACTTGCATTCGAAACACTCCCTGACGGGGCATTAAATTAACCCCATATGAAATTATGTTTGGCAAGCCCCCTCGAGTCTTACCCCCTGGGATGTGAGAAAATGTAACTTTTGAATGAGGTAATAGCGAGCTTCATATGTACGTTATTGCTTTGCAGTCTGTCTTGTCTTCTCTTCACAGGTATGCAGCCTCCTTTCAGCGCCTGCCTTTAGACGTACCGGTACATGACTTCTGCCCGGGAGACTGGGTCTTGGTGCAGCAGTGGAAAAAGGAACCTTTGACTGAGAGGTGGGGTGGCCCTTTCCAGGTACTTCTAACAACCCACACCGCTGTAAAGATTGCCAGCCATGACCGTTGGATACACCATACCCATGTGAAACGACATCCACGAGCGTCAGAGGACACCAACTCCCAGGACGAACTCACTCCGGAAGCTGAGTCGTCCTCGGAACAAGAAGCCAGCAAGTGGAGCTGTGAACCTACTGGTGATCTCCAAGTGCGCCTGAGATGGCTTAATCAAAGTTCAGAAAATTAGACAAGAAAGTAAAAAGAAAAAGTTTAGGCTGTATTTGATCTCAAGAAAGGGAGAATATGGTGGGAATCTTAATATGCCTTGTTGTTATCTATGTAGTAAGAGAAGCAGGATTGAGCTGCCCTAGCCGCCAGCCTATATCCCCGCTTCCCCCAATTGCTCCCCCAGGGACAAATTTGTATGTTGACATGATGGAAAGAATTGCAGGTACCTTCAATCTTACCAACTGCTGGGCCTGTGGGGGACTCCGAGAGGCCGGAGAACAGTGGCCTTGGAGGGCTTTTCCTTTGGCCCCAAAATGGTTGGTAAGTGATAAGGCAGATGTTAAGAGTACTGGTCAAGAATGGGATGAGAACCGCAACTGGGATCTTTCCCAAGTGGCATTAGGAGAGTACTGTATTAGCAATAATGGTACAGGGAGGAGTTTGGGACATAGCCAGTGTACATGGACATTGAAATGGGTCCGAACATGCACTACCTGTTATGCCCTTAATTGCAGCAAGTACGCAGGTCAATGGAATTCTACTGCTGTTAAGCTCCCAAACTCCACGTGGATGAAATGTAACCCATCCACTCCACAATCATCCCTGTATGATGAAGACACCTGCTTCAAAAAGGTCAGAAGGGCAAGAGTATCACGTTTCGATCCTAACATTACAAAATGTCAGGCATATAATGAGACCCGAAGTGAACGATTCATACCTTACTTCTATAATTGGCAATGGGCGCACCCGAATGGCACAACGGCGTGGTTTAATAGATATTGGAGTGCCTCAAATGACACAAATGAAATAACCGAGTGCGAGTATAGGGATAAAGATGGCGTATGGAGATGTCAGCTTAAGTCGAGTGACCATTACACCGGCCCTTTAGGGCATAGGGACAACAAATACTATCCCCCTCTTTTCTGGTGGAACCGTGACCCCCTGGCCTTGGGAGGGGAGAACAGGGCCTTAAAAGGACATTATTGGATTTGCGGAAAGCGAGCCTATACGGTACTGCCACAAAGGTGGACAGGAACCTGCTATATTGGGGTAATTGTACCAGCTTTCTTTTTGCTACCATCTGAGGTTGGAAATAAGTTGGGAGTCTCTTTGTATGATGATTGGAAAAGGACCAAGAGAAGTATTGATGTAAGTTTGACACAGGGTGGCTCCCAAAAGTGGAAGGAGGATGAGTGGCCCCCTCAAAGGATTATTGAGTATTATGGACCAGCTACATGGGCTAATGATGGGAGTTGGGGATACTGGACACCAATATACATGCTAAATAGAATCATCAGGTTGCAGGCAGTCTTGGAAATAATTACTAACCAGACCGCCACTGCTCTCGAGTTACTGGCCCGACAGAGTTCTCAGATGAGAGAAGCCATATACCAAAATCGAATGGCCTTAGACTATTTACTCGCAGAGGATGGCGGAGTCTGCGGAAAGTTCAACCTTTCAAATTGTTGTCTCCAAATAGATGATAACAGAAAAGCAGTCTTAGAGATTGCCAAAGAGATTAGGAAAATAGCCCATGTACCAATACAAATGTGGGAAAACACATGGGATAAAGACTGGTGGTCTAATCTACTTGGAGGACCCTGGTGGAAGAAAGTAGGGTTTGTATTTTTGTGTGCTCTGACTGGTTTGATTTTTATTCCTTGCCTTACTCCCTGTCTCACTAGATTGATAACCACCACAGTTGCAGCAGTCCCCCTCAAAGCGCAGACTGTAGCAAAAGTCATGGTACTCAGAAAAATTCCTCGTAATTATCTTGATCTGCCTAAATGAAAATGGGGAGCAGAAAGCATCTTGAGGGGGGAATATTGTTAGAAATGGAATATTGTTAGAAATGGAGTATTGTTAGAAATGCACAGCTTGCATCTTGCACCTGATAAGAAAGAAACACTGCCAAGGACTTTTTTCCTTGCCCAGCCTTGCCACAGCTTTTCTTATACTAAATCGCAGACTCTCCCCCAGCTTCTCCCTAGCCTTTCTCATGCAGATTACAGAAGCTGGAATTCAACTGACTGTGTCCTTGAAAGGGGGGGGGTTTAAACTCTTGGTGACCTATAGTAGTCTCTGAGCATGCTTAATTAGCTGATGCATATTTACCTCTCCGCCCTGCATACTTAAGTAGTTAATTATAATATACCTGCGATGTATGTAGTGATGTAACCACATGTATGCTTGTATGAAACGGAAGTGAGCTGTAAGAGTTCCTGTTTCTGCACACGTGCCCAGGAGGAAAAAGATAAATACAGCCTGCAAAATTCCTTGGTGGGTTCAGAGTAATCTGAGTTTTTGACTCTGCTCTGACCCTATTTGCAAATACACCTTTTGTGCCATCTAATGAGTGTGTGTCTGTGATTTTGGTGGCCTCCAGAGAAACGAACCGCTTTAAGCATCATTGTGACCCATCCCATGTGGGCCTGGCTGTCAGTGGCCGCAGTGCCAGGTCTGCGCAGCCACAACACCAACAGGAATAGGGGTGGGGTGGGTGGAGGTGTCTGCATGCTGTGCAGCCTGTTCCAGCCTTGGCTGCAACAGAGCAGAGCAGTGCAGGGCGCAGCCCTCTCTCCTCAGGCTTTCGGCAGTGGCTGGCAGGCTGGATAGGATCAATTGGCAGATGGATATGGCCCACAGGCTGTATTTTGTGCCCCTCCCCACCCCTCCACCCCATTGTAGACTATACCATTTTTTGCTTACTACTTTGCTCTGAATTGTTTAGTTGCACATGTTCATACCCTTAATTTTCCATCATGGTTAAACTAGGCCACTGAGTATCACGATCCCTTGTTCTATTCCTCACACTTTCTCACTGTATATGCTTAACTAAATTGCTTTACAAGTATGTGCCTTCAGTTTTCCTGCCTGGGTAGGTATTTAAATTGTTCTAAGCCCTCTGGTATCTAAGAATCAGATAGAAACAACACTATTGTTGTTCCTTTTGAAAGTCTCAGACGGAAGATACTGTATAAATATGAAAAACGGGCATTTCAGTGGTAAGGTAATCTCCACATAGTTCATCAAGCTTTAAGGCTGTTTATAGCTCCTCTCATTCTCTGGTGATAAGTGTGTACATAACTAGAGATAGTTTGATGCTATTTAATAATCAGTTCCACATTGTATTCACATGTTATACATTTGCTTTGACTTTCATCAAAATCCATATGAGCCTCTCATTTGCATTGGTGATACTGCTCTTTTTTTTAACTTTTATTTGTTCATAGTATGCTCCTGCTTTGAAAGTACTTCACAGAAAGTACTTCATAGAATTCAAACTAAATTAATCCTTGCAATTCCGCTGAAGTTGATGTTTATGCATCCTTTCTTTTTAAAATGAATTTGCTAGATTAATTTTCTGTTATGATGCTTTATTATTTTGTACTTAACTTTTGTAAACTTGTCCATGTGCTCTCTTCATTTCTCTTAACCACTGTATAGGATAGAGAAAATAAATAGAAAACAATTAATTTTTTGTGATCTTTCTCTCCTCCAAAGCAGGCTTTTGCTGGCATGTAGTGCATGCACTAATACATTCTGCAAGAAAATATTATGATCTATTTAACCCAGGGATGTCCACATTTCAGCTAGTAAGCTGCTTCTGGGTGGACTTCAAAGCTATGAGTTAGCAGTCTCTTACTCCAACTACTGAGTTAATTCATATTCAGCGCAGCAATGTCAGTGGTGTTTCTCGGTGGTTAACTGACAATATGTTGGGGGTCTCAAGCCGATATTTTGAGTTCAAGTGGGCATCAGAGAGTTGACAGGCAACCTGTATTGAAGTGTTTTTCTAACTTCAGAACTTGATTTTAGTATTCTTTTAACATACATTTTACATCATTTCCTAACAGTTTTCTTAAACCTTAACTAAAAATTCTATCACATGGGATCACACTGACACCCATTTGAGACATGAGTAGGGTTGGGGTGTTCAGATTGACAGTACAGCACTACAGTGCTCTACTACTTAAGCTAACTGAGTAACTGCCACTTGAAGGAAATGGACATCTGCAAGCCATAAAGGAATGCAGACACTAAGGAATAATAGGATTATTTCCAGATACTCTAGGGAAGGGTGCTCTAGTGGTTGGTTATACAAACGTTTACCTATACTATCCCTATATTTTTCCTGGTCTCCTCCTGCTCCTGTTCCCCAGCTCCTAGCTGTCTCCACCTTGCCAGATTTCTGCCTCTCCACTTTTTTTACACACAGTTTTTCCCACAATCCCTCCCTTCTTGTTTCTTGCCCTGTTCTGCCTTGCCTCTCTCCCTCCTCCCCCAGGGAGCAATGTGTGGTAAGTTTGCACAGAATTGCAATGTGGCCTTCATAGATTTTAGCATGTAGTCCCACAGCATCCTTCCAAACATGGGTCCTACACTGGAGTGGGAGAAGAAACAGTGACAAGCGAGCAAGTAGTGGGAGAGGCTAACAGCATTTTCAGTGTGCCTGGCTGTCTAACCACGCCCCATGGAAAAAAGTAGATGGCAGACTTCCTAGTTATGAATATTATTGCCCAATGCATTATGTGCCTGCGTGGTGTTTTTTAGAGGGCATATGTGCTTGCCCAATGGCATTTTGCTCTTTAAGAAAAGCCTTCTTTCTAAGTAACTCAGTCAGCCAATCCTGGGATGGCTATTCCCAACTCATTAACTGTCTGCAGTGCATTTAAGATTTGAAATTAGAATGTGTAGAGCACAGGAACCACAACGGAGAGAGAACTTCCTGTTGAATGACTAGGAAAAGCTTCACTTAGTCAGAAGTGAAGAATCATAGATTATAAGGCCAGAATGGATAACTGTAAATATGTAGCCTGATTTCCTGTATAAAACGCGTAGGCTTAATTTAATTAGAGCATAACATAATTAGAGCATAACATTTAGAAAAAGATCCAATTTTAAAAATTGCCAGCTATGGAGAATCCATCCCTGGATATATATGATATGTTTGGAGCATATCACACACAGGTTGCATTATTTTATCTGATACCATTCATATGCCATATTATACCACGTTGCATGCAATGTTATTCAAAGACTGTGGTAATGTGCACTATTGAAATATCAGATCTATGTATCTGCATACACTGTGTGTGCAAGTGCAGTGGCAAAGATATACACCACATCCTGTAGAGGTAATACTATGTGAGGAATTGCAGAGCCATGTGATGATTAGAGTTATGCACCTCTGCTTTCTTGACTAGTCTTCTGCCCACTAACTTATCCTGGGTCTTTAAGTTTCTGTACCTGCCACTTAAAAAATAGAATTAACCAGTTAGAAAGTCTTTCTTCCTTTCCACCCAAAGGGAATCACTGACCCATAAAATTTCCCTTGCCAATGTCCAAGATAGCCACGGTTCTACCCTTCACCTGTGCCAGACTTTCTGAGCAGGATCCTCATCCCAGCTATGGCCCCTTTACAACAAGTGAAAAGGCTGCAGTAGTGCAGATAGGCCCTATCAGCCTTGTAGCTGGATAAGGGAAAATTCCTCTGATGTATACCTGACGGTCACAGCTATGGGGCTGTCCTCTAAGGACACCTTCACTACCTACTGTGTAAGAGCAGTTTTGTGTGCTATGGCCAAGGCCTCAATGCCATGCAGCTTCTTCATGGTGGTATGACCTATAGGGGTCTAATTTAGACAAGCCTCCTGGACTGTTTGAATTGTGGTAGAGGCCTCTCCAGCACCCAAAGCAGCTCTAGGAGCAGGAAGGTGTAAATGTGTCTTAGTTGGTTCCCCTTGTGTGTAAAGATATTACTGGTATGATCTTAAAATAATCATAGGTCCACACAGGGTTACAATTAGGAATTTTAGCCCCTTGAATTCCTAGCTTCCCAGTGGGGGCATCTACATTTGTGCTTTACTGAAGTTGACTAATTAGCTCAGCAGTAAAGTATCACTATCTACACATGTGGCGCTATTAGGCCAGAGTAAATTAATTAACTTTGCAATAGGATAGTACTACCCAATACAAATACTACCCTACGGCAGAGATCTTCAGTGTGCCGCAATGTACACGTAGACAGTGACTGGGCTGGTTGGAGCACAAGGCTGCTACAGTGTGGGGGCTGCCTGCCAGCTAGCCCCGCACTGTAGCACCCTCATGCCCCAACCAGCCCCTCCACAGCACATTGAGCTGGGGTAGAGCAGCTCCAAGCTGGCAGGCTGACTCCCCCAGACCTCCTGGCAGCCAGGGCTGCACTGCCCCAGCTCAACATGCTGCAGTCCCAGGTGAGCATGGAAACTCTGCAAGTGGGAGCAATGAACTCTGGCACAAACTGCACTGGTGTTTATTCAGGTGCACTAATTCCACATGTAGATGTGCCCAGCACTTCTTTCTACTCCTGTAAAAGTCTAACATTTGGGCCATTGTTATTTTTATGGAAAGATCATGAGAGCTCTGACAGGGGTGTAGAGGAATCTCTAGGGTGGGGGAGAAGTCCCAAATGCATTGGGAACTGTTTCTCCTTTGGACCAAGTGTCCATGCTGGAGCTGAACAAAGCCCCCGATACAGCACAAACCAAAGTTGTTTTAATTAGTGTTGTAAAATGAAGCCTTTGCCATCTGTTCCACCCCCTCAATGCGAATGCCACTCTCATTATGGTGATTACATAATTAAAATGAAAATATAATTTTGTGTTGGCATCTGTGGTGATTTTTCTTATGTTCCTACCCGCTTCAGAAAAAAGGAAAATAGTGTGAGCTTCTCCTGGCTTTATACTGAAGTTTTACTGCAAAAACCTTAACTCAGCCTCCCGTGTCTGTCTATAACTCCTTTGTTCTCTGTTAACATTGCTAAGCAGTGCACATAAAAAATGTCACTTTATTCCAGTGCTGCCAAATCAATCTTTGTTTATGAATTGCCTTGTTTTAGCAACAACAGGTAAAGGGGATAGATACATAGATCCTGCTTTGTTAGAACCACAGCTTCAACAGGAGGAATTCAAAATCTCTTAACTAACAAGTTCACCAGAAATCTGTAGCAGGAAGCTGCCCTCTAAATTCAAGCTATTTTAGACTTCCATGGAGGGGTTAACTTGCATGGAGAACAAGAACAGCAGAGGACTGGTTACCTCAGAATGATGTCACGGCCGCTCTTGTTACAAAAAAAGTCCCCGAGTCCCTGGGGAGGGGGTAGAAGGGGCACAGCTTTCCTGTAACTGGGCTAGAGCAGTCACTCAGTCTTTTACAACAAATTAAATCATGCAGCGTGAGTCACGTTCCCTTTTGCTTCTCTCTGCCAAATTCTAGGCACTGACCAGACAGACCAAGGGAGAGAAAAGGCAAAATCAACACTGCAGGAAAGTTGAACTGAAACAACCCGTCTATTCTGGGTATTGTTTAACATTTTGGAACTGATTCTATGTAGAGATAAGCGGTCTATAAATATCCTGTCTGCTGAATTTCTTTATCACAACATCACCCATCAACTTGTCAGCTGAACAGACAGGTTAAATTCTCCAAATAACACATGGCCTAATTACAGATTACATTCCTGTACCATATGGAAAGAAGGACTGATTGCTGTAAAGGATGTTACCCATTTCTGTGAATTGAAGCATGCTTCAGTCTTGGAAAGGTAAATAGCATACGCAGCTGCTGCTGAATCATGACTAGTTCTGAGGCAGGGCTGAGCGAGCTCAACACCCAGATGATTATCTGACTGACCAGATTAGAGGAAAGCGCTCGTTTAACACTTTTGAAATCCTGCCGGTGCTCGGCTCTTTTTAATAAACGACCAAAAAAGCTTTTCTCCTCTGCTCCAGGGCTTGAAGTAAGTTTTCAGATCCTCACTATGATTAATTACCAGGCACCTTCTGATTATTAGTAAAATTATGAACATCATTTATGGAATGTTTGACAACTGCAGAAGAAAATGTTGCAGCAATGGGTTTTTTTATCAGAATTTTTAGCGCTTACCTTTCCACATTCTGCTGTGCCTTTGTCTTTAACGTGCCCTGTGCAAATCAGCCAAAGCCAGCCAGAACAACCAATTACTTTATGTTTCTGTCAATCATTTTTCCTGTTTCCATTGTAATAAGAAACAGTGTGATTTCTCTGAGGAAAAAATACGAATTTTTCTACTATATTCCTTAGCTGCTGTTTTTAAGTGTGTTAAGAACTGTAGGATATGTTTATCAGTGCCTGATACCTCAAGACTTATAGGACAATATTCCACTTACCATATCATACAATTAACAGAAAAGCAAGAAAAAAAAAGAAAAAAAATCAGTAGTGGATTCCATTCTAGTGATAGGTTTAAACAGGATCATATAATGCCACAAATGTTGAAGGCAAAAGACAATTTGTCCATAAGAGCTTACAGTCCAGGAACTGGTCACTACACAGAGTGCCTTTAGATTTGTACAGATGTCTCAGTGATCAGTACCTGGCTATAAGACACTGATACAATAATGGAAGGCAACAAGCACTGAGAGGTAGGATTACAAAAATAAGATGGATGTAGTTGCTTTGGTGAGTAACGGCCGTGTTTTGTGGATTGTGTAATGCATTTTAGGACACTCCTCTTGAGAACAGTGTGAGAGTTTGTCTGCCTTACTGCAGAAATTTGTGCAAAGAAAGATATTTAATGGTGATGGAGCTATGTTGGGGGTGGGTTAGGAAAAGATACCTGGACACAGGCAGCTGCACAGAAAATGGCACAGCAAGGAAAGCAGGAGAGGGAAACAAAAAAAGGAGGTTAATTATGTGGCTTTGGCAAAGCTGTGGGAGTAACGGAATAAGAGATGAGAGCAGAGAAGCAAGCTGGAGAATACCCTGCGAGGTAGAGGGCTTTTGCCCAAACTGACAAAAGGCAAAACAAGAGACAGAGTAGTAGAGGTCATAAATGGGAAGAATATGTGGGATGTGCAGCCCTCAGATATTCTGGGGATGTTAGTGCAGTTGCAACATAAATGCATTTTCATTCCTAGTTTTTGCAGGCAGCTGCTTCCCTGATAGAGGCACGAAGTGATCAGAGCCTGGCCCCAGCAGGGAACCGTCAGATGGAAGAGTACTAAATGGCTTTTTGGAGGCACTGGGCATGTCTACATGTGCACTTAATTCAAAGTAGGCTTACTGCACAGTAAAAATACCCAGCCACCCTGCCCACTGGTAGAGCAGCTAGCAGTGAGCTCCCAGCTGGGTGAGGGGATCCCCACTCAGTCCCGGTAAGCTTGGAGCTGTCCCACGGGGGGAGCAGCTAGCAGTGAGCCCTGGCTGAGCCTGGGTTCCATGATGCCTCGGTGGCTGTCAAGCTTACGGACACTGTACGCATTGCCCATCCGGCTGGGGGCTCACTGCTAGCTGCCTCAACTGTGGATCAGGACAGGGGGCTGAGACCTGCCCCTCCCCCACAGCTCTTTCCAAGCCCCATGCTTCAATAACGGGGGGCTGGGACTTGGCCTGTACTGGGACAGTTCCCAGCCAGCCCCAGGCTTTGCGGGGAAGTCTGCATGTGCATCCCAGAGCTGGCTGGAGGCTGCCCTGAAACAGGAGCCTGATCGCTGCTGCCAGGGCAGGGGGACATTGTCCCAGTCAGGCTCCAAGCATGGAGCCCACCCCAGCAGCAGGCAGCTCCTGGGGGCAGGAGGCAGGATTTCATCAGTTCTTACTGGGGCAAAGAGGGCAGAAAAGTAAAAGATGACAGTAGGGTTGTATCCAGTCGGAGACAGAGGGTAATGGTGCTGGTGACAGTAATGGGGTAGGCATGAGGAAAGAGTTCAGATGCACAAGATGCTGCAACAGTCACTTGAGCTGAATGGAAAAGTGCTGACTGCATCTGGCTAGAAGATCCCAGTCTGTCCAATCTACCTATCATCTATGGCATTTCTAATGTCACCGTCACAGTGGAATCTAGGCAGAGGAGTTCTGTTGACTACCCCTGGGTGAGGTATATGTTTTCCCAAACTGGGGTTTGATAAACAGGACAGCTGCTGTTTATTATGTGAGCTAGGGCTGCTCAGAGTTCACAAAGCAAATTTATTAGTGTATTGGCATTTGCCCAACTGCACTTCATGAAGGCAATGGGAAATGATGGTGGCATGCTGTCCCTATCTAACATATTTAATATAAAAGGGGGGGCTACTTTACAGATCCTCAGAAAGGTCAGTGTGCTCATGTTACTAATACATGATTTCTCATTGCAATACCATATTCTTTCCAGACTCAGAAATCCAAACAACTTGCAGTTGATGAACTATCCATAGACATTTACATATGATGGTTTTAATAATTAGGGTGCAGGCTGAGCATCAGGATATGTGTTACCTGCTCTTATTATTTGACTTGGGTTGTGTCACTTATTCCACCTATACTTCCATTCTCCAGTCTGTAAAATGGGATGCTAACCTCTATTCTACAGGCATTTTGCAGTGCCCTTCAGGAAAAGAAGCCTTATTGTATTAATTAAGCAAAAACACTTTTCACTTCTGTTGAGCCTTCCAGCCAGGGAAGGGTATAGCTGGGCTCCATGAGTTCAGTTCTTCTCACACTGAAGTCAATGGGAGATGTGGAATTTTATGAATATTAAAGCTGCATGATGTGACTGTAGGGCAAGTCCCACAAGTATTTTTATCCCTATTCTACTGATTAGGAATCTGAGGCTGAAAAGGGTTTTCTTCTTTGTACAAGGTGTCACAGAAAGTCAGTGATAGCACTAAGAATAGAACTTTACATTTCTTCTCTGCTGTTCTAACAGCAAAACCATGATCGGTCTCAGCATTAGGAGGCAGATGTAATCTTTCACTATATCCACCTTGGATACTGTGTATTTATATTTTTAACTTGTAAGGTGCACCTATAATAACTCTTTGTGCCAGTGGTTAAAATAATAGAAAATTAGGGTTGGAAGGGACCTCAGGAGGTCATCTAGTCCAAGGGTCTCAACCTTTTTAGTCTCAAGGCATCCCATGGATAGACTCAAATCACCCCTTGGAAACTGCCAGCTCTTCGTTTTCACTTGTTTTTTGACTACAGAAAAATACTAGAGCGGTTCTTCTGTTGCAAGGAATTCAGAAAGCCCACAACATGTCTTTTAAAATCCGATAAGCTGTATGTGTCTTCTAAATCAACTACAATTTATTTAAACTCCATTTAACAGCAAGGGAAAAAAATGTAATAAGAAAACTGAACAAGGTTGCCAGAATGGACAGCTTTTGACAAGACACATCAGCATGCTGCCTTCTGCAGGTCAATCCCCCACCGGCTCCAGCCAACAGGAGCTGAATATCTGTTGCAGAGAATGTTCCAGACTTCAAAAAAGCAGAAACCACACCCAGATGTAACCGTTACTTCACCAAATGAAAAGCCCCTCAATTCAATTCAAATGCATGGACACGAACAAAGCACGAACAAAACAGGTGAGCCTTGTAGTCTGCTCTGAGATCAGCTAATCTATTTACATGTCAAGTTGTCTGAGGCAGGAACTATATTTTTGCATTGCATTCATATAGTTCCCTAGCACAATGCTAATTCCCGGCTTCTGTCTATAGAAAACATTACATGTTCCCACTCTACCCCAATCAGTTATAGATTAAGGTCTGCCACGAGCACAGAGAGCATCCTGGACCGATGTCAAGATTCAGCCTGGCTTATTATTTCATTGCCAAAGATATTGTTTGCTACCCAGTGCAAGTTGCACTGTAAATGTTGTCAGTATGGTTAGAGAATCTGTCTGCCTGTGTGCTATAAATCTACTGGTTGAGATGAGCATTAATTTAGCAAGAATTAACTAAGAAAATATTGCTGTCAAGTGAAAGATGCCACATAGCAGCATGTATTATTCTGTTTGCCTGCATACTCTGTTTCACTAGTTATTTAGACTCTTATAGATTGTTGTTGGAGACAAACCCTAATTAACAATAAATATTACTTATACCATTTCCATATAACATTCTTTGTTGTAATATGGCAATTTTTCATTCCTTGTATAGACCTAGTATGTAGAAAACCTATTAGAACTGATGTTAAAAATAACACTTGCTCACTCAAATGTCATGCAATTCTCGTATCAGAACACGAGCATGGGACAGGCATCAGTTTTGCTCCCACTAAAGTCAACAGGAGATGTGACACTGATTTAAGTGAGAGCAGGACAGGACTGCAAACCGTGCTTCTCTTCATTATGCAAATAGTTCCTTGACATATGTCATGAAGGTTCCATTTTGTTTATTAGTACCACAGATACCACAGGAATGCATATATTTGGATATTATTTTTCCTTGGCTATGTTCACTAACAAGCACTTGAAGCTTTATAATGTGGTCAAAATTCTCTCTCTTGATAAACAGGAAGTCTTAGAATATATTTAATTATCCAAATGGCACAACACAAATTCCAAAAGACAGTGGCCCAACTGTTTTTTCAAATCACAGTGATATCACTTCCTTAAGGAAGCCTATTTAATGTGGGCACAGCTCCTGTCTGCTAAAGCTATGCAAAATTGCAAAGGGAGTTGTCATTTTGGAAATGAATAGTGATTCACCACATTTGGATGGCAGAAGCTGACATCTGTACTGTATATAATATTTATATAAAATATACACACAGACACTTTGGGGTATCAGCATAGTGGGTGTGAATTCAGTGCTTGTGAGAAGCTCAGGTTTGCCACTACAGGAGACCGACGTGTTCTGTTTGTTCACATAAGCAGTGCGCATGGAAAGTCCTGCAGTGATTTGCCAGTGTGTCTTCAAGCTTGGACCGAGTGATACCTTTGCTAGGGTTCAAACAATTGCCTTCAATGGGCCTTGGATCTGATCTATAGGGAAGAGCAGGGAGTTTTGTTTCTAGAAGAGAACTGGTATCTGCTGAGACTGCCAGTTTAATATCAGTACACTGCCAACAAGAAAACTAGCTGGGATCATACTTTTTTACAACATGGAAGCTTATCTTCAAGCAACTGGACCTACCAAATCATTTTACATATGCTGCCAGCCAGCTATCAATGTGGCCTAAATTTGAACCCCAGCCCAGATTCTTATGTGAGAAGTTCAGAACCCAATTGCTGCTTCCCTGTGTTACCCAATCCATTGTATTGATTGTGTACATGGATTACCCATCACCATAACTGAAAGAGACATGTGACATGGACATGTATGGTGCTGGGGAATCAATAAAGTAATATATTTATTGATGATGGACTCGGTGCATGGTGATAGCATGCTCTTTACTTCAATTGAAACCATCTCCAGCAACCTTTGGCTCTGAGACCTGGCTCCTGGGCCTGCATGGAGTGCTGCTCTTTTCAGTGGTGTGTTATCCAAGGACCAGTTGCAGGACTGAGACTTCAGGCATCAGAGTGGCTGATGCCTCACAGGGCACCACTAGCAATCTCCCAGAAGCAGTCTATATATATGCCAGGGTCACCTGACCTCAGTTGTCTTTCCTGCCTGGTGCTAGGGGCTGGACCTGATGATCTTCTGAGGTCCCCTCCGGTCTTACAATGTATGAATAAATGTTTACATTTAAGATCCAACCATTGAAGGAGAGCAGATGTAGCTACCTCCATCTCAAACAGAGCTGGGAGATGAGGTTATATGCTACCCCTGAAGATTTCTTACATTATTAGATTAGATACCAACCTTCTCTTCTGTAACATCTGCTGATCTGCCACCAAGACTAACCTCCTGCAACCCTTCCCGCCCATCACATGCCCTCTGCTGCCTTGCTATGCTTTTTTCTGTCCATATTCACCATATCTTTGCTTCACTTCTGTCTCCCCCACTCCCTTCTTTTAATTCATTCCTTTACCACCCTTCCTTCTACAGTCCAGTGAGCCTCCTCACCCCCCAAATTCATCAGATTTATTTATAAGCAAGACACAGTTTAAAAAATGCTCTCTTTGTAATATAAGTAACCAACTGTTGATCCTCTGGATCATGGTGTATGCATAAGAGGTCTGGTCAGGTGCCTGATGAATTTGCTTGTACAGAGTCCTGCAAACACCAAGACCTTCAATGGAAGAGTATGGAGGAGTGGAGGCTGGCCAAGACCTATCATCCTCCCTTTAAACCATTGAGACTAACATTTGAGACTAACCATTGAGAATAATTGCTCACCTTTCCATCACAGCCTGTCTTACAAGAGATATAGAGACCAAGAGAAAGATGATATGCACTACATTATTTGAATGAGGATATTTTTAAAAATCTTAATAATCTTAATATTCTTTACTTATATATGAAACTGACAGCAGAATAACTATACCTATATACCAGCTTCTAGTTATTTAATTAAACGCCACTTTATGTACTTATGGTTGTGTGAGTATTGTTTGTCTCTGATTCCGTAAAACGGCTTTTATCTGGGCGTTCCAATTCCTGTATCAACTTCAGCTTGTTTACTGAAATTTCCGTTGCAAACAAGATGAAGAAGGCTCATGATAAGAAGTCAGTCTCCAGAAGATATAAGGTCTAGATAGCATTAAAGACAAGCAAAGCACACAACAATATTGAAATTACTCAGGGGTTTATTGCAGCTGACTCAGAGAGAGTATGCTTTGAGGCTAGGAAATTTCCATTACTGAAGTACAGGACAATGCCTGGACACTACTGCTTACAACTGTTGTTGTAAAATAAAAGCAGCTTAATTTCATACAGACTGTAGCAAAATGTCAGCATGTTAATTACAGTGGTGAGAATTGCACAATAAGCTTTTAAGACTGCATTAAGATGATCTCTCTTAATTTTTAGAATATAATTGTGAGGTACTGTACTTGCAAAATTAGGAAGCATCGGTGACTTAGTATTGCGATTAAACTACAGTCTGATGCCTTATTTGTTAACTGTAAGTCTGACAAATAATATGACCAATATAAAATAGCACCTACATCAAGGACTGATAAATGTATAACCAGTACTATAGCAGGTAATTAAGCTTGCTGTTGACAATAGTCCTGTGACTGGTAATCTTTTGTTTTTCTTTAAAGTCATACAGAAAAGCAAATGTCTTTTTACCAGTTATGATCCTGACCCTGCTTTTATTGTACATCTTCAGCTCTCAGTGAATCAATAGGCACAGTGAATGGGGAAAGAAAGAAGACAGCAAATGTATAAAGAGAACACTAGGAAAACAGTTAGACTTTGGCTAATCTAACCAATATTTTTTTTTTTACTTAAATATGACAGGAGGAGACAGGCTGGCTCAAGGTATTCTTCTTTATGCTAAGGCCACTTTTACATTGTCAAAGCAGAGTGAAGTAGCCTTAGTTTAAACAGAAATCAAGAGTGGGATTTTCAGTTCTAGGTCACAAGTTTAAATTGAGCCCAGCTTGGTAGTGACTAAAAGTTATTAGCATCTGATGCGCTTTTGTAAGTTTTAGGATTGTTCCCTGTGGATCAGTGCTCACATCTAATCTATTTAAGATTTTCTATCACATTTATCACCATGGTATCTGAGTGCCTTACAAGTAAAAATATATCTTTTTAAAGTATCTTACACATTTTACATTTCTCTCCCTTCACCCCCACACACAGGTTTGGGGGTTTTTGAATAACCTGGGGAAGGTTATGTAAAATCCATGCCATTTCCATTTTGTTTAGAAATCTGGGCATTTCATGGTCATTTTGAGATGCTCTAGAAATGGATTCCAGGCTTCTAAATTAGCTGCCAGGAAAGCTTTGTTCCTTGTGTCTCCCTATAAATAACATCACCTCCAAAATGCTGGCAGCCTCAGAGGCAATATTGACAATTCTGAATGAATAGAGAGATGGAACTATGCTTTGCTGCAGGGCTCAGGAATGGGGCAGGGTAGCATGTTGCTGTTCAAACTGTACCCATTCTGTGGATAAATACAGAATGGTCTATCCTGGACTGACAAACTCTTTCAGTAGTGCATTTATTTAACACAAAAAAGTTAGCAGTTAAAATGGCCATGTGGAGAAGGGCAAAGTTAAGATCTAGTCCTAGGAGAAGCCCATCTTTAGAAGCCCTGAACTTAATAGGGAGACAAAGTTAGTCCACACCATGACACATTTAATTTGACTGTTATAATGATTAACCTTTTCTTTCTGTGCCTTTTTAATAAAGATGCAGAATCTTGCAGGATATGACTGCATCTGTTTGGGGCACAGATGTTTTTCTCCTGCCTCCAGGTAGTGACTTGTTAAAAATACCCTCTTTAAGACTGATCCTGTAGAGACTTAGTCATGTACTTGACTTCAGGTCAGGGACTTCAGTAGCCCTACTGAGTTGCTTAAAGCACACATGCAGCGGCAGGGCCTCAGTGTCACCCCATTAACCTAAATGAGTGATTTTCAATTAGTGTGCAATGTTAGCATGGTTAGGGGTGCAAACATGATTCACAAGATAACAAAGAAATATCAAATCGGAATCCATCGTGTTAAAATTATCCTGACCAGTTGTGGGTTTTCAGAGTTCTTCAGAATTGCTGTGTTATATTTCTATAGTAAAAAAACAAGCAACTGAGAGCTGTCACTTTCCAAGAGCTGCCTCAAGTCTGAAAAAAGGTTGAGAACCACTTACCTAAACAGAAGGATCCAATGTGAACTACACAGTAGTGAAAATAAATGTGCAGAATAAAATGCATGTGATCCCATCCATATCATGTTTCTCTCAGTAAGTACAGTATCTTGCTGCATGAAAATATATTGTAACAATTCTGTGCAATAAAAATATTTTCTATAGCAAGCATATCTTCTGAGCTGCTAATTTGTTTTTAATTGGACCAAATATGCACTTGGCTGCACATTCAGGTTGAGCACCATTATACACTCAGAGGGGTTAGCCATTTTTTTGCACTTTACTCATCTGCCTGTTTGTTTTTTTTTTATTGATTTAACATATCCACATGAAAGGACAATATACCAGATGTGCAGTAATTTAAATTTTTTTTGGGGGGGGGGGGATAAAATTGGTCTGACAGGTTGTGTTTAAGCTACTTTCTCCATAATCATTTGTTTTGCATTGGCTGATAACAGATTTGTGTATGTATTCAGAACTATAAGCACACATTTATTTTTAAAGGTGTTGAGAGCCTTTTTGTCTTATGTTTATTTATACAGTTTTAGGAATCTGAAACATTTATTCATATCTGCTAATGTCTGAACTTTCTGAGAAAAATGCCAGATTTTTAAAGTAAAAGAAAAAACTGAGAGTTTTAGATGAGGGGGAAATAAACACATGGAAAATAGCAAAGTTACATATTCCATTTAGATTCAAGCAGAATAAACCACAGAGTAAGTGGGTGTGTCAACACAAGACACTTAATGCACAGTAAAATTAGTCTACTATGCATTAGTGTGTCATGGCAAAAATTGTGCTAATGCAGTAGAACTAGCTTTCTGCACATTAAACATCACAAAAAGACAGTGTGCTTTTGCTACCGCATATTAGTGCCAGCTACAGTGCATTTATGTAGTACCTCATATTGGAGGTCCTAAACTTAATGCACAGAAGCAATGGTGCATTATTAATACATTTGTAGACATGCTCAGTGGGTATTAAATGCAGGCTTTTCATCATGGGATATTGCCAATTACATAGGACAGTTCTGACTCTACTTAATTTAATGGTGTTACAACTAAAATGGTGACATATACTGAGAACTCAGACATCATGATAGATGCTCTAAATCAGGGCTCAACAACTTATGTCTCAAAGGTCAGATGCAGCCCACAGACCCATTGGATCCAGCTTTGGGGGACATGGGGTTTTGGCAGCAGTGTCTCTGCTTGCTGTGATGAAAAGTGGCCATTGTGGCTGGGTCCAAGTGCCCATCCACTCTGATCCGAACAGGGACAATGCGGTCCGCAGCCTTAAAAGGTTGCTGCTCTAGGTTGCTGTTATGCTTGCAGACACTGTACAGTCGAAACAGAAATATTATTTTCCTCTTGGCTGATGTCCACATGCTGAGCCAAATGCTTGGGGTAAGTGGCTGTTTAAAAGGAGAGAGAACAATCTGTTGAAATAAAGTTCAATGGCAGTTAGTACCAGCTGCTGAGAATAAGGACTATTCTGGCCAACAGGAATGAGAGCTGGTGTGGGGCAACTAGTAAAAGCAGTGGCTAAAACAGAGCTCCCTTAAAGAGAAAAGACAGGAATTGTCAGTTGAAAACCAAGTGCAGTGTGTAAGAAGCCTTGTCAGAGATCAGGACAGAGAGGGGGGAAAAAAGGAGAAGGTTATACCGTAATTAAAAAATAAACAGAAGACAATTACCTGCTGGCCTCCTAGTAGGGAACCATTAAGCAGTGCAGCCATGTTACTGGTGATTAAACAGCAGAAGAGCTTGCTGCTCTGGTCACCAGCCTTTCACACCTCAGCCACTTTGGACAGACCAAGGAGGGAGGCATACTGACAATGTCCCAATTTGACAGCATACTCAAATGAATAGGACATTTCAAGCAGTTCTGTAATGCAATGTTAGCAGAAAATGAAATGGCAGTTTGGTTTGCAATGAGGCAGGTGTAGGATCTTCAAAGACAAGAGTCCTATGGAAAATAACACAATGCTCAAAGTGCAGCAAAAAACTGAGAGAACGCTAAAGCCATTGTATACAGCCTTTGCAAAGTTCCACATCTAATCAGGGCCATTTTCTTTACAGGCAAAACAGAGTAAAGATAGACATTATTGCAACCAATGATCACAGGACGGGACAAATTATAATAAATGTGATGTTCACATGCTTCTTGTTCCAAAGACCAGCTCATATTTAAATAATGTGAAAAACGAGTAACAGAAAATATAATTGCATACAAAGACAACGTTAATTAAAGGTTGCAAATCAAGATGCCAGAAGCAGAGTTGCTATGCAACTATAATCTAGCTCCTTTCCATTAAGTTGGGTAGGGAGGGATTTGGGAGATCCTCTAATCTGATCTCCACTCACAAATGCAGGATTCTTCTGTTCTCAAAACCTTGCCCTGAATTATACAGCGAGTTGGCAGAAGGGTCAGGAACACGCCCCAGGTCTCTGGGTCCCAGGCGGGCGCATTAAACACAGGACAACACCTTCTCCCCTCCTGCCGTGTTCGTTGTGTGCCTCAGTAAGGGGGACATGAGCCTGCGGTTCACGGGTGGGCAAGTATTGCAGCCCGAGGGCCACTTCGGGACTCAAGTGAGCTGTCCCGGGCTGGATCAGCACCCCGCCGCCTACCCCACAGTCTGCCCCCCGATCGTGGCCCCAACGTGGGCCCCAGCCCCGCACTACCACCACCCCGTGAGCCTGGCCCCAGCCGCGCACCCTGCCCGCAGGAGCAGAGTGGACAGACCAGGGTGCCCAGGCAGCAGCTAGGAGCTGTCACCCCTCGGGCCCCTAGGAAGCGAGTCGGGACACGCGCTGCCCCGCAGGATCACGCCAGAAGCCAGGGCACCCCCCGCAGACCAGACACAACCCCTCCGCGGGGGTCCCGCGCCCGCGTTCTGGCCGCTGGGGGGGAGGGGAGGCGAAGGCGGAGCGTCCGGGACACGCGCAGGGCAGGCGAGGCCACGCCCCCGCCCGGCCACGTGACCCTGCCCCGCCCGTCACGTGACCCACCCGCCGCTGCGGCTGTGAAGTTACCGCAGTGCCCTCGGCCCCGCCCCCCTCCGCGCGCGCCCCCGGCCCCGCCCCCCGCCCCCGCCCGTGCGCGCGCCCTCGGCTTCTCACAGCGGCGGCGGCGGCGGCGAGCCGGGTTGAGTCGGGTTAGGTCTGGTCCCTCGGAGGCCACGAGCCGCCCGGGCAGTGCCGGCTACCGCGGCAGCAGCGCTCCGGTCGCCGCAGCGGCTGCCGGCGCGGACAACATGGCGGCGGTGTCGGGGGCCGCGGCCGCGGGCGGCGCCGCCAACGCGGGCGGCCCCGAGATGGTGCGCGGGCAGGCCTTCGACGTGGGGCCGCGCTACACCAACCTCTCCTACATCGGCGAGGGCGCCTACGGCATGGTCTGGTGCGTGTTCCCGGCCCGGCCGTGTCTCCCATCAGGACGGGGCGCGCCCAAACCTGCTCCGTGCTCCCCTCCCCGGGCGCAGGTGCGAGGTCCCCGCGGCTCGGCCGGGCTGGGGCTCGGCCCTGGCAGCTGCGGGAGTAACCTGGGGCCTGCGGAGCCCGGGCCGCGCTAGGCGGCCTCGCCTCCCCGGGGGGCTCCACGGTCCGCTCCGCGGGCCTCTGCCCCTTGCAGGGCTGAGTCCGCCGGGCAGAGCAGGCCTCGGCCGGGGTTGCTCCCTCCCTCGAGGCTGCCACGGCTCGGGGCTCTGGTTAGCCTGTTTTGGTGCCTTTCTGCTGCGCTAGTGCGGGTGTCCCCGGTACACGTCGGCCCGAAGCACCCGAGAAGGCACGTTCATGCATTTGTGTTTGAAAACAAGGCCGGGAGGATACTTCTGTGCATCGTCCCGCTTATTTTGGAAGGAGGAGGGCAGGGGTGGGGGGGTGTCACAGGAGCCGTTTATCTTCACCGCGGATAGGATATATTTGGCTACTGAAAAGCTGCAAGAAGTGTCAGGAAGGATGCAGCCCTCTGGCAGTTGCATCCTTTTTTTTTTGATAAGGCAAATGAGCAGCCTTTGGTTAATGGGCAGAAGTAGGGAAAATGCCCCTGCCTTTCTGGTCTCTGCTGTGTGAAGGGGTTGCACATTTTTCCAGATGTTCAGCTCTTCCATCAATCCTAGGAATCTGAGGTTATACCGTAATTAAAAAATAAATAAAAATGTGCAGCTTGTTTATGTTTTCTGTAAGTGGATGTTAGATTGTCTCTGTTAAGTTAAGAATACTAATTCTGGTGGCTCTAAAGCAGGGGGTGTTGGGTAGTATGGGGTGGTATGTGTGCAGGGTGTATCTTCCTTCTGGGCTTCATAATTTAAAGCAAGTGCTCTAGGGAGCATTGTGGTTTTTATTTAATTGCTATTCTTTGGTACAGTCTCAAGTGTGAGAGGACGTGGAACAAAGTCTGTCAGTTTGTGTTGTGTACTTGAGTAGGAAAGCATTGGATTGCACATGTCCTAGTGGGGTGCCATAGCAACTGCAGTATTTTGGTAGCACATAAGACATAAGCTACTATGTATTTAAATAAGATTTACTTTCCAGTTACAGAAGTTACTGGTTGTACAGATTGATGCTAGATGTGTCATGGTTTGCTTTGCTGGCAAAGCTGCATGTGCAGTTCCCGCAGTTCAGAGCTGCAGAGGCCTTTTCAATTTAAGGGGGAGTTTTCTATTGTATTGCAAGTAGATTTATCTATTTTTTAATGAAGAGTTGTGGCTTTTCCAGTCAAGAAAGTCCAACTTAATATATTAAATCTGGCAATTGCAGTTATCTGTATATTGCGCTGTGTGGTTTCTTAGTGTGGAAATGTCAAGTAATTTTGACTCTTACAACTCTCCAGGGTATAACAGAAAATACAGACCAAATAAGCCATTTGCTTGACTGTTCTTCCATTCAAGTTGTCTTTAATACGGAAACCCTTAGGTAGTCAAATGCCTGCCTTTATCTCAGTTGTCCACAGTCCACGTTTTGAGTAGAAGCAGAGTAAAAATAAAATTACTAGAGCACTACATGGCACTCAGGGTGTGCTTTTTCAATATTAGAGCAAATAAAGACTTAAAATTATGTCTTGTTTTGCGGGTTAGCATTAGAAAAGATTAAGGCAGGGGTCCTTTACACTCAACCTTTGTAGCCTTCTCAGGCTAGATTTCTTTTGCCACCTGCATTCTGTGCCTTGACTCTAGAGATCAGATTCTGTCTTGTGTTGCATTCCCACTTAAATGATGTGTTGTGAGAGATTAGGATATGTCCTTGTTTCTAGGACAGCACTCCAGGCTCTGCCCCTCCTGAAATGGTCTGTTGACAGGGGTTAGCCACTTCATAATTACTTTTTCTTTTCTTGCTGTTTGTTTTCAATCCTTTTACGTAATAAAGACAATTATGAAAGAAAAAACATGGTGCAAACAAACGAAATGCGAGAGTTAACTAAAACCCTAATTAATTTCCAGGATTGAAATTTGAAATTGCTTGAGATATGTCCCAACAAATAAGAATATATATAACTAACTACTGCATTCAGTCTAACATACATACTGTTTTATCTGTTTTTTTTCCCCTCTTTCTAGATATGCTCTTCATCTTAACTTTTTTTTGTCTGGGTTAGTCATTTAACTGAATGTTTGAAATAATATTCATTTTTTGGAAAGGGATAGTTAATATCAGTGTTGTGGGTTTTTTACTTTGCCTTTTAACCCATTGTTCCCCATCAGAATTTCTGTGCACATGGAGTATTGGAGCAACAACAGATATAATACATATTTAAAAAAACCCATAAGTGAATGCAACTGTGGACTAAATGATCAGATCTTGTACCTATCTCAGGTTCCCCGCTGTGTCTTTTGAGTCATTGATAACATTGTTTAGCTACAGTATAAAGGTTAAAATAGGCTAGTTAAATCTTTACAGCATAGCTGTTTTTGATGTGACATGACTTAATGGCAGTTTTGATTTTAGGCTACTCTGCTTCCTGCTGCTCCATCAGAATTAACCTTATGGGAGAAGTTATGACGAACTGTCCGGTTAAATTTTAATATACCTATTGTTCCTCTTGAAAAGCCTATTCATAAACTGATTTAAAACTGGAAAGTTAATGAAGAAGCCACTTCCTAAAATAAGTATTTCCTCAAAAAGGGGAAAAGTAGGAAAATTGATTACACTGATGTTTTTGTGAAAATGCAGAGCTCTCTTTTACAAAAGGTGGTGTCTGTAATGTTTGTCTTGCCTGTAGACCAGAATGTTTCAAATAGGTAAGGGTACTTTAGTCAGTGGGTTTGGAGGTAGATTTCCAGACCTATTTATGCTTGCATGGTACAAAGGTAGCTGAAACCACTTGCAGTTTTTCTGGCTGAACCTTTGCTTATACGAGGGAATACCTAGTAGAATTAGGACAGTAGTAATGACTCCTGTACCTCTCTTGTAGTTTTGAGGTCCCACAGTGGGGATGGCTTGAAAAGCGAAGTCTTTATGTTAAGAAAAGTGAAATACGTGAGTAGAAGTACTTAAACATCTGAAAAGATTGTATTAGTAAATGTTCATAATGCTATTAATGTAGCCGCATGCTCTTCTGAGCTGCTCAGCTAAAGAATATGGAGAAACAAGACTTCTATTTAGAGCAGAAAACATAATATAGTTCTGTGCAAACTTGAATGAATGGTAGTACACATGAGAAGTAGTAAAGAGTAGTTTATATTGGACAGCTTAAATATGGAATCAGTATGGAACCTCCCAGCGAGTAATATTCCATGGGGTTTTTTTTTTAATCAAAGATAGTTGTGTTGCTATTTGTTTAGAACAGTAGCTACAGACATCATCAGGTTTGTGATAGTGGTTGTTTCCAGATGTTGCATAAAACATGAAACTCCTGCATAGGAATGCTTTTGCTGTTTTACGTAGACCAGAAAGAAAACATAGTCAAAATATTAGTCAAAAGATACAAAAAAAGCAGCAGTATGGAATTTGCAGGTTGTGTGTCTCCCATCTTTCTATCTTCTGTGTCTTTTTTGAGAATGAGAAATTGAGAATTCAGTTTTTGCTCTGCTACGATGCCCCTCATTTGTCTTTATCCTCTACCTTTTGGTAATCTCCTCTTTGTAGTACTTGCCTCCTGGCAAGGTGAGGCTTTGGCCAAGAGAGAGCTCCTTGAAAGGTATGGATCATCACCCTTTGGTTCCAATTCCTGCATTTTTCCAAAGCCCAGGCCACTTTTCTAGAACCATGGGAACCAAAACTGATGATTTTAATGCTTCTTTAAGTTCTTTTGATATGCTTTGTTTTTTAATTCATTTCAGTGTAAGGCTTCTTGTAAATTTTATGGTTGCTATTGACAGGCAATTCTCTTTCCTTATATTCTTGAATTATGTACATCTTGTGATTTGTGACGATTTTCTTACACTTGAGCTTCATATAGCAACTTTAAGGTATGCATTTAATTTACATCTTTGGTAGTGGTGATATGACTAGAACTGAAAAGTGATTGTGCAAAGACTGTGCTTATCATCAAGAATCCAGGTTTTCAGTTTGCTGCAGAAAAACTTGGAGTTTCTCCTTTTTAAAATCAGTGTGTAATGGTTGTTATCATCTTGTCTGTTGTAATTGTGCAGGTACAGTGCAAAAATACAGCCTGTTTGTTCCCAAGTGCCTGGCACCTGTTGCTCTGTTGAAGCCAATGGGCTCAGACTGCCTGATTAGCTTTAAAAATTAGGCCCAAAATTTATTTGTGAAATAATAACATGCTTGCTTCCTGAACAAGTAAACTACTAGAAATGGGTACCTACTAAGTCTTAAACTTTTTTGCTGAATTAATAGGAATTGGGCAATTGTTCCATGCTGCTATCTGAAAGAGAATTTTCTTCCCTCTCACATCCCACAGCTTTATCAGAAAATTTGGGATTTTTAAACAGAAAAATCAGAATTTGTGCTAATCATGCATACTATAGATGGATCTTAAAACATAGGAATTATGTGTCTCTTGTGTATTCTGTATAACATTTCTGAATGCCATTGTTTGATTGGTGTTTGCATCTCAGATGCAACATTTCTTTTTAAAGAAATTGTTTAAGAGTTTATAATTCTCAACCCCTCCCGCCCCTTTCAGTTCCCACACAATACGTGTTTTGTTTAGTATGGGGAAACTTTCCCAGTGGGCTGATTAGCATTTTGGGGGGGGGAGGAAACAAATATGCCTCTAATGACTTGTTTTTAATACAGTTTAGATTCAGGCTTGGTTGTCTCTTTGCTGAAATTCATTGCGAGGGTCAAGGGCTTTCTATACAGAATGCTTTGTGTTTAGATCCTCTCTTTCACCTGAGTTGCAGGAAAGGCAGTCGTCATAAATGAGTCCCATATTGTTGTGGCTTCCATCTAGTCATGTACTACGCTAACTGAAGCTTCTGTGTTGTTTTGAGGACTAGCCTTAGGTACTGAAAGGTTCATTGCAGTAGTCTGGCCTTGGCATGATGATTATAGAACATAATATGGTGAGTTAGCATCTTGAAGTAAAGAGTAACATTTCTTAGCAGGTATTTATTTAATATTTCTAGTTAACTGTGGCTTGTCAGGGTCCATTTGTAGACCCTATAGTTGATTTTTCCTGGAATGAATGAATGGAACAACTTTAAAGCTTTTTCTGTCTACTCCTTTTTGATTTTGTAGTAGTCATTGGTCACACATATATGTAATAGTTTTGAGTGGGATTCTCAGCAGCATTAATGAATCACAAGTCCCATATTGTATGACCACATCTGAAAATACCATCCATGAAAGATTGCAGGTCCTATTAGATTTTCTGATAAAGAGGACTAATTCCTACATGAGACTTGGTAATATTTCTTTGCCATGACCAGGTCTGGGACCTGCCTAAGATGTATAAACCTGAAAGGTTTAGATGTCAGTTTTGGTGTGCCACACCTTCTCAGGAATTCTTTCCAGCAAGCGGAGTTTAGAGTTTTCCTAGTATTAAAGAATAGTTGGCTTAGTACAGGCCAGATTGATTCTTGAATCTTGGTTTTCCTGGAGGAAGGAAAGAGGGCAAAATGGTTGGGGCATGTATAAAAGCCTTAATTATCTCTGGCAGTAATGATTTTTGGACACTTCTTACTGGCTCTTGCTGGTTTGACGGGCTATAGCTTTCATTCAGCTGTCTAGGTGGGTTTCCATACTTATGACATGTCCCAGTTGTGAAACTGGAAGAAACTCGGTTACAAAAGTTGGCTATTTTTCCTTTGCTTTCACACAACCTCTGAATGTACAGAGGCTGTCTTTTAAAGCAGTTGATCTTGTTTTCAGATGCTAAAAGCTTTTTTTTATAATGGATTTTAAACTTAATCAAGGCAATCTGAAGTTAATCAAGCTACTCATCACTTGGGATAATTCCCATGGTTGTGTGCCTTTGGGTGACATGGTAGAACATGATTTCATGTTCTTCACAGCTGTAGCATAAACACAGAGGAATGTTTTTGTTTCAGCTAATCACATTTCAGTCTTCTCCCATTTCATTTCTGTCTCAGCCCCTGGTTAATCACACTGAGGAGGGAGAAAGCTTCTAATGGTCAGAGCACTCACTGATGGCTTTGCACATATAGGAGATTATTTTGGCATCTCAGTTAGTCACACGTCAGTTGAGAGGCAGGAATACAAAGCAGTTTCTGTGTTCTTTGGAGCTCTTTGCACTTCAGTGATGGATGGATTTTGTAGGAAGACCTATTATAGAAATTCTCTTGTACCAAATTTTAATTGAATATTTCCATGATGATATTTTTGGTTTACAATGAACTTCATTTTATATATAAGCAAATGATAAGAGTTATTTAATAGTACCTAGAGCTATGGGGGGGGAAAAAAAAGGGTGGGGGTTGGCAAATGCCTTTTCAGGACCCTTTAAAATATTGAAGTAAATAGTTTGGATTTTTCTCAAAATATAAAAAAAATACTTTGTGGTAAAGTGATTAAAATGCAAGGTAAAATTTGTGTGACATGGTAAAAGTCATTTAACCTTTTTGTGCATTTATTTTCAGTATTGGCAACTTGCAATTAGACTTACAGTTTATAATATGTAATTAGTTCATCTCCCAGTTTTCCTTTTTCTCTAAATTAACAGCTGTCACTGCTTTACCTTGCATTCTGCTTAGTTGGAAAGCTAGTCATTTCCTTTATGTTGGGTAATGATGTTGTATCCTGAATTAAGCTCTAGGAAGTAGTTTTGAGCACTACAAATTGCCAGTCCACCAGACAACTTCAGTGAATTAACCCAGCTGTATGCTTGCATGTCTTTGGAATTTGATAGCCCATGAAACAAAGTGAAATATTATTTAAATCTTAGATTTTGTTCCTGTACACCTGATGCCTTTACAATAGTGAAATATCATTTAATGTTGGACAGTATGGCCAGCCTGTCTCTTAAATGTGTGTTTTGTGGTAATGTACTAGGCAAATCAAATAACTTAGTATATACTGTTTGACTGAGTTAAAATATATTGTTGTATCTGATAGTTTTAGGTGAGGAGGGGGGAAAGAAGAAGATGGGGAGTGGGAGTGGGAATCTACTCTAAGATGACGTGCGTGAAATCTGTGTACAGCAACAGTAAAAGACATTTTTGAAATAGTGTTTGGCAGACAGTGTGACACTATTTGAAGTGTGTAGGTAATCTTGGTTTTGCATATGAGAGAAGTGGCAGTTCTGTCGCAGCTAATTCAATAGAAATGACTAGTGTCCTTGGCCATGCTAGTCTGACAGACTGCTTAGATGGTGTTGATGTTTGAACTCTTGATCTCTCTGGTTATAATGGAGATGGAGAGAGCCTAAGGGCTCTTGTATTTCAGAATATTAAATGAAATTTATAACATAGTGCATATCTGTACTTTTCCTTAAAGTGTACTGTAGCTTCCTATTATAGTGAGAAGTGAATATGGAACATTTAAAAAAGACTATGTGGAATAATAAAGATACTACAGTTAGTTATTTGGTTTTGAATGTATAATTCAGTTAGAGAATTAAAGCAAACATAATCTTACACGCATCCTCTTTATAAAGCTCCCTTTGAAACTAACAAGCTGTGTAGTGCTGTTTCACAGGGATGTCAGAGTTGTTCCTGAAAATGGTAGACACAAAAAGAAATATAAAAATCTACTGGCTGAAGATAGAAAAGATGGATGGGTATGGGGATAGAAAAAGTAAAGAACACTTTTGCTATAGCTCTGTGCATACCTTCATAGACTGCCTTTGCCAGTGCTCATTGTTTTTTTCCCAAGGGTTTACAATAATAATAGTTATGAAACTGACTGGTATCTTATTAACTTTGCTACTGCTTGTCAAAGTTCAGAGAAGCAAAAGAGCCAAAGGAGTGAGAGAGAACTGAGGAATTCAGTACCTTATTTAAGAAATTATCTTCATGACTATAAGGACCAAAACCACCAGCTTTTTGGTTTTTGAAATTCTGCAGGTATAGATACTTCAAGCTTTCAATGAAAGACAAAAACAAGTATCAAACTTAGGAGAAAGAGGACTTGTTCAAAATAATGTGGAAACAAAAATAAAGAAATTTAAAATATTCTAAACAAGGAGAAGCAGGAAAGCAAGGAATAAACCAATATAACTAAATAGCAAAGTTCAGGAGATTACTCAAATTGGAGACTGTTCAGAAAATTTAAGGCCTAGTGAAATAAATTGAAAGGAATGCAAAATACTGCAGACAAAATAAGTGAAATGTTAAGATAGAGTTTTAGTGGTAAATAGCTAAAGGTAAAGCAGAGAAAATAATATTAAGACATTAAGTTTTTGAGAGCTTTGCATTGGTCTTAACATGGTATTGAGAAGAGTTACCCTTTTCTGGTAACAGTAATGAGGTATTATTGGAGATGGTTTCAGAATCTCGTTTTTTTAGTTGAGTCTTTTCTAAGAGAGAGATTAAAAAAATTAAGCTACCATATTTAGTCTCAGTACTTTTGATAAAGTATAAATATACTATTTGCAAGACAAGATCTGAGGAACTAGACAAGTACTGATTTCTTTTTTTTTTTCCTTCTGCCCCTGGTTAATGGGTTAATATTATTCATGTATTGCTTGGAGTGGGATGTGATGGACTATAACAAGGTAATTTTTGTACTAGAAAACTTGCTTTCATAATTTATTAGGATTAATAAAAGTCAATTAAAAGTACATAAGGAATAACTGATTGACACAATGTAAAGCCACACCAGAAACTAAAAAGAAATTAGGTATTCATGATGTGTAAGGTCTTAGATTAAAAAATGCCTAAGAAAGAAAAGCAAAATAAAGGCTACTGAGCAGCCAAAGGTACAAGATTGGGCCAGAAAGAACAAGCAAGAGATTGTATGCCTATGTAACATGGTGGTTACTAGGAAGAAGGAACCTATCTCCTTTTTTTTTTTTTTTCTTTCTTTCTTTCTCTGCTGCCAGGATTGCTTCCATTTTAATTGATGACTGTTTAATGCAGTGATTCTCAACCAGCATGTCACAGCACTTAGTGGTAACATGAGGTCCTTTTAAGGGTGACATGCAATATTAGCACTGTTAAGTATGCAAACACTTATGCACAATTCACAAAATAAACCAAGAGATTTAAAATACGAATCCAGAGTGTCAAAAACATTCTGACCTGTTTTGATTTTTGAGTTTGTTGCGACATAAAAATTGCTCTGCTATTTTTCCACAGAGGGGAAAAAATGAATAAAAGCTAAAAGCTGGTGAGGGGTACCAATCTAAGGAAGCTTGAGTACCATTGGTCTAATATCAAATGCATGAAGGGTCCTCCAAATAAGTGAGGGAGCTTCTGTAGCCTACTGACTGTGGCACTTAATTGGGAAGGAGAAGTCCTAGATTCTTGTCCTAGCTGTCAGGGCTCCTTGTGTTAATGCTAAGAGTGATTAGTGGGTACAAAAAGACAGCTCTAGGGTAGAGCTACATTCAGTGATGCATTGAGAGAAATTGGCCCTTTGCAGGATGAGTAAGCTAAAGTAAATCTTTGTCTTATTTAAAATGCAAATACTTACTACTTCAAGTTGTTCATGGTACTTTGTACGTGCAGTAAAGCAGAATTGAACAGATATGTAAATAGATGCATGTACAAAGACTCATGGAATGCACATTCCACTTTCTGCTGGCTCAGTGCAGAAAGCTATTGCTACACGATAGAAAATCTCATGTTTCATGGCACTGGGGCAGTAAGTTTACTTTCAAGTAAAATGCATTCTCATTTTAGAGACTGAATCAATATCTATCTTGCTCGTTAAATATATGGGCCTTGAACTTTGTATGAAGCATCCAATTATAAGATAAGATAATTTTCAAGAACTCTACTATTCTTTTAGTTGTACATGTTTCCCAAGCATCGAGAAGTCCAGTTTATCTATACTATGATGGTCTAGTAACCTGCGGGGAGGATATTGGAGGGAGAAGCTGCAATATATACCAAGAGATGATTTAGTTTTAGTGAATTTCTGATCTTTTATCCCCCTGGGTAAAATATCAAGTTATATGGTACATGTATGGTTCCCAAAGGTGTATAACATTTACATAGTTGGAATAACTAGAGCTTCAAGCTTATA
Source organism: Crocodylus siamensis (assembly GCF_052110815.1). Taxonomy (NCBI): domain Eukaryota; kingdom Metazoa; phylum Chordata; order Crocodylia; family Crocodylidae; genus Crocodylus; species Crocodylus siamensis. The sequence continues at coordinate 59,499,661 of NC_143403.1, forward strand.
CTTTTTCAGAATACCAGTACTAGAGCAGGCCTCTTCCATATACTAACTGGTGTTCATGGCTTGCACAGGTAACAGTTTAAGGATGGAGCAAGACAGAAAATGTCTTAATACTACATGATTAGTTAAGGGTGCTCAATCTCTGGCCCAGGGAGGCTTGGAAACTGGCCCACCAGTTGAGCAATTTGGCAGTGGGGAGCAGTGGCAGTAATGCCACCCCTCCTCATTGCTGAAATCCCAAGCCCCATGGGAAAGGGCAGAGCTGGGCTACAACCCTCTGTCCACATGGCCAGATCAGAGCCAGGTAGCTGCAGCACTGTGTGTGTGTGTGTGGCGGGGGGGGACCCACAAACACCACTGGCAGTAGCGGCCAGCGACAGTCGTGGATCACCAGTGGTGCTGTCAGCGAGGGGGCACGGGAGGTAGCAAATGGTGACTGCCTGCAGGGGGTGCACCACCACACTTGGGGTGCATGTGCACCCACATGCACCCCTATGCATCACCAGTGGTGCAGCTGGATCTGGGCTGCCCCACCTTTCATCCCTGTTACTCTGTGCAGCTAAATGAGGCCCTGCTGAATCTGTTCTACTGAGTTATCAGGCACTGCCCATATGGTGTGCTGGCCAAAAAAAAGATTAAGCGCTAGGGCATTCTTATTTTTGTTTATCCTACTTGAAAGAACACATCAGTTTTGATGTTCTTGCTCTGCAAAAATGTCCGGTGCTCATACAAAATATTCTGCAGCAAGAACTATGATTTGATACAAGACCAGTGTAATGGCTATTATCTTCTTGTCGGTTGTAATTGTGCAAGTACAATGAAGAAATACAGCCTGTTCTTTCCCAAGTGCCTGGCACCTGTTGCTCTGTTGAAGCCAGTGAGCTCAGAGTGCCTGATTTTAGCTTTAAGGCCCAAACTTTATTTGTGAAATAATAAAGTGCTTGTTTTCTGAGTAAGGGAGATACTAGAAATGTATACCTGTTAAGTCTTGAACTTTTTTCACTAATTAGTGGGAATTGGGCAATTATTTCCATGCTACTATCTGAAAGATTATTTCTTCCCTCTTATGTCCCACAGCTTTATTTTTTTATTTTTTTAAAGGGAGAGGAAATTAATTTATTTTTATAATACATTTGAAATATTAGTTATGGCAATAATTGTTTTGGGGTTTTTGCTGACTTGACATGTATACTTCTGTTTCTTTTGAAGCTGATGTGTTTTGAAAGCAGTTTTCAGTGTAGGTTGGATCTTTAAGTTTTTTAAGGTAAATGTACAGAAACAACAGCCAAGATGAATATTGGCTATATAGCTGAGCATGATGAAGTGTCTGAGTGCAAAACTACAATACTTTAATTCCAAAGTTTTTAAATAGAGTTTAGGAAGCAGCTTATTAGCTGTCAGTAAATTTGCAGTTTAAAAACTTAAAATAACGATATGTGGCTGGTACGGCCTAAAATTAGTCCATTTTTAATGGGAGAAATAAAACTTAAATCCAAATATCTATACATTTCCAGAAGCAAATATTCTTCACATAGTGATGCTAATAAAAGTTTAAACAATTATTTTTTGTTTTATCTTTAAGAATGAGATGAATAGATAGGAAGAAACAAAGATTTCTGCATGTTTATTAGCAGTAGATATCTAATGTTGTAGACTAAAAAGAAAAAAAGCTCATTCAGTGATGTGAAAATGAAATCTTACTAGAATTTGGAAAAGGACAAAAACAGTAAAAGAAATATTCCAATACTTGAAATTGGACAGTGTTAGTACATACCATTAGAAAAATAAATTTTATTTTTTCTGCAATTCAGTCAACTAATGCTGGAAAACAAAATACTTTAAATAAGCCTAAAAGGTTGACAAAGTCATTAAATAAAACAAAATGTTGAATAAATAGTTATAGGAAATGTATGCAACTTGTCTGTATGGGTACCTTTAGGTAGTAAGTACACAGTGTTAATATTTTGCTGACAAGAGAAATAGTAACAAGCTTATTTGCAGTAAAGCTTGACATACATGTCAGCATACCATAGAAATGGAGAATGAATAAAAAGGATGAATGTATAGATCAATTTCTACCTTCTTCCTGGAATGATTTTGCTTTTCCCTGTTCTGGTTGTTAGCTGTGCTGTTCTCGTTCTGTATTGACATGCTTATCCCTGGATCTGCCCTTGGATTTTTGTTGCCAAGGTAACACCAGGCTACAGATAGAAACAGATCCAATTCTGAACTCCCAATCAGCCTTTTATTTAGTATTACATTTAAAATGTGTGTCACATATAGCTGTAAGGATTTTATATGTAAGGCTGCTTGCAGACGTGGAGAGAGGGGAAAAAAGGTGCTTTACAGGAAGAAGCAGCATGTTACTTCATAGTTTCATAGTTGTTAGGGGCTGGAAGGGACCATGTCTGTATAAATTGGGTGCTTCAGCAGGGTTTTTTGGTGCTTTTGGCTAAAGCTGATTCAATTAGCTTTTGGCTAAAAGTACTAGGAAAAACCCCACTAAAGCACCTGATCTATACAGATGTTGGGTGAGCTGGCTCCAACTAAGGTGCTTTCTCCTTTAGAGCATGTATGGGGCTTGGCGTGGGGACATGCTGAGTTTAAAGTAAAGCGCTGGGTAGTTTTTATTGTCTTTTTCTTCCCAATGTTTGCAGGTACCCTGAGTTTACAGTTATCAACCTGGAAAAATACCTGGGGTGGATATTGCACCTCAAGCACTGTGAAGGATTCTTGATGGTGAGCCAGAAGGTGGTCCATAGAAAGGACCGGCTTAAGGAGGCCAGGTTTTTTGAGCAAGGGGGGGTGGTTGTGTGAAGCAGTCTTCCAATCTCTGGGCTGAGACCATTGTTAGGCAGCTGTAGCATGCTTTTACTTGTTTCAGTTCTGCTCCATAAAAAAAATGTAAGGAGTAGAAGTGGGTGGGTGAACATGCCGTAGCTGCTGGTAGTGGAAGGATTTAGGTTCTGGCAGTAGGCCCGTCCTGTGGAGAAAAGATTTTCCTCCTTAAGAGGTACTTCCTGAGGAATGGGTTGTGTATTAGAGGCCAAGTTTAGTAATTGGGATACTTTATCAGTTTTCCATGTACAGCAGCACATACTTTGTTCAGTTTTCAGAGAGATGTCCTTAACCTGGATTTCTTAACCAGGAAGTGAAAGTAAGATTGTAAAAGGATGTATATTTTTAAAAAAAAATATATATATATATTATAACTTCTGTAGTTAGGATCAATTACCTATGTGCCTAAAATGTCCTTTAACTCATGTCAGTAAAGCTTAGTTAGCTATTTACAAAATACTTAATAGCATAACACAGAAAATTCCTAACAGTAAGGAATGTAGTGTTATCTGATCCTAATAAAGGTATTTGGCAAGGTGGAAGCAAGTCTTGGTTTAACGTAGTAACCAGACCTTGATTTTGCGTAAAGGAAATCTTTTGTATATTAGGAAGATTGTTAAACGGTTTCAAAAATCATTTACATTTAAAATCCTCGTTACAATTTAATAATATCTACCTCTGTATGCTTATATCTTCTCATGAAGCTGAATACCTATAGAAGAGAAAAGGTTTGAAAGCGCTGAAAATGCTATTAACTAGATTTGTTGAAACTGTGAACAACACGCAGAAATAATTAATGGAAGGGGATTTGTGGTCCTTACAGTAATGGACTGTCTCATTTTGCTATGTAATGTGACTACCAAAATTATAGATTACATTGGTAGCTCAAAGCATAGATTGGCACTGTGAATACTGATTGTGCCTCCCAAAATCCTTGCGAGGGTCATGATGCTATATATTGCTGTACATTGCTCCATATTGTATCGGCACTGATGAAAGGAAAATTGACATTATTGACGATAAGGTTTTTTTGGCTGATGAGCCAGTTACTGTTACCGATAAATGCTGCATGCATGCATGCACGGGCCAGGAATGCAGCCTGGCAGCTTGGAGAGCATCCCACTGGTAAGTCTGTGGGGGGGAAGGGGCATGCAGGCATGGGGGTGCAGATTGAGGCCCCCACAGTGAAGGAGGGAGTGGGGAAGGGTAGGGTCAGGTAGTGTCCAGTTAGAGTGGGATGGAGCCATGAGCAACTCATCTGGAGGTGTGGGGGCGGGGGGGGCAGGCAGTTCCCACCTCGGTGCTCACCCCAGGGGAGGCATGGGGGGCACATGCCTCCTGAGTCTGCGCGCAGGGCAAGGGCGATTCAAGGTCAGGGGTCATGCTTGGGACAGGTGGTGGCACTGGAAGGGAAGTAGGGCAAATTTTGAGGTGGCTGTAGCCCCCTCCCAGCACAGCTGATGCCTGCCCCAATCACAGCCCAGGCCCAGTCCCTGCTGGGAAGAGCCCAGTGCAGCCCCAGCCCCAAGCACGCAGTGGGCAGCCCACCCCCACCCCGCATACAGATCCAGGGGCACATGCCCCCCATGCCTTCCCTGGGGATGCATGCAGTGGCAGAAGTCATCTGCCTGCACTCCCTGAACAAGCTGTGGCTCTGTCCCGCAGCCAGATGCTGCTTTCCAAGCTGCCAGGCTGCATATGGACCAATATAGCTTGTTGTTAATTGGTGATTGGCATTGGGCCAAAAAATCTTTATTGGTGCACCCCTAGTAAATATTATCTGGAGAAAACATAGCCAGTTGATAACAAACGTGCTTCCTCATGGAAAAAGCGAGCGATTGCATAAGGATTCTAAATTTGAAATTTTAAGTCAATGTAATGCTTATAGATGCTGATCCTTAGTTATTAGGATTTGCAGCCTTGTCTGTTGACTTAGTCTCTGGATTAGTAATATTTTTTTCACCAACTTGTGACTTAGTGATGGTCTTGAGCCATGGGTGTTCAACCCCTGGCCTATAGAACAAATCCATCCCACAGCCCTGTATCATCTGGCCCTTGGGGCTCTCCACTGGCCACGAAATATGGCAGTGGGAGAATGGTGGTATTGCTGTCCTGCCACCAAACCTCCAGACCCATGGGGACCCCTGGGCCCTGTGTGCTGCATTGTGCACCTTATCACATTGTGCAGGGCCAGGTGGGAATGGTGTCAGGCCCCGGGGCCCAGTCCAGGCATGTTGGAGGGTGGGAAGGCACCGTGCTGAGTCCCAAGGCCCATCCTGGAGCGCTGGGGTTAGAGGGGCAGTACCAGGCCCCTGGGGACCAATCTCAATGGGAGGGGCAGCTCTGAGCCCCTAGGGACCAATCCTAGTGTGGAGGGCTGGGGGGGGCAGTGCCAGCTCCTTGGAACTCAATTCTGGTACATTGGGACAGGAAGGGGTGGTGTGGGAATGGGTGCTGCTGGGCCCCAGGGCCCAATCCTGGTGAGTCCTGCCCCACTTACTTGGTTTGCAGGCCCAGAAGGTTGAGCACTTCTGATCTAGAGGGAAGTATATATGGAGTGATATTGAACAGTGTTGATGTGTAGAAACCACCCTTAGGGCTGACTAAGTGAGATTTTGGTCTGCTTACTGATGCTCCCAACAAGGATTCTAGTTGTTCTGTAGTGTGCATGGAAGTTCCCTGTGCTAACTGATTTTGCCTTTCTTACAAACCAAGTACTTACCCATTTTTATGGATGTTCAAGCATACACAGGTATATGTGTTTTTTAATGGCTACTTTAATTCTGAATGCAATTTAATGTAATGCTCTTTGGGCACCTATACACATGACAGAGCTCTGTTCTGATGTATGCTAATAATCAGAGGTCAGGAAAACAGATCTTACGATGACAGGCTGAGAGCCATGGGACTCTTTAGCCTGGAAAAGCGTAGGCTCAGGGGTGAGCTGATGGCCACCTATAAGTTTATCAGGGGTGACCACCAGGATCTGGGGGAACGTTTGTTCACCAGAGCGCCCCAAGGGATGACTAGGTCGAATGGTCACAAACTCCTGCAAGACCGTTTCAGGCTGGACATAAGGAAGAATTTCTTTACTGTCCGAGCCCCCAAGGTCTGGAACAGTCTGCCAGCGGAGGTGGTTCAAGCACCTACATTGAACACCTTCAAGAGTAAATTGGATGCTTATCTTGCTGGGATCCTATGACCCCAGCTGACTTCCTGCCCTTTGGGCAGGGGGCTGGACTCGACGATCTCCTGAGGTCCCTTCCAGCCCTGATGTCTATGAAATCTATGAAATAAGCCTGACACCTTGTCCTTGGTGCCAAAAACGTTAAAGGTTAAGATAACAAAAGTTTTGAGGCATAAGGAAATACAGAGGACCCATGCGAGGGGCTGCATGGTTGGGAGTGGAGTAGAAGTGTGAATGCAACTAAATTGTATAAGAAACATGGAGCTGACTAAGCCCAAGGGTGAGAGGGGCAAGACCAATTGTATAGCAAAGAATATACAGGAGACCTCATGCAACAATACTGCATTTGAGTAGGGAGGTGGCTTATAGGTACATGCAGAGTTACAAATAGAAGGATGGAAAATATAGTTGGGGTAGACAATTTGTTAGAAAATGTTAAAGTTCAAGTGACAAAGTTCAAGGCAGAAGAAAATACAGGAGACCCGAGCGAGGGGTTACATAGAGGATGGGGATTGGGGTGGGAATGCAACTAAGTTACATATGGAACGTGCAGCTAACTGAAGCCCAGGGGTAGGAGGGTGGGGGAAAACATGATGTTTATATGGTGAGACATATATCGGGGACCTCACACTGATGCTGCATTGTGTTTGGGAGATGGTTCATAAAAACGCACGCAGTTACAGATACCAGCATGTGGGATACAATTGTGGGGGTAGGGAAGGGTCTGGGATGAACAAAGTCCTCAGAGTTTGCTAGATGTAGCAGTAAGGTGGGAGCGGGGGCCAGTCAAGTGATTCCCCCTGTGTCACTTTCGGTTGTTGGAAGTCGCAGTGAGCCACTATACTGAATACATTTTGATTTCCTCTTCAATCCCACAGTTCAGCTGTCTGTCTTTCCCATTTCCAGTGATTCCTGTTTCTTAACCATCCTTAAATGTTTGGGAAACATGATCAGTTGGGTCCCAAACAGTTCACCCGTAATACTTCCGTTACCCCTTCTCTGCCTGTCGAATTTGAGTAAGTGTGGCCCTGCCCTCCATGAGGGGGAGCAGGGCCAGGTTGCCTTATGCTTCATCTATATATAGATTTTTGGAGGATCTCGGGACTTGTGACAAAAACACCCAGTTACAGTCATGAGTGGGGGAGTGGGAGTGCTGATTAGCACATGGATCTTTTGTGGGGTGTGTCTGGAGTACTGTGCAGTGCTGAACTTAAGTCACCATGACTTGAAATGCTGTTGACTCTGCTTGGGCCCAGCCCAGTGAACTCTGAGGTAAATCATGAACTTTTTATATCATGAATAGTTTGTAGTATGGGTCAGTAGGTGCAAAAGTGCTGCTTAAAAGCGTGTTTATGGATTACGTGTACTAAAATTTGCAGCAGTTTCAAACTAAGTAAATGCATCGGTTCTGGATAAACTTAAGTCAGTCCTTGGGTACCTGTAGTAATTTGCCTATATGGTTAATTGTGTTTATTCAGGGTCATTGTTTCCAAATTTGCTCCTCACTTCTGCGTGGTCTGGGAGAGCAGGGTCTGACAGTAAAGGTGGGGGGAGGGAGAAAAAGTGGGGGGGGCAAAGGGGAATGGGGCTAACTAACTCCCCAGATCTATTTTTCCTGCTGTAACGGGATGGCGAGCAAATTCCAGGCAAACCTCCAATAATTTGATTCTATACTTGTAGAATTATAACAAATTTATAAATTGTCCATATATAGAATCTAATTATTGGCAGGTCATCTTATTCAGGGGTGTCTTATTTGAGTAAATACAGTAGCTTCTATTTCGTATGTGCTTTTTTGTGAGCTTACACAGGCTTTGCAGTAGTAGGATGCATACTCAGTTATTACGTTACAGTATGATGCTGATGAGATACTCTGATATGAAGGGAGACAAGTGACTGTGCAGGATGTATACTAAAAAGGAAGCTGGTTATATCTTTACTACATGTACCTTGCTTTTTTCCCCACATTGACCTTCTATAGTTCACAGTAGTACGTATAGGTCACTGTCTGAAGGTGCAATTGTTTTTGCTGTTTTAAGATGATGATTCGCAGTTTTTCTGAGACTGTTTTACAGACTATAAAAATTAAAAATCTGAGAGGTGGCTGTAGCTTAATTTCATTAATCTGTGGATTAATATTCAGTTAGTCCGTGCAAAGTGGGAAGAGATTTATACCTTCTTTCCACAAATACCTGAACTTGGCTTCATTTGAGAAGGAAATTTTTTTTTTTAGTAGAAGTGTTTTAAGGCTTGGGAAGCAATTCCCTCTTTTATAAATAATAAAAAATATGTTTAAGTAACATTAGTAATTAGGAGTATATTATTCCCAATATTAATTTTGCTACCCCTTTGTATGTTATCTGTGTGCTAGAATTTTTTTGTTAATGGGGAAGAACAAATGTACTTCAGTCAATGCAGAGGGGAAGTAGGTGGTTTGTGTACAATAACATGAACAGAGTAAGATTTTATTTATTTATTTATTTATTTATTTATTCCTGTCTAAATACGGCTCATTCATTCCTCAGATATTTCTGGTTTAGTCTTGTCCTGACTATCTTTGCTTTTTGTAAACAAATAGTAGAGGTGGTCAACAAGAAGTTGTCTTGGGTATCAGAGTGAAGCTCTTATATTTTCAACCAGTAATGTAACTGAGAGGACGGCAGCCACAGGTGCTGCCTTCAGAGGAGTCGGGGGCAGGGGCAGGGTGCAGTGTGTACAAATCCCCCTGCTGCAGCTGGCGGCTGGCCCCTTTGCCCCATGCAGAGCCACTGTCCAGGCTGTGGAGCTGCTCTATTATGCTTCTAGTTCCAACCCAGAGGAACTGTGAAACTTAAAAGAAAAGGGAGCCTTGAATGGTGCATACAGCCTTCCAAACGCTTTTCCAAGTTCCATCCCGGACATGTGGTATACATGTATTTTGGCTTGTTTTTTTTGTTTCTTAATTTGGTACTTGTGGTGTGAATTCCTAATAGTTGGTGTGATATTCATATCCAAATAACTGTAGCATTTGGCACTTTGAGAGCCTTAGTCTTATGCAAACATTACGTCCCAGATGCCCCATAAGTAAGTATATGTGCTATTCCCATTTTATGACTGGAAATGAGTCGGATTAAAGGGGATTGTGGAAAGTTTATAATCTAGTGTGGTGGTGGATAAAAATGGAGGGTGAGGTAGGGAGGAGCTGAAGGAAGGCTATACTGATAATGGTGATTCTGTAGCTTCCAGGCACTTGACCTGCAGACATAATCTTTCCATGTAGCTTTTTGAAATGTAGTAGTCTTATTTCCTGAAATGTGACTTCCCAAAATAGATGAAGGGGTTAGGAAAGGGATGGTGGTTGAAAAGTTCAGGATTCTTTTGAAGAGGGCCCCTTTTATTGCCCATGTTCTGCCATATGGCTCTACTCTACCTGATCATAAAGATATATGAGCCTCTCAGAAGACATTAGAAGAAGCTTAAGCTTTTTGATATTTATAAAAATTTGCTAGACGTGTCTGGCCACTTGAGTTTTGTGTGTGTGTGAAATTTTGATGGATAGATTCACAGTCCCCTTCTTTCTACTATAACTAGGTTAGACAGAATTCGATTTTTATTTTTTTAATAATGTTGACAGATAATATTGATGTTAGTTTTTAATTTCATTTAATTTCAGCTTTTATTGATTTGTAAATTTTCATGATTGTGCAGTTTAATCCCTCATTGTGGCAAACATAACTACTGTAGGACTGTGCCAGCTGAGTGGCAGAGCTGCCATCAGTCCCGGTTCTGCTCGCGTGTAGCTCCCTTGCCCACTGTCGCTGCTTCTTCCTTTGTTCTCAGTCCCATGGGGTTTTTGGGAGTTGCAGGCCAACGTACAGGTAGCACAGTTCTGTAGGACTGCTCCCCCTCTCTTCGCACATTCCCTCATGTGTCATATTTCTTACGCCCCCTTTCTGTAAATTTCAATTATTAACAATGGAAATATTTTTTCATAGGTCTGAATGTAAAGTGAAATCAACATTTATCAAAGTGTACCAATAAAAATTGAATCCTGCCAAGCCTAAATAGAACTTGTAACTTTTGTTTACGCACACATGCTAACAAGAATTTAAGAAACAAAACACCCCTTTGTGAACCTTGCTTTTGGTCCTAACTGGCCAGAAGGGTTGGTTTGTTTTGCTTTGTTTTTTAATAAATGTTTTTGACTAAAGTATAGGTTGTCTGCTCAGCCTTTCTGAATGAAAAAAAAATGATTTTTTTTAATGACTCTTGATTTGTTGTTGTTAGTAGGAAAATGGAAAGCTACCTGAAGTTCTAAGCATTTAAAAGATGTTGAAGTATAATTTTAATATATTCTGCAATATGTTTTTCCAGACTTGAACCAAATACTGACACTTTTCTCTCTCAGTGTATCCAAGATGAAATCCGTGCTCTGGAAAAATCAAAATACATACTGTATTTTGGTTGTCTGATACTGTAGGCTGCCTCTAGGATTCAATGCATCTGCCTGAGAGAACACATCACTCTCTGCGCCATTTACCTTGGACAAGATCTGTACAGGTTTCCCTCACTTTCTGTGGGGTCTGTATGAGCAGACTCACTCTTGTGACCCTTTTTAAATTTGCTATGTGAGAGTTAAATTCACTCTTATGCGATTGATGTAGTGGAAGCTCCAACAGTCAGGTGCTTTGTGCAGCGCATTGTGGGGTGAGGTGCACCAAAATATAGTCTCCTGTGTGGATCTGTGCTTCTTGCTCATTGACTATGACACGTGTTTCTGTAGTTGCCATCTCCATTATGATAGTACCCTGTGCTTGTGTGTACTGTCTGCTGTTGACGAGTACCAAAATTCTCTTGTAAAAGTGGTAGAAATGGATCTGGGGGTCAGTACAATCAAGTCTTGGAACATATCCCTATTTGTTACATCGTTAAGTGGGTTTCCTTTATGCAAATTTGAGTTATGTTTTCAGAAATTGGCACCAAGGCTACGGAACTTGCCATTTCAGAGCTAATTATTGTAAGCATTTTCATGTTCATCTCCCCTGGTTGGGCTTCCTAACTACTGAATTCCAAGAGAGAGGGGGGAAAAAAAAGGAAAGGCTATTTTTCCAACAGGTGGGTAAGAAGGAAGAATTCTTTCTTGGTTTTAATTGTAATGACGTGGGAACAACTAACACAGTGGGAGGGAATGCAATGAATACCCCAGTTGATCTAATGGTTGATGCAATACAGCTAAGTTGGTTGGCAGATTTAAAAATGTATGTCACTCATACATGGCAAGTGTTACAGGATGTGCCAGTGCCAAGATTCTGCTTCATTTACACTCCTGCTTGCTGGATTGATCAGGCTTAATACTCCTCATAACTTAATATTGTTAATTCTCTTCCAGCTCTGCCTATGATAATGTCAACAAAGTTCGAGTAGCTATAAAGAAAATCAGCCCTTTTGAACACCAGACGTATTGCCAGAGAACTCTGAGAGAAATCAAAATTCTGCTGCGTTTCAGGCATGAAAATATTATTGGAATCAATGACATTATCAGAGCTCCAACTATTGAGCAAATGAAAGATGTGTATCCTTTTGAAGGTTTGATTGTTGCACATGATGTGCTTTCTTCTTAATTTTAATTTTCTACTTCTATGTATGTTGAGGTAAAGGTTACTGTGTTGCAGCCAAGTGAAAGGAAGGTTTGGTGATGCTCACTTAAATTGTACAAGACACTGCAAACAAAACTAATGTAAGTAACTACAATACATTGCCTGTTCTGAAGCAGTCCAGAAATAACACCCAAACTTCAGAGCTTCTTGCCAGTGAACTGCTGCTTTGGCTTCTGAGTCTACTTGTTCAGAATGTTTCAGAAAATGTCAAATATTAACGCTGTAAAATACCCAATGTGGCCTTCCATGTGTTATGCAATAGTAAGAGCTCTTCATGTAGTGTGGTTTAAAAGTTGAGTCCATCTTGGGTTTTACTTGAACAGGCCAGCAAAATAGGGTTTTTAGGCTTATTCTATAGAACAAAAGATTCTCCTGTTGTCTAGATCAGGGATCAGTGATATTTGGCTTGAGAAATGATTGGATCCACCCTGCCCTCATAGCATGTGGGATTGGCAGTACTCACCTTGGCCTGGTGTGTCCCACATCTCAGATTAGCTCTGTGTTCCTGATTTTTCCCTCCCACATCCATCTATATCTCTCTCTTGTTCTGTCACCTCCTATAGCAGGCACTGCTTTTGGGCTTACTGATGAATTTGCCCCTCTGTGCTGCAGCTGGGGACTGGAATGGGCAGCATGTGGTAGAGGCAGTGGCATGTGACAGTAGGTGGTATGGGCACTGTGAAGGGGATTGGTGGCCTGCTGTTTGTAAAAGGTTGCCAACTCCTGGTTTAGATAGGTTTTATCTAGTTGCTTTTTCCTAAAACTAATGGCTCTTAAAGTCACAGCTTGACTGCTTTCAGGGGCAAATCTTGTGGGTTGCTTTTTGCTTTTTGAAAAGTGTCTGCAAAAAAGTACCTGTTGTATATGCAAAACTCACCTTCTGCAGGCAGGTAGGCCTGAATAAGATGTGAATAAGGGATTTGTTTTGGTAGTTCAATTGTGCTTTTCACAGGAAACCTTGGCTTAACGTGTATGTTTACTATCAGAAGAAGCCTTATCTAGAGGCCTGACACAGTGGATGCAAAGTGCTTTCTTTTATTCAATAAATGATACAGAAGTAGGTGTTTTGAGTATAGCTAAGACTCCATGTGGATCTGATGGTTCTTCGGGTTTATGTGACTTACGAGGGAAAACCGATTACATGAGGTAATACTGTTTTGATTTGATTGAGTCAGGACATAAAGGGCTGGTTCTCCTCATTGAGTTTATGTAGTTTCATCTCCAAATAGAAACCTCAAGAGCGCAAGGGGAGGTGAGCTGTCAGTTCCTTTTAAAATTGAGATGGTGGAAGGGGGAATTTTCCTGGAAACAAGGAATGTATGGATGCAAAAAGTGTAGTTTGTGTTTTATCTAGAATGACAAATGTAAAGAAGAGGGCAACTCTAGCTCTGGACTTGGATCGTTGGAGAAATCCTGGTTAGAAATCAGACTGCTATAAGCTTGATTTCCTTCGCATCTACTTACCATTGGAAGCAAGCATCATCTTTTCAATAGTTTATTTCCCATTATGCTAAGGAGTCTTCATTTCTTGGCAAGGAAGGTGCAGATTTGATCACATTATAAGCCAAATAAAACAAGCTTCATAGGAAGAAATAGAAGGCTTTCTTGTAATAACCTGAAAGAATTGTATTCAGTTAATCTTGTAAAGGCCTTTGATCATTGAATAAGGTAATCGGAACTGAAACTTCTGAGATCAGAGCATCCAGATTGTTTTATGATTATGAAGAAATGGAGCTTACAAGAAATGGAAACAAATGTTGGGCATTGGCATTATTTTAAAATTTAGACTGTGTAGTTCATTGTACAGTGTTTGGATATCTGTAATGAAGCTAAGGGTTTGTTTTGCTGCCTTACATCTGATGGCTTACAGATACATCGTGCAAGATCTCATGGAGACAGATCTTTACAAGCTTTTAAAGACTCAGCACCTCAGCAACGACCACATTTGTTATTTTCTTTACCAGATTCTGAGAGGGTTAAAATATATCCATTCAGCCAATGTGCTGCATCGTGACCTCAAACCTTCCAACTTGCTGCTTAACACCACTTGTGATCTCAAGGTTGGTTGAAGACTTTTTACAAATTCTACTCCTTTGCACTTTGTGCTATTGTGGAATGCTGTACTTTTCCTGGTAGGATTGCCAAAACTGTTTTCCATTTTGTTTAAAAATGATTTAGTTTGGAATAGCTAAGAACTCCATATGCTGTTAAGTGATATCTCTGTGTTTAATTCATCACAATTTCAAAACCGCAGGGGAGTTTTAATATAAATTATTGTCTACTTCAGGCTGGTCACTTGGAAACAACAGCTGTTTATCGTAAACTAATACTAGACTTAATTTCCACGTGCTAGGTTGTAAAATATTGTCTGTGAATCCCATAGGCTTTCCCTTTTTAATGCATTGATTTTACTTAAAGAGTTGGATCAAAGATTTATTTTATTTTATCTTTAGAATGTGTAATCTCAATAGTTTTGTGGCATTTACACACTGATTAATTTTTTTTTTTCTGGACAGAAAGTATTTGCGACAGCGACTTTTCATTGAAATAGTATAGGACAGGGTGGCCAATATATTGCATAAGTGGCATGGGCAGTTTCTGTGTGGCATGTGGCAGATCAGGGAGGGGACAGACAGCACAGCAGCAGGTAGGGCAGGAAGTAGAGTAGGACATCAGGGAGGGATCGTAGAATAGGGAGCAGAAACCAAAGTAGCAGCTTGGGCAGAGGAAGAATTTCAGCATGGCTCTTGAGGAAGATATTGGGCTGATGTGTGGCATGGCTGCCAAAAAGGTTGGCCTGCACTGCTGTAGGGTAATATAGTATCACAAGTAGTGCTGATGTGAGATTGAAACTGTGTGGAGGCTAATTCTGTTTTTTCTGTGCTAATTTCCTAAGAAGCTATTTCATATCTGAAACTTCCTGAGAAGTTGATTTCTGGTTACCATAGTACTTAATTACAGTTCCTGCTCTTAATCATCCAGTATCTTACAGTGCACAAGGAAGTGACAGGTATATTCACCATGTGTCTAGTACTTTCCTATGCATGCTGTGGGGTTGCAGCTGTTTTGGTTAAAGCAGACTCCATTAAAGGCATAATCTCCTTCAAGAGAAAAGGATGTCCTTCTTTTGGGAGAGCTAGTAGAATTTCAGAAGAATCTGTTTTTATATGTGCTCTTCCAGAATACACGTAAGCACAAGGTGCCATTTTGGCATGGACGAAGGAAGGTTGCCAAAAGAAATTTTGAGAGAGTTGAGGCAAAATTGCAGAATATGACTTTTAGAAGCACTATTTGTTTCCTTCTCTCACTCTCTAGCATTTCCATAGCATGCCTTGTGTGCTCTTTATGCATACAGTTCCAGCTCGACCTGGCTTTGCAATGTCTGTATAGATCAGGCACTTCAGTGAGGTTTTTCAGTGCTTTTATATAAAACTGTCAATTAGCTGTTGGATAAAAGTGCCAAAACCCCACTAAAGTGCCCAACGTGTACAGACACTGGGAGAGCTGTGTCCAACTAATACGCTGCCTCCTTCTGGGCGTGTGCTAGGCTTGATGTGACAGTGCAGGGTGTTTAAAGTAAAAGTACCTGTTAGGCTGGGGGGAGGGGTGTAGTGTCTGCAAGCAGCCATAGAGCCGTAAGGCTGGAAGGGCCCTTTGGAGGTATATTCCAACCCCTTGCTCAAGGTAGGATGATCCCTATCTAAACTATTCTATATAAACCCTTGTCTAACCTTGTGCAGTTTTAATATCAATCCTGTGGCACAGCTACAAGGCATCTTGCCCAAAGATACTAAAAGCATCCTAACCTGCCCAACAGATAGATACAGCAGGAGGATGAGAACCTGTCCGAGTCCTGTCACTGCAAGTGTTGTTAAAATGCACTTTGGAAATCCAAGGAAGAGAGCAGTATTCCCTACCCCCTGAGGAAGGCAAAACTTCCCACAGTCCTACCAGTCTGACCATGGTGTAGAATTCCTTCCCATCCCAAAATGTAGAGATCAGTCTAGCCCTGAGGTGAAGAGCAAGACCCTCTAACCAGGATTTTCTGGGTTTTACTGTCACAAACTCCCCCAAGACTGTTTTAGGCTGGGCATAAGGAAAAACTTTACTGTCTGAGCCCCCAAGGCCTGGAATAGACTCCCTCTAGAGGTGATGCAAGCACCTACTCTGGACTTTTAAAAAATGTTTGGACGCTGTCTTGCTGGGATCCTTTGACTCTAGCTGACTTCTTGCCCCTGGGGCAGAGGGCTGGACTCTGATCTTCCGAGGTCCTTTTCAGCTCTAATGTCTATGAAATTTAGTCCCATGAGGAGCCACTGGCACATCCTTTGAGAATCCCCAACCTTGGCTGCAGCCAGCACTCAGCAATTCTGAAAAAGGGATTGCTTTGTACTGCCTCACACTTAAACTGCGACACCAGGAAGAAAAGCAGCTATTAGCAGTATCATACGTTCAGACTGGAGCACAAGAAACATGATCTTGGGCATGAGTGTTGGAACTTGGCTCCTGATGCTGGTCTGGTCCATATTTGTCTGCATATATGTATAAATATAGTCAATGTTAGAGACAAATATAAAATGAAGCTCACTATGCAACAGAACAGACTTGCATCCAAAGTCACACCTTTCCAGAGGAAGAGTTTCTTTTACGACTGGTGTTGGCAACCAATGGCTTGTAGGCTGGATCTGGTACATGGAGGGCTGGTCACGTGTTGGGGGATTGGTGATATGAAGTTGTGCTGTGCTGCTTGGCCCCTCCACAATGTTACTCTCTACTTGTATGTAGTAATGAAAAGAAACAGATTAGTTTTGGTGATTTTTCTTTTGGGACTAGAGCTCTAAGGTTATCATTAGTCTTCCACCTGTTATCATTAGTCTTCTTACCTGCTGCCCACAACTTTGATCTCCTGCAAAAAAGTTAAATATAACTGTAAGCACTATGAAAAATGAAAATTACTGCTGCGAATTATGTGGAGGGTACTTCTGGGTGAAATGCAGATGCTAGAGCAGTTAAGATTTCTTCAGGTAATGATAGCAAAATAACTTCAGTGAGGTCATAAACATGATTCAACTCATGCCAGATACTTTCATAGATACTTAACCTGTCCGTTTTCCCTTGGAGGAAGGAAGAAGCATGGTTTTCGGTAAATCCCCAAGTCAAGCCAAGCAATGTACTCAAGCCCTGTCTTGGCACTAATTTATCTTGTTAAAATATGGGAAGAGAACTTTGAAAAGCAACATAATTCAAAATGCTGGAAGAACTTGGTGTTTGAGAGGTGTTTGATTATATTGGATGGACTTACCTGAGCTTTTTTCTCTATTGAAAATATCTTTGCTTACAGTTTGTTCAAGGATTTTACTAATTACTTTTGGTTAGTGAAAGACATTGAGTTGCTCCAGCCATTGTTTCCTATTACTAGAAATTTAACTTTTATGTGAAAGATTCCTTTCTATTTTCATTGCTAGGAGCTAGAGGGCTGCCTTCTATTGTGCTGTGAGGCATTTTTCTAACTGGCTTGTAAATAATATGTGCATGTTCCTCTTACTCTTTTGTTTGCTTTAGAACTTCACCAGGTTTTGAAAAGCAACTGACATAATCCTAAAAAAAAAAAGTGATTTAGAGCAAGACATTTACAAAGCAAAGTTTTTAAGAATCAGCCTACAGCAGTAGCTGTAAGCCAAATGAAGGCTAGACGAAATATCAGGACGTCGACCCTTCCTTCATTTAATGTCGGTGGCTGCCGGTCAGTTCCCCTTGACTGTGAAGGACTTGCTGCCACACCCAGTCTCTTTTGGGACAAAGCTTGGTTGTGTGCTTTTCTTTTTACTTTTGACCATGAAACTTAAGCAGAGCATCACACTGAAGAGTTCTGCCTGTCTTGGTGTGCCAGGCTCTAAGCCTTTTCCTTCGTATGAAGACCCCAGATCAATGCGTGCTGGGAGGAGTCTGCCATTCAGCATCCTGAATGCAGTTGATTCTTCTAATCTTCCCCCAGGCCTCGCTTGCCTGTATCTCCTATCTTGTTCTTTTTCCTTCAGGACCTCCTAACTGACTTACAAAGCAGAAAGGTCTACCCAGGGCTTTGCAGTCAAGATCTGATCTGAAGTCCTTTTCTCTTCGTGCCATATTCATGAAAGTAATTAGTTCGGCAGCATGTAAGGGTCTTGCTGTCACCTCAAAGACTGTATTTTTTTTCTAAAGAGCCAATGCATTTGTACTTCCCACAGACGCGCGTCCTCCTCTGCTGCTTGGTATGCTTTGCACCAGGCCTGCATTTGCTTTTCCTTCTTTCTTTCTGAGCTCTCAGCTCGCTAACTTCCTCTTTTATCCTGTGCTTCATTCTGTCCACTGAGTCCTGGAGATGTGCCAACTCTTATTTTTGATTGAGTTTCCTTTCCTCACTCAAGGAAACTCTCTCCCCTTTTCTTACTTCTAGCAGAACATAGAACTTTCCTGATCTAAGATACTGATGCTGTGGACAGTCTCTTAGTGTTTGGCTTTATTCTGGCCTTTCTAGGATTGCTGCAAACTCTCTTTGTTGCCTCTCTACCTGGGGAAAAATCTCCCTTGTTTCCAGGTTTTTCCATAACTGCTTCTTAGGACAACAGTAGTGAGAAAAGCTGTGTCAGGGGTTTTGAACCTTTATTAAGCAGTGTACACTTCCTCCTTTTTTTTTTTAAATAAAAGTTGAAAACCCCTGACAGGGGAGGGAGGGGCGGGGTAGCACCAGCTGGATGCGGAGCAGGGGGGAGCTTGCATGCCACAGCAACATGGGGTGGTGAATAGCAGCGGCTGCTGCGTGGCATCCTCTCCCTCTGTGTCCAGCCAGCCAGGTGGCACCTGTGCAGCCTGTAGAGGGGAGCCACTGACCTCGCACTACCCCCCCCCCCCCCCCGCCTTATCCTGGGAGGCAGCAGCATGAGGTGGTGGGTGGCAGTGATCTGTCCCTGCTCCCCCACACATACCCCGTAGCCCCTTTCCAGGTACCTACAGTTGACGACCCCTGTCTTACGTAATGGAATTTGCTGCAGACTCGCAGTTATGGAGGATGTTGCCGATGGATATTAAGCACTAGTTTGCCTGTTTAAGGCAGCCAGTCATGCTGAGTGTTTTGGGTTGTTGTGTTCTTCAGTGTGAACCAGTGCAGAAATCCAAACAGCTCTTTGGACCATGGTGGTTACCTGAAGAAGCTGCCTTGCTGCAACTTCTGCTAAACAGAATTGCTTGCTGGGTTTTGCAGTAGCTTTTCTCTCAGTTAGGTCTGTTCATGGCTGATCCGAATCCCTTTGGCACTGAAAGGGGCAATCTGCCCTGCTACAATGAGGCCCCAGAATTTGTTGATAAGATTGTTTGTATCTTTTACTGCAGGATATGAAGTAAAGAATTTCCACTTCCTTTTTTTTCATTACTAAGCTTAGAGAGAGAGATTTCTCTTTTGTAATGCAGGAAAATACTTCCTAATGGTCTTTAAACTACATGTTCACCATCTTGACTGTCTCTAAGAATAAATATTCTGTTGAAAGCCATGGTTTCCTGTAATGGAGACACTTCAGAGATAAACATCTTTGTTGAGTTGGGTCATTTTCATAAACTTTTCGTCATGTAGTAAGACTTTACTTCTGTGTGGTTGCATCCTGAATCATGTAACCAGCCAGCCTTTTTGCCCATTGGGATGGTGGATATTAGCAGCTATCTAGTTTCCATGAGCACTATATTTCTTTAAAGCTCTCAATTGTCTTCCCTTCCTCCTTGTAAGAATGTAGATGTGGTTTCTTCATCTCTACTTTTCCCTTCCTCCAGAAAGCAGGGAAAACGAGCAACAGTACTTTAAACAAGACAGAGGCTGCTCCAGTCAGATAAGGACTTTCAGTCCCTTAAGGAGTTAGATCTCTGCTTTCTACCACCAGAGATCTCCTCTTTTCTTTTGAACTCACCTAATCTATATATGAACCGCTTACCTTTATCTTAAAAATGATATATGAGCTTCGCAGCAGGATTTTTCACTCTTCCTCTCATGCTCTTAGCAACCTTTATTTTTCCGAGTCTACCATTTTTCTCATGATTAGGTAGAATATTTCTGCTACACTTACTCTGTAGAGCAATGACTTCCACAAAAAGTGCTGGAAGTAGCAGTAACTTCAGATCAATGATGATTCTTTTGTTGGCAGTGTTGGCTCCCTTTTGTTTTGTAGGGGGGGTTATGAAGTCAGAACAGTGAGTCCTGTCTTGTTTTACAACAGGGTATTCCATTGAATTAAATTTTGTAGTTGGCTGGCTTTAGCTGTATTAAGTGTGGAGCAGACGGACCACAGAAAACTATTAAGAAAAAGAAGTGTTTGCTAAGATCCAAATTTTCCATCTTACACTAGAGTGGGGAAGAAGAATAGGCTTATAGCAAAAATTGAGAAACTAGTCAAATAGCTTCTGGGTTTTTCTAGGACAGAACTGTAGTTTGAGCAAGTATGTTCACCCAGTGTGGCTTTGTTTTTTCTCATTTGCAAAATGGGGATAGCCTGTTTTATGGAGATGGTCTGATACTTAACTCATTGCTTAGAACCTACTTTGAAATATTTGGATGGCAGGCAGTATGAAAGCAATTGCTTTGTTCAGATCAGGGTTAGTAATTTTTTTTTTTAATTGACACTTTTTTTCTTCTAGAGATGTGAACAAATTTTACTGTAAAATGGGTGTTGCATGGCTTGCAGTCTTGCAGTAGTTTGTGGAACAGGTATCTTACTCATCAGCTAATGTTACTTATACCGGGATGTTGTATTTCTAATGCTGACTTTTTTTTCAAAACTTTAATATTAGATTTGTGACTTTGGACTGGCTCGTGTTGCAGACCCAGATCATGACCATACAGGATTCCTGACAGAATATGTAGCCACTCGTTGGTACAGAGCACCTGAAATCATGTTGAATTCTAAGGTAAGTACCATAGAAGGGCCAACAAGAAAGATAATGTTTTATGTGCTATTGAGAAACTTCCTAAACCTGCTAGAACCAGTAAAAGGTTTGTTGCGTGTATGTGTGGAGGGTGTTAAGTAGAGGAGATCTGATTTTGCTCATCAGTGCTGGTGGGGGAACAAGTTTGTCTGTACTGATGCTTTCAGTACTGTTTCATAAATTAAATTCTTCTGTGCAGTTCTAGGATCCTTTGCTGCTTGCACAATTTTGCCCCTACTTCTCTCCTTCTTTAATACTGATAGGCGACATGAAGATTCCTCAGTGCTTGCCTTGCTAATGGTTATTAAGGTTTTGTAATGTTTCTTATACCTGGTCTTCCATAGCCCTCTTACTAGAACTTTATCTCCACGTATTATTCTATCATTGATCAAAAACTCATTTCCATTTCTTTATTGCTGGAGTAGTTAGATTCCTTACTCACTTCTTAGTAAATGCTTAGATTTTGTATCCATATAAAATGGCCCCTATAAGGATCTTTACAGATCTAAAGTTTAGTCTCAGGAGTTGTTTTAATGGCAACAATTTTTAATGTGAAAAATTAGCAAGTATTCCTTTTCTGTATAGGTCTTTTAATTTTCTCTCTTACCAGGCTGCATTGGGTTGGGTTTGGTTTGATTGTGTTTTGTTTGTTTTAATTAATGCTTCTAGTAAAATGCCTAACTTTTACAAGCCTACTTGTCACCGTACCAGATTCGAAGATATTTGCATTAGCTAAACTGTATATTAGTTCATTTTCAGTGATCTGAAGTCTTTTTTTTCTTTATATTTCAACTCTCCAGCTACTGTCTGTACCAAACTATCAGCATATCCAAAAAACTGGTGCAGGCCTTTTAAATTTCTCTGTCCTGAAAATCTTGCAACTACTCTGCGATCTCTTTCCATAGCCACATTCAACAATAAAAGGGTATAGTAGATTTCCTTGCTTTCATTCCTCTTACTCAGGTCAGACTTTTTGCTCCCTGTTCAAGCCTCTACTGTTTAAACAGACGCAAGGATAGCAGTGGATATAATCTTCCTGGACTTCCGGAAGGCTTTTGACACTCTCTCACCCTGTTCTCATTAAGAAACTGGGGGGCTGTGGTGCAGACACCCACACAGTCAAATGGGTCGCCAACTGGCTGGAGGGCTGCACCCAGAGGGTGGTAGTGGATGGGTCCTCCTCAACCTGGAGGGATGTGGGCAGTGGGGTTCCGCAGGGCTCGGTCCTCAGGCCTGCACTCTTCAACATCTTCATCAGCGATTTGGATGAGGGGGTAAAAAGCACCCTGTTCAAATTTGCTGATGACACTAAGATGTGGGGGGACATGGGTACATTGGAAGGATGCAACAGGCTACAGTCAGACCTCAACAGGTTACAAGGGTGGGCGGACGAGAATAGGATGGGTTTCAACACAGACAAGTGCAAGGTGATGCACCTTGGGAGGAACAACCGGCACCATACCTACAGGTTGGGGAACTCCCCTCTTATCAGCACGGAGGCGGAAAGGGATCTGGGGGTCATCATTGACTCCAAGATGAACATGGGCCGGCAGTGTGGAGAGGCAGTCAGGAAGGCCAACCGCACCTTGTCATGCATCCACAGATGCATCTCGAGCAGGTCCAAAGAGGTGATCCTCCCCCTCTATGCGGCACTGGTCAGGCCGCAGCTGGAGTATTGCATCCAGTTCTGGGTGCCACACTTCAAGAGGGATGTGGACAACATGGAGAGGGTCCAGAGGAGGCCACTCGTATGATCAGGGGATAACAGGGCAGGCCCTATGAGGACAGGCTGCGGGACCTGAACCTGTACAGCCTCCAAAAGAGAAGGCTGAGGGGGGATCTTGTGGGGGGATCTTGTGGCCTGTTATAAACTAGTCAGGGGGGACCAGCAGGCATTGGGGAAGTCACTGTTTCCCCGAGCACTGCCAGGAGTGACCAGGAATAACGGTCACAAGCTGGCAGAGGGTAAATTTAGGTTAGATATCAGGAGGCGCTACTTCACAGTCAGGGCGGCTAGGGTCTGGAACCAGCTTCCAAGAGAAGTGGTGCAGGCTCCTACCCTGAGGGTGTTTAAGAGGAGGTTAGATGAACATCTTACTGGGGTCATTTGACGCCAGTATTCTTTCCTGCCATGGCAGGGGGTCGGACTAGATGATCTGCTCAGGTCCCTTCCGACCCTACAAACTATGAAACAGGAATCCACATAGTTGAACCATCCAAACAGCCCAGGCAGGAATCACGGATTCTTTCATTACAGCCAAAGCTCTTTTAAAAAAAAAATAAAAAAAAAAAATCCCATAATGTATTTGATTATATACCTATCTTTCATAAGTAGCTGACTAATTGAAAATTTGGCCCACAGTAGACCTGGGGGGTTTTTTTCCTACAAACTTGGTAAGACTTTCATGAAAATGGGCCCTAAAATTAGACAGCTTGCAAAAAGGCGTTTGCAGTTATTCATCTGAGCTAGCAGCATTTAAAATTAAAGAGGGGAGAATGCCTGTGGAACAGTAAACACTGCATAAATTTTTCTTCCTTCAAAGTAAAGCAGCATTTCGAAAATGTGATGCTTGATGAGTGTGTCTTGATGTGCACGTAAGATAGAACAGTTTGAATGTGCCTTGTTCTTGCTTTGGGTTATCCTAGTGCCCTATCTTTCCAGCACTTGCGTAGCTGAATATACAAGACCTGTTATTGCATTAGTTATACAATGGAATACATTTTTTAATGCGGGTAATTGTTTTATTTTGTCATTCCCTCCCAGGGTTATACCAAGTCTATTGATATCTGGTCTGTAGGTTGTATTCTGGCAGAGATGCTCTCTAACAGACCCATCTTCCCGGGAAAACACTACCTTGACCAGTTGAACCATATCCTTGGTAAGCTTTTATAAAATATAATTTTGATATGCTATATTTTATTGTTTTATTGCATACCACAGAGACCCCCCCCAGATAAGTCACATGCCTTGTTTTGAAAAGGCAGAATGCAGAAGAAAAGATTTTTCTTAGTCCTAGCTGAATCCTGACTATAAGAGATTTTGACTGCACGGCTGAATTCTAACTTTTTCTGCTAAACCAAAGTTACAGTTTTAATTCTCTCTTACAGCCCCAGTTGAATTGGCAGCAGATTTTGGCTACTCAACTCTAGATTTCACTCCAATCCTCCCTCTCTGGGGCCAGGAAAAAGAATTGGAGCACCACCAACCATTGCAGCTTCCCCAAGCTTCTATTTTAGTGTAGAATCAGCTTTCTGACTTAAGACAGCACCCTGACTTTGGAGGGCTAATTGTTTTTGAGGGGGTGGGGGAAAGGGGAAAAGGTGTATATGTTAATGCAAGTAAATATAGCTTATGAATGAAGGAAAAAATATTTCCACGGTTGTTTCTGTCATTGGGAACTTCGTACCCACTACACGCACAGTACCAGTCTTAGCCACCCTTTTATCTTCTTTTCCTATGGTTACCACCTATGGTACTTTCTTTCACGCTATGCTATATATCTTTCTGAACTAATCAGTGAGACGACTTCTGCCTTCTAAATAGTTCTACCATGATGTTGATAAGAAATCTTCAGCTTCATTTGAGGCAGCTGAGGACAGCTTATGCTTATTTTTAGAACAAGGTCCTTCTAACTGCTTTGGAGCTATGAAGTTCTGAAAATAACCAGCCTATGTAAACTTATACTTTTTTACTGATATCCTTGTCTCTTCTCTTCTTTTTCTATTGTTTGCTGCTTGTGTAGATGAAACAATGAGACTTCTAGCCTAACAATAAATGTGACAGTGTCCAGAAGGCCCCAAAACTTCATACAATAAGGACACTCTACTAGATAAGCAGTCCAAGGCCCTTTTTCACAATTAAGTAATTTTACCTGAGGGAGGTAGATGGGGTCTCTCATTTAGTTGTGGTACTTTATGGGATTCTGAAGGGGGTGAGATTTTTTTTTTTTTTTTTTAAATCAAATGTGGGTCATCAGAGATTTTGCAATAACTGTTGCTGGGTACTTTCTTCAAAACAGATTAGAAGTCTTTGATATTAAATAGTCTGTATGTGGTTGCGGTGGAACTTGGTCAGCAGTTTTTGTCAAAGCTCTTTATATCAAATTACTTTTTATAAGGCTTTCCTAAAAAAATAAACTAGTTCATTTTTATTAAATTAAAAGTCAGAACCCTTTAATGTCCTAAGTTTTGTTTGTTTGTTTTAGTACTTTGCATCTTATCTCAGGTATGCAGTGTGGCTGTTTTGTCCTTCACACTGAAATAAAGGTCTGTTTTTCTTCTGTCTTTCCTTAGGCATACTCGGATCCCCTTCTCAAGAAGACTTGAATTGTATTATCAATTTAAAGGCCAGAAACTACTTGCTTTCTCTTCCGCACAAGAATAAGGTACCATGGAACAGGCTGTTTCCAAATGCTGACCCCAAAGGTACATTTTTATTATAATGTTATGTTACCCTTGTACGAAATCTGTAAGGATAAAAATGGCACAAAGCAAGTAAGAGCGGGACTTTCAGGTTATGTATAAACAGTTACTATTAAAGATAATGGGAACTAGGCATCCAGATCCCCTTTAAACCAGCTTGAAAGATTTCATCTTAAAACTGTAGGTCAGTGTGACACAGTTGCTCTTAATTGTGCCTCCTTTTAAAATCATGGGTTGACACATTGTTTCCCTGTGTCCTGCCCCAGCTAGGCAACCTCTGCCCGCCCCCATACTTACTGACAGGATGCTGCTCTCCAAGCTGCCGGGCTGCATATCTGCTGTCAGATCAGTATCTGCTGATATGACTAGTTAATTGGCCATTGGTATCGGCCAAAAAAATCTTTATTGGTGCACCTCTAGCTCTCACAGGAAGGTTTACAAGACTAGCAAAAAACACCTCCTCCTCCATTCCCCGCCCCCCCCCCAAACAACTTTCAAACTAAATGAGATCATTTGACTCTTTCTGAGTATGATCAAATAATGGGCTAACATGCAGAAGCATAATTCTGTAAGAAGAATGAGCCCTGTGCATCTTATTTTAATCAGAGATGATAGTGAGACTGACTAGGCTTTTATAGAAGTGGATTAAATCACTGCTGTTTGGCCAAGCAATGTGAGAATTCCTATCTCTGGGCTGCTGGCAACTTAATGAACTGTGGTGATGTTGATTCAGTTAACCTGTAGGAGAATGAACGGTTTGCAGTGACCTTTCATAACATCCTCAAATGTAAATCCTTAGAGTAGCACTGATAGTAGGTTTTTTGTTTTTTGTTTTTAATGAGTTATTTGTTACAGTAAAAAGCAAAGAGCAGTATTACATATAGCTTGCAGTGTTTAGGAAAGTGTATGTGACACGACTTTATTCAATTTTATATAAGATTTGATATCAATCAGAAAATGTTTTTTCTTCCTGATGTAAAATTATAGCAATTTCAGTTTAGAACTATATAGTTAATCAAATGAGAATCTTATTCTTTCTCCTTCGTCCTGAGGTCAAGAGCAGAGAAGAAATGGAGTAAAAACAGTGATAACTCCAGCTCTTTGGCCTCTTCAATAATAAACTAATTCCAATATGTTTCGTATTAGAGAGGTGTATCTATTGTAATAGGAGCAGCTGAAAATAACCAAGCATAGGTCAAAGGCTCCATCGCACCTTATTTCCCAATTAGTATGATATGCTAAGTTTTCTCTGCAATGTTCGTGGCTAATAGCCGACAGATTTCTAACTTAGCCAGTGTGGACAGATGTATTTTTACATATTTATTAGCATGCTGATTATGCTAATAGCGTACTTGAGAACTCAGGGATACAGCTAGATCTAGTTACATGATATTTGCACAATCCAGTAAAACGAGCAGTTGAGACTAAGTCTCTATGGACCAGTGACTTGGGAGAGAAGCTTTTCAGAAAAGCAACATATGCCTGTTTGAGATCTTTCTCCTCCTCAAAGCAAATCAATAGTTCATCAGAGTAATTGGCTCCAAAATTTTTTCTGAAACACTAATGCATTAAATTTAATGTACGAGAATCTACTCTGTTGAATAGACAGAACATCATTCTTGGGCATATTCTTGCTTAAAGTTACTTTTGCATTTTCCAAGGGTCCTAAGCATCAGTATGAACAAAAAGGAATAAATCTTTCCATGCCACAATGCTTTTTTCCTGACTGGCTACTGTAGCCACAGATTTATATACAGTTTTCACTCTGAAATATTTAGTGAGAGAAACTGTAACACTGAATGCCAGCGTTGTACACAAAGGAGTCCATCTAGGAAGATGCAC
The DNA here is from genome assembly GCF_052110815.1 of Crocodylus siamensis. Taxonomy (NCBI): domain Eukaryota; kingdom Metazoa; phylum Chordata; order Crocodylia; family Crocodylidae; genus Crocodylus; species Crocodylus siamensis. The sequence continues at coordinate 59,526,529 of NC_143403.1, forward strand.
TCACCCTAAAGAGTGAAGCAAGTGCAAGAATGTTAACAGTAGAAATTGGGATGGAGTTACCTAGTAGTAGGGCTGAGTTATCATGATTTCAGACCTATCTGACTACTTCAAGGGTTTGGTATGTCAAATAGATGCACTAAGCCATGGCCTAATAAAAAACCGGAGAAAATGCCTCTAGAAGGTAAACTTAACAGAGGAGATTTGGTAGAAAGGATGATAATTCAGAAGTCAGTGAGCTCTGAATGATACCTTGTAAAGGGTAATGGTCATTGTAGGACAGAATTAAAGAGAAATTTCTCTCAGGATCATCTCCTATCAGCAAGATAGAGATTTACTTTAAATGAGGGAACTCGGGACAGAGGAAGATCTGGTCATAGCCTCCTAGCCATGTTTCCATCAGGCATATAAGTCACAAAAAGGAGAGGAGGTGATGTTTTCTTTCTGGTCAGCAAGTAATCTGTGCACAGCTAAAAAGTGTTATTTTGTGTACCAGTGAACTTGTTGATCACATCTGTCACAGAAGCGACCAGCTTCCTATTCTGACCTTTTTTTTTTTTTTTAAGCATAGCTATTTGATTCTAAAAGCAATAATGGAAACACCAGAATATTAGCAGTTAATTGTTGTTCCTTATAACCTCGAGGACAAGGTAGGAATCAAACATTGTAGCATGCTTCTGGATATGGCTTGGGTTTGGTATAGATTTGTCGAACACAAATTGCCAAGCCCTCCAGGTCTCAGTATTACAGTTTATTTGGAACAATGTTAGCAGTCTGAAATCTGTTACCTCGCTCTTCAGCTCTGAACACAGTAATTAGATGCTGCAGGAAAGAGCCTTTTCTGAAGCACCTCTGTCAAGCTAAATAGCTAAAATGGCCATTGTGCAGTAGCTAATTGAAACTGCTTTCCCCATAGAACTTGAGCCTTGTTACACGATCTGATGCATCTCCTATTCTAACTCAGAAGGTGTTATATAGTCCTTTTAATGTTTGCTGACAAGGTATCACAGTTGAATATTCCTAACAGTGGTTCAGTGCTTCTGCATTTTCACGAGCACACTTAGTACTGTGGGGTACTGGGGAAATTGCAGAAGTGTGAAAGGGTTTTTTTGTTTGTTTTTAACTTCAGTATTCTAGCATGAATCTTGGACTGGAAGAGGCTGTCTGGGCTATTGAGTACAGGAGTGGGCGGGTGGTGAGGGCAATGGGCACCAGGGGGTAGTAGGGAACACAGGTGGGGAGAAGGAGGGTGGTGAGGCCACCTGCCTCCCCCCCCTTGTTTGCTTTTGATGCTGCAGCAATGGTAGTGTTGGGGGAAGGGAGAGAATGAATATAAGATGACCCTCCAGTGATTAGATTCTACGTGGAAAAATCACTAATATAAAGTTTTCCATGTATAAAATCTTATTATTGAGAGTTTATCTTAAATCAAAGTAATGTTAGATTCAGGTAAATGTGGTATGTTTTCCAAGCAGTATGCTTAACTTAGCAGACTGTTTTGTAAAATTCCTGAAAAGGTTTTGACTCCTTACTGGTTTTAGGTAGAGGATTGTTGAACAATTATGAGAAGAAAATTTACATGGACATTTTGCATTGAAAATAAAATTAAACTGTTTTGGCTACCTGAAAAGCATTCTGGGCCTGTTACCAATGATCTTCAGAAACTTATTAACCACGTACTTATGTCTGTCTCAAATACAGTAGTGAAAAGGTTCTAAGGTTACTGCTGGAATTTAGTTTTAACAACTTTTTAAAGCTTGTGTAGGGAGAGGATCCACTTGTAGTCAACTGTTGATCCTCTGGATCCGGGGTTTTCAGCCTTTTTTTAATACATGTACCCCTGGCAGCCAAGGGGGGAAGGAGTTGTGGTGGGTGGCTGGACATGCAGGGGACATGTGGCCAAATGCGGAGCAGCGGTGTGGGGTGGTGGACGGTGGTGGCAAGTGCCACCGTGTGCGAGCCTGACTGGCCGGGTGGTGCCTGTGCAGCCTGCAGAGGGGCGCCACTGCCCTTGCCTTGCCCTGGCCCTGCTCCTGGGAGGCAGCAGTGCAGGATGGTGGGTGGCAACGCTCTGTCCCCGCCTGCCTGTGCATATCCCTGGCTGACAACCCCTGCTCTGGATCATGGTGTATACGTGTGGTTTAGTCAGATGCCTGATGAATTTGTAGGTAACTAGCCCAATTTGAGAGCTACACAGTTCGTTACAAGTTTCGCAGATCCATATATTGCCTGAGTTGGAGTCGAAGTTTACAGCATGCTGTTTCCTTCTTTTTCACTCTGCTTCCATCCTCAGGATCAAAGCTGCTGCACGTTAAGCTGCACCCAGTGCCACATGTTCCCACTAGATTGGACAGGATTCTGTGTGCTCCTCCCAGCTTTCTCAGTTGATGTTGAATGATTTCATATCTCTTCCATAGACTGGGTTACCCTGCTTTCTAGAGTTATCTTGAATCTTGCGATACAAAATCTTCTTGGGGATACAGTCTCCTCCCGTTCTCCTGACACACATGATCCATTGCAACTTCCTTCTCTTGATAGTATAGTGGTTTCTAAGTGTTTCAGCCCTGCATGCTCCAGTAGCTCTGTGTTTTGGTATTCTGTCTTGTGTCTTTATTTTCAGGATCTTATGCAGGCATTTTGTGTGGAAGCTGTTCAGTCTCTTGATGTGCCTAGCATATGTAGTCCATGTTTATGAACCATAAAGCAGGAATAATAGCACCTAAGTCTTGTAGATCTGCATCTTCACCTTAGCTCAGGGATTTTCAACCTTTCTGGGTCTGTATACCCCTGGTGGCCAGTCAAGGAAGGAGGAGTCCCCCGGCAGTTGATCAGCGAGTGTGCTGGTGGCAGCGCCTGCTGAGGCCATCCCAAGTACCTCCAAGGGTACGTGTACCCCTGGTTGAAAACGCCTGCCTTAGCTGATAGCTTGCTGTTATTCCATGCACATTTCTGCAATAACCTGAAATTCTTAGCTGCTTTTCTGATTTTGTTCAGTCTGAAGGTTCAGATTCCTTCAGACCCCAAGTAGCAAAGCTGTCAACGACACCAAGAGGTTTATCCTCCAAAGTCGCATCAAGTATTGGTTCTTTCACCCCTTGATATGTGATCACAATCTTAAGGCTAGTTGCCACCCCAAAGCTCTTGCATGACTCACAAAATGTGTCCAAGACATTTTGCAGAGAATATTCACTGAGACTAACCAAGACCACCTCATCCACAAACAGGAAGTCTCTTGGTACCATTTCTTTCACCTTGGTTTTTTCTCTCTAAATTGTGCGATGTTAAACAAGCCTCCATCTAGTCTGGTTAGAAGATAAATGCCTTCATTGTTTTCCTTGAGTGCATGAAGCAGCAGGAATAAAAGTAGATGTTAAAAAGCACAGGGGCTAAGATGAACCCGTTTCATCCAGTTGCTGACATCAGAGGCATCTGATTCTTCACTTTCATACGCTACAGTTGCCTTCATACCTTGACAACCCAGTTTCTTCAGAACAGTAAGACAGCCCTGGCTATTGACTATATTGAAGGTATTTGTTTTTTCTCTACACTTCTCTTGCAGTTCCAGGATAGATTCTTTCATTTAGTCCTAGAGATTGCAGCCTAGGAAGCATGATGCAAGTGACAACTTTTCTGACCATGTTCAACAGGGAGATAACTTTATAGTTGTCACAGTCACTTCTCTCTATTTTGTTTTTGTATAATTGTGCAAACCAAGCATCTTTGAAATCTTCTGGTACCACTTCCTCTTTCAAGAGAGCAATATAACTTCATGAAGCTTTCAGAGTGATTTGCCATCAGTGCATTTTGTAGATTTCAGCAGGCAAGCAGCTGTTGCCAGATGCCTTTTCCCCAGGAATTGATTTAGTGGCTCTTTAGAAATTTTCTAATATAGGCTTGTTGTTCAAATCTGCCATAACTTCTAACTGTGGTAATCCTTTGAGTTCTTCGCGTTTGATTTGAGTCGCACTGGAGTATAGAATTTCATAGTGTTCAGTCCTGTGCTGGAGTCTGTTTATCAGTAATGACATTTCTGTTTAACTCTTTCAGCAAAACTGTTTGTTTTCTTTTTGACTGGACCAGTTGCTCATTTGATGCCTTCGTACGTTCCACAGCTATTGTCTGCATCACTAAAGGATCCGCTAACATGTTCAGAATTACTAGACTTACTATGTCATGGTAGACCCTTATAGTTAAGATTCAGTTTTTATCCCTTTGCATATCTCCATTATTGTTGTCCTCTAACCACAATTTTACTTTCCCTGAAGTCCCAGAATACCTAAATTTTGTGGAGTGTAATAGGACCCTTGTTCTATCCTGGTAGGAAACATGTGGGTGGGAAATGCAAACAATTCTGTATTAAATATAATTGATAGCTTTATAAACAAATACCTTCTTTTAGTACTGGTTTATGATGCTAGACATCAGTAGTTCTCAATTTTTTTTGTACCAGGGCCCATTTGTAAACATTGGCCAGTCCAGACCATTTATTCATGACTCTTTCATATATTCTTGTGACTCACTTTTTGGATTGTGACCCATGTGTTGAGAAACACTGCACTAGATAACACACAACTTCCTGCTGATATGAAGAGGAGGTTAACAATCAGAAAATAAGAATTTTGAGAAGACAGTGAGGGTAATGACATAAAAATAGAAAAGCTTTGCTAAATTGGTTCTTCAGTTCTTCCTCCTCCTATGTGTTATCTGCAAAGATTTAAGAATAGCACTTATCAAAACTAATACTTATAGCAAAGGACAGTTATTGTTTGTATTGTACCAATTATTTTTACCTTTAATGTGATGAAACATGAACTATATATTGACTTTTTTTTTTAACAACTTTATTTTCTTAGCACTTGATTTGCTGGATAGAATGTTAACCTTTAATCCTCATAAGAGGATTGAAGTGGAGCAAGCTTTGGCCCATCCCTACCTGGAACAGTATTACGATCCAAGTGATGAGGTAAAGGATTTTTTTTTAAATGTAAATATTGCAGAGGATAGTATAAAATCCTTAAGGAAAAGGAAGTCTTCTAAGGAAATGTTTGTATAGTTCTTTCTGAATTGGAAAACCTGAGCTGTAAATTATGAATTTACCCTGCTAATTGGTTAAAACCTCTGTATCAGTGTGTGTATGTGGTGCATGTATACGTTTGTATTTGCATATATGTAATGTTTATGTGTAAATATGTACTATATGGTACATACGACACAGTTTTAAAGAACTGAGCAGATATAAATATTTCAGGTTCTTTAAAACTGTTCCTTCTAGGCATCTAAGTATGGGAGAAGGAGTTTAACTTTGGGAGTGCAAGTTTAAAAGACATGTTTAAAAGTCCTTAAATAATATATTTCACTAGTAAAGCATCAGATAGTAAAGGACTAACTAAACTGGGTAGCCAAACCTATTGTAATAAACCAAGTTATTCCTCAGCTAAACATTTGTATTATGCGGGTGTTTGAATACAACTGTAGGAACAGTGGGTCTGAATAGACAGCTAAATACTCTGATGTTATGATTTAATAAGATGCATGCAAGTTGAAGTTAAATTTGCCCCTTCTAGAAAGCATCTGTACTTTCTATCTAAACAGCAGTTTTTAAAAGCAGCAAAAGGATTATTAAACTTTTTTTATAATTACTTTATTAGTCTTTTATGACTGCGTTACTGGATAGTCATAAGGGTGCCATGCTTAGTATATTTTTATATCTTGCTGTTTATGGAAGCAAAGCTTGCTAGTAGTCGCTGGAATGTGGTATTGTTAATTTTTTATTATGAAAAATCTACAGTAAAAGCTCTGTTATCCAGTATCCCCCAGGAATGGGGGATGCCGGTTAATGAAATACGCACTGTCTGGTGCACTGTGCCAGGGAATGGGTGGGGGAGGCCGCGCAAGCTGCTTTGCCCTGGGCCGTGGGCCAAAAAAATGGCAAAGAAAAACTCAGCTTGCAGCAACGAGACGAGAAGTCTCCCAGAAGTGGTACTTCCAGTTTCGCTTTTGCTGCATCACTTGGATCCTGGTAGATAGTTTTCCAGCTAATAAAGTGCCCATTAACTTTTTACTGCACCTTTTACTGTATTTAACTTCTCTTCTGAGTTTGAAATGTACATTTGCCAATGTTCAAAAAGTTTGAATAAGTTTACTTAACTCTTTACAAATCTTGTTTCGTTTAAATGATCAGTTTTCAATTACTTTTGTTCTATATATTTTTTTTAGCTGTGCTTATAACATTCTGTAGGTACATTACAAAAACATTGGGCATACAGATATGGGGAAAGCCTTTTTTAAGGCTTAACTTTACTCTGAGCTCCATTCTGTAAGGTGCCTGGCAGATGTTGCATTTATTGCATGATTAAAACAGGGCTCCTGTTAAGATTTAGAATTGGAAAATTAAGGTTGGAAGGGATCTCGGGAGACTATTTAGTTCAACCCCCTGCTCCTAACTATATCATCCCAGCCAAGGCTTTGTCTAGCCAGCTCTTAAAAACGTCCAAGGATGAAGAGTCCACAGCTCTTCTTGGATACCTGTTTCAGTGCTTTATTTACTGTCCTTTAGAGAGGTTAGATTTTGGGGAAAAAAACTGACTTCCCTTGATGCAACTTGAGACCATTTCTCCTTGTTCTGTCATCTGCCACCACTGAGAACAGTGCCTTTAATCTCAGTCTTGGCATAAGACTATTCTGGTAACATTTTGATCAAATTTATTCAGTTTTGTTGAAGAAGGGGAAAATAGAAGTCAAACTTAAGATTATAATGGACAGTTACCTTAATTTATAACATGTAGATAAGTATTTCTCTGCAACATTTTTTGAGGTATTTGCTTTATGAGCCTTGACTCTACCTGAATATTTTAACATGATCTAAGTTGGAGAAGCTATTCAAGGAGCTGTTTAAAATTTGCCAGAAAAGATTATGAACTCGAAAAAAGATAAAGGGACAACCCATTGTGCTGGCCACTTCAAACTTTGTCCTTTTGGCGAACAACACACATAACTATCAGTCAGGTTCTCATTCACAAAATACGTAAAGCCTAGAAAAATATGACTTAACATTTAAAAATTACTAACTTCTCCTTCATCTTATTAAGCCTGTAGCTGAAGCACCCTTCAAGTTTGACATGGAGTTGGATGACTTGCCGAAAGAGAAGCTGAAAGAACTGATTTTTGAGGAAACTGCTAGATTCCAGCCAGGATATCGATCTTAAATTGTGCATAGGTACATAAAGCCATGATCATAATGAATCGTGTTCCTTTTTTTTAAAATGAGTTAAAAAAAAAATACTTTAACATAACTTTCATTTATGCAAAAATGTAGTTTGTCATTTTATTTAGTATAGTTAAGTAATCCTTTTAAACATAGATTCTGCTTTCTGAGTGCTGAATTGACCTTGCTCATAATTTCTTAGAGAAATGGATTTAACTTTTCTCTGTAGTGTTTAAATTGCCCATAAAATTCCAAGCAGTTCTTAATGTGCTTTTTTTATTTAATTTACAGATTACATCTAAAGAGTGACAGTAAAATTTAATAGGTACTTGCCAAAAGCTGTGGAAACAGCTTGGTATCAGAATATCTCTTAAATTGACTGAGATCATATGAATTTATTAGAAAGCCCTTTTTATTTTAAAATAAATCACATTGCAAGAGAAGAACACAGTTAAGAGAGAAAATCCATCAGTGTAAAACAACTGCTTCTAATAGTAGCCATTTAAGTTATTTTGAGTGTTTCCAAAATAGGTACTTGAGTGCCTAATCATGCATTAAAATGTTTTCATATTTTAGTTTTGTTTTAATGACTTTTACACCATCTTCATTTAGAGTAATGAGTTTCAAATACTCCTGTACGTATATTCATCTGAAAAAAAAACAACCCATAAAACTGAAACTTGCAGAAATAATCTAAAATCATGTGGAACTTCTTTAAATGTTTTGTCCACACCTGTCTCCATATTTCATAACTTGCACATAATCCTTATTATCTACAATAATCTTCCGTTGATGTAGTTCATACCATTTTTTAGGTACTCTGACATTTGGAAATATCAGCAAGCTTCCTCAGAGTTATTCAAATAGCATTTCATACTAATAGTTTAAAAGCAGAGAAGGGGCAGTTAGCTATGTTAGACTGAAGTCAGGGTAAAGATTCATCATATAGACCAACTGAATTGGAGATGCATAAGTTTTTGTGAGCAAGAGATGTATAAGCTCAGCTCTTGTTCATGGAAGCTTATACATCTCTGACTCAGTTGATTGGGTGCATCTCTATCCTTCCTTTTGCCTGGTAGGTTAAAACAGGGGTCTGCAAGATGTTGGCCAGGGCCTGGATCCTAGCCTACAGAGGAGTAGCTTCAGCAATAGGGGGCTTTGGCTGCAGGCATTCTTACCATATTGTCATATGAATGCACCTCTGACTGTGGGGGATGTAATTCCAACTCGCAGGCAAAAAAGGGTTACTAGTCCTTAGTTTAAAGCAGGCTTGTCCAACATACGGCCTACAGGCCACCATGCAGCCCTCTAAGCTGTTTTCTGAGGCCCAAGGTGCTGCGATGGGAAACGAAAGTTAACCCTGTACTTTCGTTTCGAGGGGGGTGATGTGATACCGCTTCCTGTAGGGTCTTTGAATATGGCTCACATGCCCACTGGGTGATTAAAAAGTTCGTGATCCGGCCCCACACTCAAAAAGGTTGGACACCCCTGGTTTAAAGTATTGCTAAATAGTTCACTGAGTGAGGGTTTAGTTCCTTTTTATAGGAAAAGAAGTGACAGAAAAATTTACCCTGCATCACACATTTGAAGATGTTCCAGACAGTTGGTTTGTTTTTTGCGGTCTGTTTAATTTAGCTTAACTCAGTATGGTTTTCCAGCTGTCCATTACAACTGGTATCCTTTCTGGCAGTCTCAGCAAAACAACCTATTTACTGAGCCTACACACCAGGGGACAGCAGTGTTTTTGGGCAGAGTGCCAAAAACACCCTCAACCTCAACTCATAGGATGTTGGTGTGCCAGGGCAGACAGTGGGGGAGCCATGAGTTGCCCAATTCTTGTTACAGCAGCAAGGCCCAACCCCTTCCCTGCCATCCACCCCTGCCATCCACTATTCATATCTCAAGAGAGTCTCTACAGGTTGAGGTTAAGTAAGTTAGCACAAGAGTGCATGGAAACTTTATTGGTCTGCCACAACCAGTGCTCTATCTGCACTGAAAATAGGATTTCAATTTCCAGGGTGGTGATCCAGTTCATGAACGCTAAATTCACAACAACAACAAAAATTAAGTCAGTGAAGAGACTTGTGGAAATATAGACTGTTATGGTCAAACCAAGGTAACTTCCTCCACAGTCACCAGCTTGAATATTCAGTTACGTGATATGAAATTTACAGCAGTTAATATTGAAATCTGTTCTTTTAACGTTGACTTTTTTTCACTGTATTTACATGGTTAGCATCTAAATTTTTAACAGTAGACTGAACAGGATGCAACTCCTACCATGAAAACCAGGTATCAACACCAGGAAAATTTTAGATTTATGGTACCAAGATGGTGTCATACTCCCATTTCTGTTACTAGCTGTCAGAGAAGGAGTCTGTAACTCGCAATACATATCTGTGCTTCTATAGAAAGAATTGAATTAAAATATTTTCTCATAGGGAAACAAATTAAAAAATCAAAAACTTTATCTTGCTGAGGTTTGCAGCCAACTTGTTGGCTTTACACTTTGCATAAACAAAATGGCTAGTTTCTGAAGGCTGTCTATGCGAAGTGCACTGAAATATAACAGTATTGAGACAAAATGGGAAATCCAGACAGTGGAATGATGTTAATTAAGCAGCTCGGAGGAAAATTGTAAAACGAGCACCAGTGTCAGCTGCTGAGGTCTCTAGCTGTGAGGAAACATCTGGTGGAAGACACCGCTAGTAGACCATCTCAAACTTGGGGAAAGAGGAGGAATGGTAGTGTTGTCAGAAGGAATACCTGTTTGGTGGACAGCAGTTTAATAATTCCTTAAACTTGGAAGAAATTGTTATTGCTCAAAACTAGCTACCTGAGAGAGTAGATCATTGAAAACTTGTCTTCACTATTAAACCTTATTATATTTGAACATAGTAGCAAAGAGTGAAGTTGGCTGACATAAAGCTGTTTTTAATTAGCTTGGTCTGATACACCTGGGGTAGTCAGTTGTACTAAGAATAATAATCAACTGGTCAACCTCTCACAATTATTTGAATATTATATTTTGAATGTGAAGGCCAGTCCTCAGTAATTGAATTAAACTGCATAGTAATACTCTGTTCCCTTGGATATTTTTTTGAAGTTGTCTCCTTCAGAGGAGCAAGGGTACTTCCAGCTAGATGTAGTTTCCCACTTTTAAGTTTATTGCCAGTCTTAACATGAAATTGCTTGTTTTGTAGTACATGTTGGAGCCAGCAAAGGCAGGTGGTTCACTTTTTGCTTCCTTTTCAATAAGTCTGCTGAAAAGTGATAACAGTGGTTCAATATAATTTTGTGAATCTAGTGCTGTTGTTATCTGTGTAGCTTTGATTTGAGTCTCAAGTTTCTCTCCTTGAGATTCAAAACTTCTGGCCTGAATCTGGACCCTAATGTTGACATGCTGAGTGAAAGTAGCTGAAATTCTTATATCCCCAAGAAAATTAACTTCAGAGTATTTAGTTATTCAAAAGCAAAGCTGCTTCCTGTGTAGTGGCAGAGTCAGCTGATGACATCTCTATATGTGACATTTTTGAGGAAGGTTATATGCAGAGGATCATCCAGCAAGTGCTAAGACAATCCACCAAGGCAATAACTAGTGGAACAGATTACATGGACATGTAGTTTGGTTGTGCAGTGTCCCCAGCTTACTAGAATCACATCTGCCAGAGCACTTTTAATTCTAATAAGTGGTGGCAAAGTAAAAAGCCCTTGCAGACACTCACTGCACATGCTCTGTAGATGCAGGTTATTGTACATCAGTCTAGCTATACAGCAGTGCCAGACTGGTGTAGGCTTGATTCTTAATTGCCAGAGGGTAAGGAAGGTTGTATTTATAATGTATTTTCAGATTCTTATGTTAATAAGTGGCTGATTCTATTAACCAAGATGAGAAGCAGAAAATACTTGTAGTATATGGCTCTTGGCATTTGTTTTTTTAAGTTGTTTTAATGCTAATATGCAGCTGATTTTTATATTGGGTAGCATTCTTCTACCTAGTGGACACTGTAGATACGTTTAACCTAGTATTGCAGAGCTATTTAGCATCACTAGTTGACTTACATTTTAAGGTGGGGTGGACAATTATTTGGGCTGGAGGGCTACTTAGGGAGTTTCGGTGAGCTGTTATGGAGGGGAATGAGGGGGGCAGTGGGTGCTGACCTGGCCCACGACAGCTCACTAAAACTCCCTAAGTGGCCCCCAAGCCCAAATACTTGCTCACCCCTGCCCCAAGTCCTTGGCATGCAGCCAGTTCAGGCAGGACTTGCACCCATGTGGCCCAAGGCAGCATGCAAGAACACAGTGTGAGACCAGCCTGGCTAGGCCACATGCTGGGGAGGAGGGGTGCAGGCAGAACAGGGCCAGGAGCTGCAGGTTATCTGGGCCAGGCCTGTGTTGCACTGTTTTCCCCCACTTCTCCCTGCACCCCCCTCCCCTGCCCTGAGTCCTCAGCATGTGGCTGGGCCAGACCATTGCTACGCTGGGTTCCCATGTGCTACTTCAGGCCACATGAGTACAGCTGGCATGACAAGCATATCGGAACACGGTGCCACACTGTGTTAGTGATGCCTCTGTCCCTACCAGGCTCCAGTCTAGGAGAGCCTAGATAACCTGCACCAGTTCCCTCACCAGTGGAGAGAACTTTACTTGAGCTTCAGCTTGCTGGGGATCAAGCTGTATGGTCTGCAAATGGCTACAGTGTTATAGCTGTGGGCAGAAACCTGGCCAGGAGCCCAGTGCCCCCCACCTTGGAGCATACACTGGAGGCTAGGAGGCAGGCCAGGCCAGGCTAGGTGAAGAGAGAAGGGTGAGAGGCACTGAAATCCAGGGCAGCTGGGGTTGGATACAGTTCTCCTTCAGAGGAGCAGCACTGGGTTGGATAGAATCATTTGACAGGCTGAGTCCAGCCTGTGGGCCATATTATGCCCACCCCTGTCTTAAGGACGGGTTTCTGTCCAGTTTCTTCCACATCCTGTTTTAGGACCGCTAATCAGATTCCAGCAGTCTGGATTGATGCATCTTTTTTTTTTATTCACCTGGGAAATCCCTCTGGTGTGTTTTGGTTTGTTGCTGATGGATAGCAAGTTAGCTTAACACCAGTACTTCTGAAAACTTGCTCCTTGAGCTACTCTGAATATCAGGAAAGCTTCAGTAGAACGTGGGAGAAATAGGTGGGATTTAGCGATCTTGCAAACATTGGTGTTGCTGCCTTTGAATCTTATGGGGAGCTGCAAGCTGTCAGTCTAAACTGATTCCTGAGGTGCAGAAATATGAATAACTTTTCAATTAAAATTTGCTAAAAATGCCTTCGTTAAAACCTGTTCTTTGCTCTTTTTTTTGTAGGACAAGGACTTAAAGGACTGGGCATGCTCAAACGTTGCTGTTCCTCTTCCCAGTTCTTTATCCTTGGTCATGTCTTGTGGCCTATCTCAGCTTATCCACTAACTCCTTTGAGCCATTCAGGAGGGCAGTTTCTGGTAGTTTTGGCTTTTTATGCTTTCAGTGAGTTTTTAAGCCTGAAGAACTGTTGTTGACACTCCTATGCGTAATACCCATTGTTGACCTGTTGCAGTGCTGTACTATAAGTGCACCTACTGCTGATCACATTTAACTGCTTGCTTTCTGATTTGAAAGATGCAGTAGTTCCTTTCACTATTGGATTATTAACCAAGCAGATAACTCATAAACCCATAAGAAGTTTACACCATGAACTGTGTTTTTCTGATTTTACTGAAGTCGCTGACATTTTTTAGGGAAAGCTATTATTCAGGGCACTTTAAGTCAGTGACATCCCAGATGTTTTTGCACTTGTCCTTTAAACATTAACAGTTTACTCACAATAAGGATTTACGTAAATATATACCAGTGTGCTACAGATTGCAGCATAGGTCATGTTCACATTAATCTTGCTTATGCACTTGTTTAAGTGTCTTATGCTGCCTACAACATTTTATGTACAGCATATAATGGATATGTAGGAACCCAGCTTAACAGAATTCATCTACTCATCTAGGACATTTTCCCCATTTGTTGGGGGGGGGGGAGGGGAAATCCTACACGTCCTGCCCCTCCCTCCTAACATTTCTAAAAGATCATTGCTACTTTGACCATTTTGGAGTTACAGTACTTCCAAAGTTCATACTCTATGTAGTGTTTACAAGATTTATGCAAAAAGAATGAGTGGCAGCTCACAGACTTGGAGTTTTTCACTGTGTGGTGAAAGATCAACAAAGAACACAATGACATCATTACTTAATTGTGAATGCCTTACTCTGAGAGACGGTATGCATTAGTAAGCAGAGAAACCAAAATGTGATGTTACTAAACTCAGTCTACCTACTATATACCAATGAAACACTTCAAATGAGGATGGTTTAGTTTTTATAATACCTGAATTGAATCACTAACCTTCAGGGTTTTTGCAGAGAGGAACACTGCATCTTTAAATAAGAAAGTTTGGATTTACTTTTGCTCCTACAGCATGTCAGCCTCTCAAGTTCATTTCTTGCAACTTACACTGTAGTGATTTGTAATCAAGTCTCCATGAGCTCGTGACATGAAATACTGTTCTGTAGTCAAGTACTATCAAACTTTTCTGATAATGCTGAGTTAGGACAACCAAACAAAGCTAGCACTAAATCATGTTTAAAACTGTATACCTTTAATGATCTTTTCAAGTATTTGTTACTGAAATTGTATAATGTGGAGTTTACTAGGTGTTATGTTCCAGTGCAGTGCCTCCTTTTCTTTCCCCACTGCTCTCTGTGGTGAGAAATTTGCCTTGTTTAAAATAATTACTGTGCCCTCGCATGACTGTTAAAGCTTTCTGTGCAAAGATGATTGTCTAAGTGCCACATGCCTATGATTGAAAAAAAAAAAATCTATTGTTACCTCTGAGTTGTGTTCAACTGAAATGCTATTCAACAAATAACTTAGGAAAATAGTTCTATTTTTAGCTTTTTTCATATCTCTGCTGTCTTTTTCTCATTTTATTTTGGCAGCAGTGAAGAATGGATTGTATAAAGACTGCCTGCTAATATGAACAAAATGCACTTGTAATTCATGGAAATAAATTTAAATCTTATATCTTCACATTAACGTTAAAAATTAGTTTTTGGTTTCCTCTTGAATAATGTGTTTGAATGGAAATCAGGTTCAGTTTGCTACTGTAGTTAGTATACAAGGATGCTTGCTGGCTAATTATCCCAGGCTTCCTCATAGTACTTCTTAGTCTGCTTTTCAAGGAAATTTAGAAAGCCATTACCTTAAACTCTCAGTACATAAGGGTGCTTACAGGATATAAAGTTCTAAAATTTTTTTCTTTATTTATAGTTTGTGTTAGCCTGCCAAAACTAATTTTTAATAAATAAGTGTTAATTCTTAAAGGGCATTTTCTATTGGGAAGATCCTGTGGTCCCATGAATGTTTGTTACACAGAACATACATTAAGAACATTCTCAAAACACTGCACGGGTGATGGTTGGATTGTGGTATAGTACCTATGCTAACAACTTTTTCTACAATACTGCACTTGACTGTTGATACTAGTGTAGAAATTTCTCTTTACTTTTCTACATATCATATCTTTACCAAAATGCTTCTCTCTCTGCTTTAAGAAGCTGAACTATTTCTAGATTCTCTGCCCCTGCATCATCGTGGTTACTACATGAATTAATTTAGCAAGAATAGAGAAGATGACTGTTACTGAAACTTAGTTTATAACAACTCAACTTTTAATTTATTAAGGAAGAGCTTTGGCAGCTCATTTCATGCTCCCCTTTCCCTGTTCATCTTTTGAATACTTGTTTTATTTGCTGGGGGGTGGTTTTTGCTCTTTCTGTGTTTGTTTTTTAAATGAACTAACTCTTGAATTAGCATCTCTTCTAAATGCGAAGCCGTGGGTTTGCTTTACTAACACCTGGTGCTTTGCAGCTTCTTTCTTCCTTAACCATCCTTGCTGAGTCAGACTGGCATGAAACCACTATCTGCATTCATCATGGTCTTTTCCTGCAATCATTAAATACTTTTGAGCTGAACTCATAGATGTTTGAACTGCAGAAGCATGACTTTTATCAGATTGGAGAATATTCAAAAGGAAGGTGCCTATAATAACATTGTGTTATGTGACTTTTTTTTTCCTAACTACATCTGATTTTATTTTTTAATGTGTGTATTATTTAGGTTATATTTCTGGAAATTCCCTTAGAGTAGCAGAGAACTGAAAGGTGCATTGTTTTGGATGTGACGTGTTTATTAATAGTATAAAGATTTTTTTGGTTATAAGGAATGTAAACAGATGACTGTCAAAAACATTCCAACCTTTATAGATAAAGAAAAATGCAAATATGCAAACCCTTAATACAAGAAAATTGTTTTGAGACTTTGGCAACATACTTCCTAAAAGTTTAATACACTACATGGGGTGAGCAGAGTAGTGCACTATTTGCTTTCAGGAGTTCACTATGATTACATAACTCAGCAGTGCCCAAATAAAACGGAGTCAAGTCTGGTTATTATCGGTTAACTGGGGAGAGGGATCTATTGTTGCTGCCCACCATAATATGCTACAATATATTTATACCATGTCAGAGGTGGTCTGCTGAGCAACTGTACCATAGATTGAAACTTTATTAATATATATTTGCTTATGTTAGTGTAGTTTATTTAGTGCATTAGTTATTGATATTTTTAAATTTTATTAATTGCTGTTACAGCTCAGTTATAGCTCAGTGATATGGTATAAATATATTCCCAGGTATACATGCAAATACAGACAACTCTGGTCCCTTGCATAGTACTTTTATATTTGTACAGCAATGTCTTCAAGCAATCCCAGATTTTAGGGAAAATATTTTTGTAAATGCAGTGGTTTAAAAAGTCTGAACAATCCTTTTACATAAGTTTTAAATTCATATGTGCTTTAAAATGGTTTAGTTAATTGAAATACAAGACACTAAATTAGTGAAAAGTGCACATTAGTAAAGTGAAGCATACAATGATTCTTGTAGCATGTGCTGTGATCAAAACTAAATAAAAAGTTGGGAAGAATTTAAAAGTTGGATTATATTTGTAAATCCAGAACAAATTTTTAAAGGTTGCAGCTGGTTTACTTACTATTGTTGCCTTTTCTTGTGTTGTATCAGTGTAGAGCACTCTTAAGAAAATACTCAAACTGCTTTGTATTTGCTTTGTACTGTTGGTGCCTTCTTAGTTATGTACCCCAAAAGTCCTGCATAGCTAATTTAGTTAATGGTAAGTTTAAAAGAAAAACATAAAGGAAAATTTTATAAAAATCATTTTCTGTATGTTCTTATTCATTATATTGTAACAATTAAACGTTTATATTGTGACAGATTCGTGATTTGGTTAATCTGTATAGAACAATTGTAAGTAGCAAAGGTTTATATTTCGTCTTAATTCTTCTGATGTTGTAAACGTATATGATTTTTTAATCAATTAACTGAATGTTCTGTTTTTCTGGCATCTGACTCTTGTAAAAACAAATGCAAAGAAAATCATTAAATTGTGTCCCTGTATTACCAAAAAAAGTATAGTACTGTGCATATATAGAATGACTGGAATTTCATGTGTTAAAAATAACTGCTGCTATCTTTTACAAAATGAATATACATTAGGTTATTACCCTCTGACTTCATTTTTTTTAAATGACATTCACTTGAATTATCTATTGAGAATTAACCAAAAGGTCTTTAAAAATAAAATACTGGCATCTGGTATTTCTCCTTGTATTATCCCTACCAAAATATTTAAGCATGATCAGATGAAATTATAATTAATGTGGCCATCCAAAAGCTTGATAAGTAAATTCCCTACTATTAAATTGACTTTTGCTTGTAGTTAATGAATTTTAAAAGGGTGTTAAAATATTGAGTATGTAATATGGCAGATAAATTCCTGTATGTCAGTCTAGCTGAGAATACTGTGGGTACTTTGAACACTTTTATGCCCAACTTTATTCTTTTGGCCAGAGAAAAAATGGTGGTGAGGAGTTTATTGCACTTTGGGTAGCATCTTGGGTTGCTAATAATTCAAGCTACCTTTTTAATTGCAAAAAAGATTCAAGGGTTTTTTTGTATTCCGAGCAGACCTCCATTAAGAACGGAGGTAAGCTTGTCATTCTGCTTGTGTCTGTGTGTGTGAGAGCAAGCTACTTAATTTCATGCCTACTCTAAACTTGCTTTCAGTCTCGTTAACTTATCTTAATCAGCCAAGTACAATGCACAGTATTTTTTTTTAATTCTGTTATTTGACAGTCACACTGTTCTAAAAAAATTACTAAAGCATTGTACTGGTACAAAATGAGCATTCTGCTTGTATAGTAATCTCGGTTCATTTTAATAGTGGCATTCCTGCAAGGGTAGCCACATCTCCAATTTGCTGTAACGCTGCTTAGTGTTCCACGAGTACTCTTCAGAATCCATGGACCGAAATTATGCACTCTGGGTCCAGGTTTGAAGGACATTGCTGGTGACAATGCAAGTAAGTTTGCATTTGTGTACTTTGGGAATCTAATAGCTGAATAAGTTGTTGTGGAGCTCAGCCCATGCCAAGAAATTGGGTTCCAGAATCCCAGCTGCCATTATAGATGTTTTAAAACTATACAGATTCTTGTGTTTTATAGTGAGCAGGATTAGATAGGAGATGGAGTTGTGCCCAACTAGAGAGAGAGCCTGAAGGTAATTCTCTGAAGTGACTTATTTCACTGCTTCTTTCAAGACCCTACAGATGTCACAATGACAGAATTTGATATTTTCCCAAGAGGCTTCAGAAATCATCATTGTTGTCATAGGCAGGTGCCTACTTCCTTGTTTTGCAGTTCCCTTTTGCTGTCCAGCTTTCCTCAGTCAGCAAACCGATTTTCCCCTCTAGAACATGCCTCAGTGAGAAATGTCAAGAAGAAGCCATCCTGTGCTATGTCACCACTAGGATTTTTATATCCAGGTAACTAACTTGGTCAGAGCTCTTGTAAAATCTACATCTTTCCCCAAGTGAAGATACTCATCATAAACAGAAGTTATTTTGGTTACTTGGATTACAGTGCATACTTCTATTGTTCTGTGGAGTCAGGCAGCAGGGATCCAGGGAACTAGATATAGAGTCCAGCTTTCAGCCAGGGAGTAAGAGGAACCTGAACAGTCAACTGGAAAAATGGGCATTCGGGAGATAGCACAACATCCAGAGTCTTTGGCAATGAGCAGCTGGAACCAGCCAGGAGCTTTCTACTTGCTGGCCTGCACTGTTTGTTCACAGCATCATGGGAATTGACCTCTTTGGAGAGTACAGTGAGAAGAACCACCTCCATGTCAAAATCATTCTCTAACATGTCAATAAGTATTTTCAAATTATTGAGCCACAACTGTTTGAATGGGTGCTGGGAGCACAGGAACTTCATGGTGATAGAACAAATAAATGTTTCCTGCGTACTTTTGGTTCTGTGGTACTATGTGGAATATAAAGAGTCTTGACTGCAATACTCCTGTAGGCAAAAGATGTTGGTTTCCAGGTTTGTCCCATACTTCTTACCTTCAATATCTTGCTGCTTTAATTGGGAATACATGATGATTTTCTTAACCCAATCAATGTTATACCAAAGCTGCTCTAAAGAGCGTTTGTGGTGGGAGTGAGGTGGGGGATGGAGGAGGAGCATATATCAACTTGAGCCTATTAATCTAGTTACTATTCATAGAATTGCCATCGCAGGTCCCTACTTAATATAGTCTTATGCTGCTCCTTAGGTTCTCAATGATTATTAAAACAGTAACCATCATTCCATACATGCATGTGCCCAAGCTACTCTGGGTATGGATAAACCTCCTTCCCTTTTAAAGCAGCTAAGAAGTATTAGCTGCTGCTCAGGAGTGCACAGCGGTTGTTACAATCTTTTCTAGCAGTACAGGTGAGCTAAACTGCCAAATCTTGACCATGCATGAAAGAGGTTTAAAGTCATAGCTGTTTTTGCTACACTATTGCTACAGAATCATGCAGGTGTAAGCAGTTATGATGCAGCTTATACCAGTTTCCTTAGGTATTGATTGCAGTTGTTAGGTTTCTGCTAAAACTTCTGTCCAAAGCTTGCAACTGGCTGCTCTCATTTTCTTTCCAGTTTCATAGTATTTTGGAGAAAAATCTTTCTTTTCCTATCATTTTAGTACCATTTCTGAGTCTTTTTGTTTCATTTTTGCTAAAACAGTAATGTAGTTGTGCTGTATAGTTTTATGCAGTTAAATAATAGATTATGGGTTTTTGCTTTTCTGTCTGAATAGAATCATCAGAGACAGCCAAAGAAGTGGCTGAGATTCAGGGATTCTGTACAGCTTTCTTCTAATTGTTCAGCAGAGCAGCAGCACTTTAGGGGTGTGATAGTCTTACAAGGCATTTCTCACAGGGTTGAAGAACAAACTCGGTTATCTGATGAGTTCTGATGGCTTGTCTTGGCATTTGATAAGATCAGTGTCTTTGTAAAAATCATGGAGTTGGTAGGTGTCTCGGTAGTCATTTGGTTCAGCCTGAGGCACAGATGCAGGATTGCCAGTTGTTAAGCCATCCCAGGCAGCTACCTGTTCAGCATCTTATACAGAAGAGTACATGTATTCTTTAGGCCGGTGGTCCTCGACCTTTTTACACTCAAACCATTCCACATGGGTGAGGAGGGGGTATGAGAAAATCCTTGAAAGTTTGGAGCTTTTGAGCGAAGCGATTTTAGATACTCTGGTCAACTGTCTGCAGGTTGTAGTAAGGCACTAGAATCCAAGACTGAACTTTTCTGTAGAGAAACAAACCTGGTGGGTGAAAAGGAATATTGGGAAGTTGTGATGCTTCAGCTTTGAACAGTCCTTCTCTTTATTTCTCCCACCCTTGCAGGATCACCGTTATTGGGAGGAAGTTTAGCTTCCAAAATTCTTAAAGGAGTTTCTTGAGTCCTCCAGCCTCCCAGTTGAAACTTGCCTCTTCCCATCTTTATAAACTAGTGTGTATACCCTGTGTATAATGGATAGCTTATCACCCATCCTATCCATGCTTATAACTACCACCTCATTATTCTTTCCATCTGCAGAAGAAATCTCTTCCTGCTTCTACAAAGTGTGCTAGTTTGACAAAGCAGTTTGTATATAGTCCTTGTGACTTCTCATCCCTCCATAAGCAAAATTAGTTATAAGGCCACATTTTTTTAGAAGATAGAGGGTGGAATATAGGCTGTTACATTCCCCAGTCTTCCAAGAAAGACACCCCCCTTGGCCTAAAACATCTCTAGATTCTTTTAATTTGAAAGATCTGATCAGTCAAAAGTCAGAGTTTTTTATTACAGTTGGCTGGCTAGTTATTCTCACTACTTCAGTCCAAGATATGTCCAGAGCCCTGCCAACAAGCCTATTATTGGGTTTAAACTTCCTCATGATACTAAGAAATGTGCTCTTGATAAAGAGGTGCAAATAGGAAAGCTCACAACATTGTGAATGATCCAGTAGTCCTACCTTTGTAAGTTAATGTGGCAGCTCTAGAGAAGTTCTAGTAAAATTGTATGTAATGTATTAAAAAACAGTTCCTACTAGTGCAGTTCTAGCTATCTAGCAATATATGTCTGTCAGTCATGACATGGTGCCAGCTAGGTGCTTTTTGCTTTAAAAAAAAACAAAACACAACACAACACATCTCTAAGCATTTGGTAGGAGACAGCGAGTGGAGTGGAACTGAGGGAAGGTTAGGGAGTGGGGGGGAAAGGGGGACAGGGTACTGTTGCCTCAGTGGTAGGATCTGCATCTAATGCCCACAGCTGAACTACATTATTCCAAGACTTGATAAATGGTTCGTTATGGGGATTTGCAGAACTCTGTAGCTAGACAGTTTTGCTTTTCTGAAACCATGGATTTTCCTGTGCTTCATACAACTTATTTTTTCTATATAGTGTTGAATTTTTTTCTGTGCTGCTGGGATAACCCATAAAGTTATCTTTTTTCTGTTTATTTTTGGGGATTCGTAACCTTTGAGATGGGATGCAATAAAAGATGGGATTTAGCCACCCATTCAAGCTTTGCAAAATGAGTAGCTGAAGTACTGTGGTTGAAAACCAACCTAATTTTCCTCCACCTGTGAGTCAAAACTGAAATAAGAGTTTGGAAAGAAAAAGAACAATTTGCAATCTGCTGGTGTGTGAAGAGATGCAAAAAAGCATAGATACTGAGCTGACACATAGTATAGTGGGCAGATCATAGATCTTGGAAGCTGATAAATTCTGAAATGTAATCCTAACTGCTCACAGAATCAGCTGTGTAGCAAGGAGCAAATCACCCAGCCTCCATTCCTCCCCTCTAAAATGTGGATCTATAGTACGAGTCTCAAATATACGGCCAGTCCTTTAAGCTGTAACTTACAGGACTGGCCTGTGTTACTGAAGAGAGGTAGCACAATTTCTGCCACTTCTAATGTTGGATTCTCCACAGTATAGCAGGATGCATGTAGTGCTGAACTTAAATACAGGACCCAAAAACTGATGATAGGAAAAACTACTGACTTATCTACCTGCAGTGCTTTTACAGGATCAGTGAAATATGTAGGCTTTTCTCTGCAGCCTGAAAAAATGGTTTGAAGATTTGGAGTGTAGGCCTTTTTTCTTGTATTTTAGGACATTAATAGCTTTTTCAAGAGAGGAACTATTTTCAACATGGATACTGATTTAAGACTAGAAATGGAGACTCCAAACAAATTGGATTTGAATAAGGGAGAATTAAAGAGTGGGACTAAAAACTCTTTAGTCCCTATTCTGTTTAATTGTTTTTAAACTGACTGTAACTTTAGTGACTGACAGTTTTGAGGAAGATGTGGTAGAAAAAACTTCTAATTCAGTTGCATCTTCAGCTGAAGTTTTAGGTAGCATTGTAAATTTTAAGGCCTCTAGTAACTTGACCAAAAAGGACCAAATCTGATACTCCTGATTATTACAATGGATTTTTAAATTTTCAAATTCTGCCTTCAACTGATTTAAAGAAAAAAAAGTTCTTCTATTTTACTTTGTCATAGGAAGTGAAAAACCTACTCTTTGCAGGCCATCTTCTTAAGCTTAAAAATGAGTGTTTTTGCTTTTAGAATAAGTGATGTTCTTTTCTGGCTTAGGTTTTCCAAAACCTAATGTAACTTTGGGGTCACAAGAAGTCCTAGATGACAAAGGGAAATTTGTCAAACATTTGTGATGGGGAATAAATATTGGTCATTACTTGATAGTTCTTTTATAGCCAGTCAGAACATATTTTCTGTCATTACAAATAGTGGTTTGGGGAGGGTGGTATTTTGGGGAATTGTACTGGATCATTTACAGTTGATTTGCTAACGCATTTGACTGCATATTCCTCCAGACATTGTGGTGACAGTAAGTGGTAAGGTACAAAAAACACCATCAAAATATATTCTGCATGCAGTCAATACTGAAAATAATAATTACTGCACAGGTTCTATTTTAAATGTTGCCTTTTTCATTGCTTGTTTTGTTGGTTGTCACCAATGCAAATTGTGTGGGTTTGACAGTAACTCCAGGTTGTTACAGCTCTGGGAAAAAATTCCCTGACTACTTATTTGTTTTGTTTTCAAGGAGCTGTGGCTGCTGCCCTTCAGTGTGGGTTAAGAAAGGACAAGGGTGGCTTCTGGTACTGTCTCTAAATTTTGTTTTTTCTTGATTTTTAGTGTCTTAAAGGAGCTACCAAACTAATGTGTTTTTGAAACTTTCTCTAGACCTGTGCATTGTTCATTTTTTAAAAAGTATCATGCCCTGGAGATTTACCAAGAAGGGTATATGTTCAAGGATTCTCCTTGTATGAAGCCCAACCTCCACCTCTGCGATGGGGGTATAGAATATTACAACTGATCTTGTTGGCTAGCCTTTTGCATTGAAACTGGAAGAGAATGCAGAGGAGATGCAGTGTGGCTGAGATCTGGCTCCAGTCCCGAGTCCTGAATTACCCTATGGGATCATCTGGTTGTAGTAGCTGTTTTATTTCATTGTTTAACACCCACACTTTTTTGTTTTTGAATCAATAAATTGTCCTTCCCATAAAATGACTGAGCATCACATTTCCGGCATACTCAGAACAACCCCTCCAGTACAGCATTTATTTAGCCGTGTAATTTGTATTTCTCCAAAATTGTGTAATACTATTCCTCCCCCCCCAGTCCCAGTAGTATTTCACCTGATTCTGGCCATGTAGCATGCAAGTCCCAGCTAAATTTTCTGTGTAGTGAGTAATGGTATCCTTTCTTTTCCCTTTAACCATGCTTGAGGGATGAAGAGAGACTTTCTTCAACACCATCATGCTACTACCACAAGTACTGAGTTCTATCATAATGAAAGGGTCATTTTATTTATTCTAGGAACTCTTAATGCAGTGGTTCTCAGTGGGAGCATCAAAGCACCCTGGAGTGCTGCAAGGTCCTTTTAAAGGTGCCTAACATCAGCAGTGATAGGTGTGCAAGTGTCTATACATAATTTGCACTTTAAACCCAGAGATTTCAAATAGGAATATAGTGTCAAACCATTTTGACTGGTAGTCTGAGATCTTTACAACAGACTTGCTCTGTTATGTTTTTGTGCTTAAAAAAACAAGTGAAAGCTAAGAGCTGACATTTTTCTAAGGCAGGTGGTACCTTGACTCTAATGAGTTGAAGATCCACTGTGTTAAAGTATGGAAACTGCTTCTCCTACACATTTGCCTTTAGCCTATCATTTCTCCCTGTTTGTAAAAGCATGAGAACATAATTTATGGAGGGTTACAGTTTTAATGTGCTAACCCCCATCATATTCATCTGCTTTGCCTCTTCCCTTCCATTCTTCCTAGGCACAAGTTTTTTCCTTCGTTTTTGTAGTACTTCAATTCCAAAGGTAGATTTGCAAATAAAATAGCTGTAGATAGATGTAGCAAAGTTGTCTGATGTTTTCCTGTCATAGCAGGAAAACAGGCTGCCTGGTTCTTTGCTGTATGCCTTTTTGCGAAGTTTACCTTGTGACAAGGGATCTAACAGTGAAGCATAAGAACTGTGCTCTTACAGGAAATCTGTGTTACCATAGCTTGTACAGCAATTCAGTTCCAGTAATAGATTTCAGACAGCTATCATGTTGAAAAACAATTACTTCTATCCAATAATTTTGTAACAATTTGCGAGAGGATGATGAAGCACATCAACACTCACGTCAACGCTGCCTGTCAGTATAGAAACACAGCCTGTCAGTATAACAACTACATTTTTATTTAAATGTCTTCAGCTTTCTGTATGGCAAGAAGAATATATTTCCAATTAATTTATGGATAAATGCTGTGATTAGAAAACTTACTGTGGTGTAACATCTTGTCCTTGGAATCTGGCAAATGCAGCAAGGGACTGTCAGTTTCCATTACAATCAAGGGATAAGGAGAAAAGGGGGTGTTATGAGGGGAGATGGGAAGGGGTCTGATGTGCACAAAATGCAGGAAAACAAGTGTTCTATTTTGTTCAAGCATAGCTGCATTGCATCTCCTGCATCCTCTTCAGGGGTGCTGTTGTGTAGCTGCAAGGTCACCCTGCCAATGGACGTATGGCTGCTGGCAGAGAGACAGGTGGGTGCCAGTATGGTCAAGAGCAGGCTGCCTGTGAGCGTGATCAGGAAACATACCTGTACTGGGCTCTCCCTGCATGCACTTCTAAGGAGCAGAATTCTAACTCTTGCATGGAAAGAGCTTCTTTCTTCACAAATACCTGTGATGTCTAAAGTGGGAGGGGAGACGGTATCTAAATATATAGCCCTTGAGATACCTCCTGTGACTCATCAGTGCTCCTGGATCATCTGAGTTTTTTCTTTTTTCCTGCATCTCTTAAGCTTTTCTGTTGGAGATAGTAAATTGCCCTAGGTGAATCAGGCTGCTAGGATTCTTTCTGGAGAAATTCAGATGGAAGCAGATGTATCTTTCTATCATGCTTTCACTTTCAGCTTCCATTATTTCCAGCTTTCTATGGAGAACCTTGTCCTTAGGTTTTATATTGGGCCAGCTGTGCAAACAACACCACCCTGAAGAAGTTTTATGTATCCTGTTCAGCTGCATTTCTGCTCTCTTGCATTCAGTGTATTTGGTCAAGGTATAAATTGTTAGAATTTTGCGATCAAATTTGAAGAGTTTACATCACTTTTCAGGGATAGTGACTGATTAAAAAAAATTGGTTTAGCTGAAAATAAGAATAATAGTAATTTAAAATAAATTGTCACTAACTGTGTTATGACATAAGGCTGTCTAGATTTTAATCTATAACTTGCAGAAAGGGCTTTTTCTAGGAGCTGTGGTTGTGATGCATAGTGCTGGGGAGATTCACAAGAAAGGGAAGGTTCCAGTGGAGAAGCCACACTGGAGCTTCACAGTAAGATCTTGTTTTAAGTTTTCAGAATTGCTAAGGGGAGGAAAAGTGGGTGGAAAATGCCAGAAATCCTCTAATATAACTGGATAGCCAAAAATGCAAAGGTGTGGCTACATATTGATGACTTAATAGTGTTAAGTTAGTGTGACAGACAAACCCTCTAAACTCATTTCTTGGTATGAATATTGTTGGTGCATAGGCTAAGCTATCTTTGTCTCCTGTCTCTGTGTACAAAGCCCTCTGCTGAATGATGTATAATGCACAGAATGATTCAGTGACGTCTCCCATTTCCCTACCTGTTTTTTTTTCTTAGTTTAAAAGAATTGTTTACATTTAGAGGAGAAAAATTAAATGCTGCTGCTGCCAGAAGGGTTATTTTTTTTAATAGGGTTTGACAGCACTTCTCCCAGCTTTATTCACCTGCTCTTGTAGGTCTGTGTCCTGTTATCCTTTTCTTCCTTCAAGCCATTCTCTCTCTCCAGTAGCAGTACACAATCACAGGGGCTAACTAAGTACAAACAGTCAAAAACCCAGAAGCTGAATCAATTTTCACAGGTTAGTCTGACATGCGTAGATGGAACCGATTTTAAGCAAGTGCACAGACGTTCACTTTTGATTCCAGAAGTGTAGCCACATGTCTGCAGTGGCCTGTGCCATAAGCCAAGGGGTGCTAGAGCCTGCTTCCCTTGGCTGGAGCAGACAGCTTGAATGTGGAGGGGATCTGGGACAGAAGTTCAATAAACCAGTTTAACCTAAATCAGTTATACCTGGATGTAGTATCAGACTTATCTCAAACCAGTTTCAGCTATTTTGAAAGTGGTTTAAGAGCGCTGAAATTTTCAGTTACATATTTGAACCAGTTTCTGATCACCAGGGATCCTGGTTTCTTCTGTTTAAAACTCATGAATTTTCTGATTAACACCAAAATCCATCACTGCCCACTCGCAGCAAGGTGCCCTCCCAGCTCTGGTGGATGGGGGGCTATAGTGTGCAGCCCCCTGCCCCACACAGCAGTGCCCAAGCCCTGGTCACTGCCTGCAGGAGACAGCAGCTGCTGTGGTGGAGTGGAGCATGAAGCCTGGCTTCCCCTCCCCCAGGGCCAGCACAGCTAGAGTGGAGCCCATGAAGGGGTGCAGGCTGTGGGCTTAGGGCTCCCCACCCTGCTGCCCTCCCCACAGGGCCTTCACAGCCCAGCAGGTGGGACACGTTATGGCAGGGCAGAGCAGGGAGGTTCCAAGCTCAGTGCTGCCAGCATAAGCCCCACACTGCCATGGTGAAGTGCCCCCTGCCCACCCACCAGCAGCAAGGCTGGTGGCATGGAATTGTGCCTCGTGCTGCTGCCAGGTAAATGGGGTGCCTCCCCATGGCAGCGCTGGGCTTGCAGCAGCAGGATTGAGCTTCCCTGCCCAGCCCCATTCTGCCTTGCCATGCTGAGTCCCACCTGCAGGGCTGCAGAGGCCCCAAGGGGATGGCAGCAGGGCAGGGATCCTGAGCCTGCAGCATACAGCCCACATCTGCCCCATGCACAAATCTGGGGGTCACGTGCCCCCTATCCCCTGCAATGAGCCACCCATATCTTCGTCCTGCTCCCTGCCTGGGCCCTGTGACTGCACATTCCAGCCCCGAGCATTGCCTGGGCTGGGCAGCAACCCCAGCCCCACCCAACTTGCTCCTTTTCTCCCTCTATCCCTCACTATGGGGGCTTCAATTCCTGCTCCCCTCCAGCCTTGACTTACCTACAGGAGCTGCTCTCCAGGTTGCCTGATGGCCATGTGCATGCGTATGTGTCCACATGCATGTTATGCCCCCAACTTGACCACAGTCTTCCTGACCTTGGAGGCTGGAACTGCCAGCCTGCAAGGGGAAACCGACCATTTCCCACATCTTTCGCCTTTTAAAAGAGCATCTCTGGATTTTTCTCCTTTAAAAGAGCAAACCTGAATCTTTGCCCAACCACTGATACTGGGTTATGTGTTACTTCTGTATCAAGCCAGGAGGGCTAATTAAGTAATTTAGGTGCAGATATCTATCTGTTAGGGAGTATGTGGATTTAAAAATAACTGCTGGGGTTTTTTTTATACAGGTAGCACATGTGAGTTAGGTTGGGGGCAGTTGGGAATGGTGGCTAGAATTTGTGGAAGCAGGTAATGTGGGGTACTTTTTTTCTAACAGGCTGTTTTAAGGTTGGAAGGGGGACAGTTTACTTGTTCTTATTGTATGTTTTATGCTGTGTTTGTATTCATTTATTGTAAGCTTCCCTGAGCCTATTCAGAAAGGCAGCATATACATCTAACAAATAATCCCCTGGATCTAAGATTAAACCCCACACTTGCTATAAGGAAACATCTGGAAAATGTGGCAGTCAAACTCTTCTTAAGAGTTCCATATGAACCAGCTCGCCTTTAGCTCCTGCTTCAAGTAAATGCTCCAAGCCACTGTGATTCCTTGGGAAGGGAAGTATTGGTTACAGGTAGCCAATGACTTCCACTAAATATCTAGTTCAACCAATAAATACATTCATAATGAGTGACCATATTTTACCAGAAAATGTTGTGATCTCCTGACACCTACTAAATTGAATTTCTGGCAAAAGAGAGTTGCAACAAATGAGTGTAAGGAGACACACCTCAGAGAAGAGCAAAAAGAAGCAATGCTTGGATGAATTAATTGCAAAACAGACTGCATCTGAACGTGATTACTATAACCATGGCAGCCTTTATCTGTAGAGGGCTAGACTGAGTGGAAGGCTGGACAGCAGCAAGGAAGCTTGAGGCATTTCTTAGACCCCTGACAGACATTATGTGTAAGATGGGATTAACCACTTAGTGTCTTTTAAGTAGTAACCCAGCCACACTTGCTCAATTTAATAATGTGATCAAATAGAATAAGCCACCAAGTTATTAAACAGAAGTGTATAATACCTTTGTGACTGGCTCCCATCACATCACAAACATGGCCAGCCCCAAGCGTGTGCTCCTGTGGCTGGGAGCTCCCAGCCATGGGGGTACTGAGCACCCAGCTTGCTAGTGCATGATCCTGTGCTCCCCCTGCATTGGCAATGTGGTGTGATTGGGGTCTGATCCCACAGCTGTAGTTCACATCCCATTGCATTTTTAACAAAATACCTGCCAGAAGCCTTATAAATATTCTTATCTGCAAATTGTGCCGCCCCCATCCAAAGATGGCAGCAATTAAGTGGAGTCAATTTCAGTTTTTAAGGGGCCTTGCTTGGAAAAAGCAAGTGTTGCCTTGGCATCTGTTTATGCTGTAGTTTTTAAATACCTTAAAAGCAGTTAACAAATGATTACATGAATTTAAACGGTTTATATAATGCCATATGGTAACTCTGCCCTTAGAAGCTTCTGGAAAGTTTAGTCAAGGCCTTAACCTGAGGCAGGCACACAAGAACAGAAGTACCGATGACCTACTGAATCTAGTTGGTGTGAAATGTGTTAAATATTAATAAGGGCAGAAGTTAATTTATAGAGCTGTGGGCACCACCCAATCTTAACAGCCTCAATTTTATATAAATCCAGGTGCATGTAAGCTGACAAAAGAGACTGGGTAGGAATTAAATCTTTCTTTATGTCAAATACTGACTGATACGGCATTTGTTCTGCGAGCCTCTGAAAACTAAAGCAGTCTAAAACATTTCCAGTGCTCTGCCTGAATTATAAGAGTGAAATCTCAAAACCTCACTTTGGAAACAGACTATGATTAGGCTTCAAATATAATACCATTGTGCTTTGTCACCCCCAAAAACCTGGAGTGTGTCTAAAGAATTAAGCAGCGCATATTAACAGCTCTCAAAGATGGGAAGACTTAGAAATTAGACTGACGTGAAATGTTATTACTTATGAAAAGAGCAAGCAACAAAATAACTATTTAATATAATTTTCTGACAAGCTGTTCTGGAAATGCATTTTGATTTGATGAGCTGCATGGATTAGCAAATGTTCCTCTATAAGCACTATTCATTCTCCATTTGGAAACTGTAGTTCAGTGTAGTCAGAAAATATGATGTATGATTTTTGAAGTTTGTTCCCATTGCATTAGTTAAAAGGAAAATGATGTTAATGACCTGGTGTAACAGGGTGCACCTCCACGGGCAGCTGGGTGCCTCCTAATAGATGGCACCCAGCTTCCTGCCATGTCTGGTGTTATAATTGAGATTCCTAAGGCAGCCTTCTCAAACAGCCTGGGCTGTAGGTGCTTTACTTCCCCTCCCCCTCCCCTGGTCACAGGTCTGACTGGGCAGTGCCAGGATCTGCCCTTCTTTATCAGGCAGTGTTCAGCCCCTGTTGGGTTCTGGCCTGCCTTGATTTAGTCAGGGCCCTGGCTGTCTGGGCTCTGACCACCTCCCCCACCTTCCACCTAAAGAGGGCTTTTTGCCTGCCTCCTGCTCCAAAATCAACAAAAGAAATAGAAAATCAGAGACAGAAAAAATGCATAGAAAATTGCAAGGTACTGGGTATTCTGTTGTGCAGCCACTGTACCATCCTAGTCCACCAAATGTTATTACCAAAATGAGCAGAGGAAAAAAAAACCCCAAAAGCAGACCTGTATTGGGCTCTCATAAACAGTGCTTGGTCCTTGGGGTGCACTCATGCCCCAGGTCCTTCATGGGCCATCATACACTGTTCTCTTAGGCATACTCAGTCCCCCGGGGCTCCTCCTGGTTTAACATAAACAGTTGTTAGTTCTCTGTATACCCCCTTCCCCAGGGCCCTCCCAAAGCACCAGATAGTCTTTAGTACTTCCTCCCTTTTCTCTGCCAGTAGGGCTGTGCAAAGCTTCAGGTGCTGATTCGATTCTGAGGAGATTCTGCCGGATTTTGGTGGCTGAATCTCCAAATCTAAATCGGATCAGGGGACCAATTAAATGGTCGAAATCAATTTGAAGCTCTCGGAATCAAGTCGGGCAGCTTCAGCAATTCGGGCAGTCCCCACTGGCTACAGCAGGGAGCTGGACCAGGACTCCATGCTGGTAAGTAGGGGGCGGGGGTGGTGGGGCTACAGAAGAAGGGAGGAAAAAATGGGGGAACCCCTGCCAGGCCCCATCCCCTGCCCACTCCAGCTCCTGGTGCTTTAAAAACAGCCCCTACTCACTGGCTACTGCCCAGCAGGGAGGCAATCCCCGCTCCCACATGCTGCGTGGGTGGGCTGTGCCACGAGTCCCCCCCCCAACCCCTGCCTGCTCTCCCAGCCCCCCCCCCCCCCCCGCCCCATGGCTGGCCCACTTGCCCCAGCTCTGGCCCTTTAAGAACCCCCCCCCCCAAAAAAAAACAACTCCATACTCGCCAGCTCCTGCAGCAGTCTTGGGGCTTCTGGGGTCTCATGCAGATCCCCCCACATGGTGGGGGGCAGCAGGGATTGCCCCCTCCTGAGTGGGAACCAGTGAGCCAGGGCTCTTTTTTTCCCCCCCTACAGAGCTGGGGCGGGTGGGACAGCCATGGCGGGGGCTGGGACAGCAGGGTAGGGTTGGGGGGCTTGGGGGAGTGGGGGGCAGCGGGAATCACCCCCCCACCCCACCCCACCTGGCTGAATCAATTTGGCCAATTGATTCAGGGCAGTAGTTTGAATCGCCAGATCAAATTGCTGTCCCCCAAATCATCCGAATCCAAAGTAAATGCTAGCCGCTTTGCACGGGCCTGTCTGCCAGGTGTGTTCACCCTGCAGGGCTCCATCTCGCTTCGCTGCTGGGCCAGGCTCTCTCCTCTACCCCGAGAAGAGTTCATATCCCAGTCAGCCACTCCTACCAGGCAGCTGATGAAGCAGGGCCGAGCAAAACAGCACTGTTCCACTTCTACGTTTCGACAGAACAGCATCTTGTTTTGAACTTCATTTTGATTAGAAACAGCTGTTCCCTTTTTTTGTCAAAACAGTTTTGCTGTTTTGATGTTTGGCCCATAGGCTATAATGGGGAAGCTTGAAACATCCTATAACTTTATAATTTCTGGCCTGATTTGGATGAAACTCACAAGAATGGTAGCCCTTTCTAAGGGCATGAAGTCTGCCAATTTTCAAGGCATTAGGTGCAGGGGTTTCAGGGAAACTGCACCTCAGTCTTTAAAGCAAAAAACTTGTGTCACACGCATGTGTTAAGTCACAGTGGGGTCAAAACTGCAGGCATGCTAGCCCCTGCTGAAGCAGTGAAGCCTGCCAAGTTTCAAGGAGATGGGTTTGGGGAAACTGTACCTCCAGCTGCAGACAAGCAAGACTCATGACATGGGTGACACTGTGTGTTAAGCCACAGCAGGGTGAAAACTGCAGGCCTGCCAGCCCCTGCTGAGGCCACGAAGCCTGCCAGCTGTTAAGAAGGTCGATGCAGGGGGAGTCTGGGGTCTGGGGCCCTGCACCTCTAGCTGCTGACAGGCAAAACTTGTGATGTGTGGGTGACACTGTGTGTTAAGGTGCGCCCTCACTCAGCTGGCACCAAAGCAGAAAGCAGGGCAGTTCAAACAATGCCGCCTTTGTGCAGATTTTCCATCCCTCCCCCAGAGCACTGGGATTGAAAGGGACCTCAGGGAAGGATGAGAGTCACTGACCAGCTACGCAGCCCTCCCTTCCCCCACCTCCCTCTCCTTACTTTAGTTTCTGTTTCCCTGTAGGCAAGCCCAACTCAAGTTTTGAAACACAAAACATTTTTTAAATTTTGAGACGTTTTGACTTGCCTTTGTTTCATTTCAGGACTGTTTCAAAGCTCTCTGTTTTGTTTCGATTTTGCTGTTTTGAGCTTGAAACGAAACTGTCAGCAAAATTTCGCACAGCCCTACTGGCTGGGTTTCCTGCTCCCATGGCCCAGGTATGGCTAATCTCCTTCCCTGGCTGCTGGGGTCTGCAACTAGCTGGTTGAAAGTTGGGCTGGTCAAGGGCAGGTTTGCAGCCCAGGGCTTGGTGTTTCCCCTCCAGGGCTCCCTACTGTCACCAACAGCAAGCCACTTGCTTCCTCCTGTGCCTTCCTTGGTACCCAAGATCTTTTCCACTTTGGTTGTGCTGGCAGGGTCTTTCTTTGCAGCAGGAAACACGCCTCCCCCCACCCCCGGGGCTACAAATATTCAGACCTTGAAGGGTGCCTGCTGACTTTTCTTCCCTGACCCCCCCTGTTCCCTGTAACAGAGCTCAGGCTCCCTGTTACACCTAGGCATAAGCATTTCATTTTGAAAGCTGTCAAGTATTCTAGTATACTTAATGGCATCAAAGTCATTAGTCTTATAAGAGTTAATGACAAATGACTGCTTCTTCCACAAACAAATCTAAGGCAAGACTGGTAGTATTGCAATCAAAGAATGTTTCACTAAAGCTTTAAACATTTGTGAATTTTACTGGTGCTAAAATGACAGAAGCACTCCTTGAACCATTAAAAGAAACAGGAATCTTGTGCAGTGATTTGAGGGGTGAAAACTGCAACAGTGGAGCCAATCTGAAAGAGGGATAGTGGAGTTTGGAAGAGAAATGTGGGACCTGAAGAAGGTGACATCTTTCGCCCGACTCATAATCAATCTTTTAAAAACCTAAGTGAGGGACAATAGGGAAAACCAAATGGATGCAATCAGTGTGTTGCTTTACCAAATTTCAGAAGTCTGACAAAATCTACAATTCCAAAGTCTTAGGCAGTGAGCAACTTCAGCTGTAATATACTTTGATGTCAGTATTACAAATACAATGTTTCATGATATTGAGGTGGAGAACAAACAATGCATTAGGTAAAAGCTTAGAAGAATTTCTTTGTAAGCTACTTTTCTGATAAGAGGTTTGCAAGTGCCCTGACTGCCAAGGAACTGGCTGCTGAACTGGAAATCAAACTAGTGAGGTCTGTAGGGGTTCGTTTTGGTTTTATTTTGTTTTTGTTATAAATTCAGTTTCTTCTAGTCTGTTAGGTATTGCCATGTATGCACTCAGTTCTCTACCTCTAGAGTATCTCTCCCTAATATTGAAGGTCCCCTGTAAAACAGTAGAACAGTAATGCATTTTTTGGTGGCTCCTGATGAGCTCTTGCAAAATGAATGTAGTGAATCCATTTTTGTCCCCACAAGAAAAAGTGATCACATTAGAAGGGAAAAAAGGAATGTTACCCCTCCTTGGCACTCTAGTTGGCAGCCTCAGTTAGGAGCAAGGGACTGAATGGAGGAGACCGCATTTTCCCCTTTACGTTAATTGGGAATATTTTTCCCCCTCACTGGTGTTTCGTCTAACCCATTTTCCAGTCTCTTTTAGTAACCTTGCTATTACTTCCCCTATCCCCCTCTGGTCACTCTCTTGTTCTACTCTTCACCTTGACCATGCTCATTTTTAACTTTCCTCCTATTGCCTTCTTTTCACCCCACCTCCTACTATAAGTATACTTATTCTTTTAGTAAAAGAGGGGGAGCTAATATTTTCCTCCATTAGCCTGAATACTCTTGTTACATCCTCCCCCCTCAATATATACACTCTGTCTTATCTATTTACAAGGTAGGCTTTTTGAGGGGGTTATGTTTGTACTAGTGCCTGATAAAATAGGAGCCAAACCCCAATTTGGGTCTGCAGATGCTACTGGAATACAAATAATACCATCCTATCATCTGTACAGGTGGCCTGTACAAGAGTCATCATTGAACATGGGTAAAATATGGTGGAGAAATGTTTACTTCCTCTGCTTGAGCTGCTACCTACTTTATGGGTAAGACTAACTTGTCAGTCTTGAATCTTTAATAATCACTAAATTATGTGCACAAAATACATACTTAAAACAAGAAAATATATAAAAGCTACTTCATGTAGTATGCACTGTTTAGTTGTGGAACTTTTTATGGTCTGTGCATGATATTTTTCATCAGCAGAGCCATGCTATCTCAAAATCAACCTCCCCATCCCAAAACCCAAATTGGACCAGTTAAGAATATAATGAAGGTTTTTATTTAACCACTCTCGCTACCCCCACAAAAACTGGGGAAAAATCCTGTCAAAAGAAGGCATTTACTATAGCTTAGAGTAATGTTTAACAAATCTCTAATGTATTTCAGTAATGTCAGACCTGCTAGGCAGACAAGTTTTTTTTGGGTAAATGTGCTATCTTTTATTAGACCAACTAAAATAGTTGGAAAATTCTTCTTTGCAAGCTTTTGGGTACAAAATCCCCTCATCAGACTGAGGAAGGGTCTGCAGTTGGTCTGTGCTCTTCTTGAATGGAATAGAATAGAAGCCAGAGGCCAGTATGCCTGCAAGTGCCAGTAGTGAAAATGCTAATTGAGGCAGTCAGTGGGTATGGGAGAGGTGGCAGGGCAGGGAAGGGGAATGTAGACCTGGTGATAAGAATATAGCTGGTGTTAGGTAGATTATAAT
The DNA here is from genome assembly GCF_052110815.1 of Crocodylus siamensis. Classification (NCBI taxonomy): domain Eukaryota; kingdom Metazoa; phylum Chordata; order Crocodylia; family Crocodylidae; genus Crocodylus; species Crocodylus siamensis. Next base: position 59,561,440 of record NC_143403.1, read on the forward strand.
GTCCTAAATGCAGGTGCAACCAGTGAACTTGGACTGGAGCATCACATGGGAGCAAGGGGGAGGTTGCAGCCAGCCAGGCAGTCCAGCTGGAAGTTGGGAGGCTACAAACTCCGCCCTGCTCCTGGCTGGCTGCAACCCCTCCCCCTCCAGCTCCTGTGTGCCACTGCACCCACCTCACCAGTCTGAGTTCACCAACTGTGCCTGCATAAATCCAGTGTATACATTTAGTCCATGATTTTTTGTATCCAGTAGGTTGAGGAAGTGAAGTTCGTAGGCTCATCTGTGAAAGGTGTTTTGTAAATTCCCTTTGAGGATTAAAACTGAGAGATTAGAGGGGGGGGGAGGTTTCTTGTGAGACATGTGCCCCCACTGGTAATTGGGTATTCTTGTTTTTGAAAGATTTTTCAGTGTGCATTAATTCTGGGATATAGTTGTTTTCCTATATATTTTCCATCAGGGCATTTAGTACACTGGATGAGATGTGTTACTTTTTGGACATGAATGCCGTGTGCCGCCCCACCCCCCCTGGAGGCTGGGGAGGGCATGACGAGCTCCCGCAGGTGGCTGTGGTGCTAGCGGCAGGGCAGGGAGCAGGTGGCAAGTGCCCACCAGTGGTTGGCGACCATGCACAGACGCTGGTGGTGGCCAGCAGCAATCGGGGACCATCTGCAGACACCGCCAGTGGTGTCAGTGGTGGGGCAAGGAGATGGTGAGTGGCAACTGCCCACAGATGCCACCAACAATGTCAATGGCACTTTTTGCAGAGGGTGCACTGCCAATCTCAGGGGATGCATATGCACCCGCATACACCCCCTACGCGTTGCCAGTGTTTCAGGAGGTACAGGTGTAAGATCCAGGAATGTTGATGGTTCTGTTGTGGAGTGTAGTTATTGTGGGGGTGCTGGAGATATGTTGATAGGTTTTACATTTCTTGTCATGGCACGGTCTAGATCCATTTGGTGTGTTTTGGGCCATAGGAAGTTTGCTTCTCATTATGAGGTTGGCAGGGTTTGGTGCTTATTTAAAGGCTAGGATGGGTGGTTCTGGGAAGATCTCTTTAAGAATTGGGTCTTCTAGTATGGGTTGCAGTTGTTTGAGAATTTGCCATAAAGGTTCCAGGGATGGATGATGCATCGTAACTAGTGGTTTGTGAGTCATGGGGGTTTTCTTTCTGTACTCCAGCAATTCTTCACATGGTATCTGGGTGGCTCTTTCAAAAGTGCAGGGAGGGGGTTGTCTGTGTCGCAGGAGTGTCCTTGTTGCATGAAAGGCTTTTTGAAATGTCTGAGGTGATGATCACGGGTGTTCTCAGTGCAGATTTGGTGGTATTGGAGGGCTTGGCTGTATATTGCAGCTTTCTTGGTGTGTTTAGGGTGATTTCTGGTTCTGTACAGATATGTATGTTGGTCCATGGGTGTCTTGTATATGGTGGTCTTTATTTTACCATTCCAGATGGTGATCGTGTTGGTATAAGAAATGTTGCTGCTGGAGTATTCAAAAGAGAGTCTGATGGAGGGGTGATGATTGATTTCCATCAGAAATTCAACAATTGGAGATTACAGGCTTTCTGTCCAAATCATGAAGATATCATCAATAAGTATAGCAAGGGTTTGACAGTGCCGTTCTTGAAGAATTCTTCTTCCAGGTGGCACGTAAGAAGGTTGGCGTATTGTAGGGCCATTTTGGTGTCAATAGCTGTGCCCATGGTCTGGAGGAAGTGTTGGTTATTGAAAGTGAAGTTTTGTGTGCAAGTTTAGTAATATCTTTAGGTCTGTACTCTGAGTTGTAATATTGCTCTTGTAGGTATGTAAGGCAGGTTTGGATGGCATCCTGGTGTGGGATGTAGGTATAGAAGCTGGTAATGTCCATGGTGGCTGGGAAGGTGGTCTGTGTTTTGTTTTGTGTGTTTTGTTTTGTTTTTTTTTTGCAGAAAGTCCATTGCGGCTTTGGGTGGTGGGTTTTAGGATTGATATGTTGAAACCTGATATTTCCTCAGCTGGGGTTCCACGGGTGGATATGATAAGTCTGTCAGGGTTCCCTTGTTTGTGGATTTTAGGAAACGTGTAAAAAGTCCCTGGGTTAAGCAGTGGTGGGGATCAGGTTCTGTAGTTTTTCTTGTAGTTCAGATGGAAATGATTTGATGGCGATTTTGAGTTCTAAGGTCCAAAGGGGAGTAGGATCTTCCTCTAGTTTTTTGTAGTAGGTGGTGTCAGAGTTGTCTGTTGGCTTCTTTTATGCTAGTCTACACAGTTAAGGATAACTATAGCTCCTGCTTTTATCTTCTGGTTTTATTACCATTTCCTGGTTAGATCTTAGAGATACTATGGCCCTTTCATCTGAGGGAGAGGTCCTTATGGTGGCATGTGGTGTTGATTATTTCATTGTTTATTTTTTCCCTGAAGCAGTCAATATAGCAGTCAAGCTTGGACATCCTCAGTGGATGAAATTCTAATCTGATTTTTTTGTTTTGTTTTGGTTTTTTTTGGGGGGGGGGGCTGATCTTTTCCTCAATGTTGTCAAAGAATGAAGCATTTTCAGAAGTGGATTAATTTTGGTTGTGGAAATATTCCTTGAGGCAGAGGTGTCAGAAGTGCTAGGACAATTCAAGCTAGATTGTGCCCTGGTGTTATGCCATCTGCTGGAGAAAAGCTACTACTAACATATTTTATATAAATAATAAAATGTCTGAGCTGTTAACTAAACTAATTAACAGAATTGAACATTTCAATTCTTATAGTACCTTTCATCCACATAGCTCCTGAAGAGTTTTACAAAATGTTCTCAAAACTATGCATAGGTATCATTTCAACTGCTGTTGAATGAGAGCCACTCAAGAAATTAGGGCAGGAAGCGAAGAATGTCATATCAAATTGAAACTACAATTAAAAGATTAACTTAAATTTAGCATTTTGTGTTTCTGAAGCAGGCAGAGTGCATTTGCCAAGTATGAAGGGTGGGGGGGCTGGGCAGGCTAGAGGAAAGTGAGAATGATTCTGGACTATAACTGTTAAGTTTGGATTAATTTGACTGTCTGCCTTTCCTCACTCCAGTCACTTTTGTCAGGATCTGAGATAAGCCTGGGCATTATGACTATTATTTAGTTGTTGCTGTCTTGCAAATTCCAGGCTCCTGTAACTAATTTGAGCCACCCTTGTAAGCAGATTGCACCCATGCCACCCCACTGGATTTTGTTCAAAGACAGTAAAATCAAAACTGGGAAGATTGTTTTAGTGAATGAGAGGGAATAAAGTCACTCTTGAGGCTTCTCTACATAGGGAGGTTTACTTTGAACTAAATTTGGGTTGCTGGGCGCTTAAAAGACCAGTGTCCAGAAGATTAACGGTAACTGGCAAGGTACTGTGGTCTCATCTCCTACTTTGAGTAGCAGTAAACTTACCAATGTATCAATGTGGGTAGGGTCTAGTTTGTGCTGCGAGCTGTTCTGGTGGACTTCTAATTGCCTTCCCCCATGGTTTTTCACATGGATTGGCTGATTGATCTGCCTGTAGGTCCTCTAGTTCTATACAGTCATGGTGACTTCCTAATGGTTCTGGGGCTTGAGCAGAGTCAATTTGTGTGTGCTTACATTGTCCTGGAATAAGCGTATCTAACATTTTGTTGTAGTCCTGTGCCCTGCCTCATTGTGCATCCAGGTGGAGTTATGCAGAGGGAGGTCCTGGCTCTCTCCATCCTTTGGAGAGATGTAATGGTTCCAGAAATCCTAGAGAGAAAACATTCAAACATGGATATTTTTTGAGTTGCTAAAGAAATGTCTGAGCAGGGTGCCAAGCAGGGCAATTGGAAATGCTGCATCAAAATTAGGGATGTGAAACCAGGTGTTCAATAGATCAAAGGACAAAAGAACAGATCTTGTATTGCTTCCTACACTTGTCCAGCTCTGATATGTACAAGATGCTATGGTCCACGATATAAGAACCAACCTGCCAGCCACAGGTTTCCTTCCCTTCCCTTCCTCCCCTCCCTCTTTTCTCTACTTCTGGCTGGAACATTACAAGGTATACCTGCCTACTTCTGGGATAGGTTGCAGCCTCCCAGTCCCTGCATGGAATGTCAGAAGGAAACATGTTGGTGAATAACGGAAATGCCTCCCTTGTTGGGCTGTTCTTGGCATCTGGGATGCAGTTTCCAAAGTTAGAGCAGCCTGCAGAAGTACAACTGCTAACCTAGCCATTTTACCAAACCATCCAACATGCCTTTCACTGCATGTCAGCCATAATAGCAATATCTGCACATCTGCGACTGCTTGTAACTCTTTTGGTCACACCTGAGGCAGCTGGATCCTCAGGAATATTGCCTCTGTTATGGCCCAGTTCTGGCAAACTTGCAAATGAAGAAGGTAAAAAGCAAAGAGGAAACCATCAGTAATCTTGCTGGAAGCCTTCAAGATCCAAGGTTCAGTAGTTCAGGGAAGGAAAAAGTTTTTCAAGGAAACAGAAGGACAGAAAGCCAAAGAAGAAGAGGGCTCTTTCTTTCTATCTGCGACCAGGGAACTGGCAGAGAAGAGGCTGTTTGACCAGTGAGACTGAAGTGAACAGGCAGATGCAGAGGCACCTGGTAGAGATCTTGAACAGTTTGCAAACTCCACTGGCAACCCAAAAAGAGGTGGATGGTGAAAGAAGAATTGTGGTGATGTTGAATTTTAACGCCAAGATTTAGAATTCTCAAGACATTTAGCTAGCAGAAATTTCTGTAATATCCACAGGAGGAATCCCACAAAGCTTGGGGTCCAGCAGAAGCACAAAGGAGTGTAGGGCACCTCTCCACAATGCTGGGAGCACTTTTCAGAGGCATGAAGCAAAAACTGACTCTTCATTTGGATGTGGCTACTGTGTTGCTGCTTGGCCTTTTCAGCTCAGGCTGCTTCTCGGCCTCTTGAAGGCTCAGATCAAGTGTAATATGCCAGCTGCCTGGTGGCCCCTATCACTGACTCGGTGGTGACTGGCAGGCTCACAAGTGGGAGAAGTATGCCCCATTGGCCAACATCCTGAGGGGCCGCGGCTACGACGTGATGGTTGATGCGCTCATCGTGGGAACGCTCGGAGCCTGGGACCACAGCAACAAGAGCATCCTGCATGCCTGCCACACTTCCTGCCACTATGCCAAGCTGATGTCCTGTCTCATGGTGTCTGACATGATCCACTGGTCCTGTGACATCTACGTTTAGCACATCATGGGCCACCACCAGTACTCCAACCCCACCGGACCAACCACCACCCGATTGGACCCAGAGGGGACTACCTGAACCCCACAGCACCTGATGGACTTCACTTAGAGGATTCTTCAGCAACGGACCACCCTGCTCTACCCAAAGAGGACCCCCATGATGAGACTCTATATTGACTGAGACACTTTCCTCAACCTACTTCCTCCACCACTGTGGGCCACTGTGTGGGTTTGTGTGTATCTACCTCCTTTCTCTCCGTGTCATGAACCCCCACCCCCGGGGTTAGTTGGCTAACATTGTATTTTCTGTAACCTAGTTGTGTTCCCCTCCTCACCCCCATCTCTCTAATATTAGTCCCTCACTTGGGCGATTTGTATTTCCCTACTGGCTTTTGTCATCTTTTTGGATTCACAATCCTAAGCCTCTTCTATGTAGCAGTTAATACCCAGCATCTCACTGTAAAATAAACATCTCCCTTCTTCCATGCAGACAAGCCCTTGGAAATAAGTAGAAGGAAATGAGGAGGTGCATATCAGAGGGGAAAACATTACATCTAACAACAATATGAAACTTAGAATAAATATTGAAAGACTTGGTATAAAGCATGTAATGATGCACAGCTAACTGTGAATCTCTCAAAGTATGAGTGCATTGCCAATAGATTGGAGGCAAGCCCCAGGTAAAGAAGAAAATACAGTAAGTGTATGGGCAAGATACTGAGTTTCATATGTATAACTATTTGCAGAACACTTGGTCAAAGTCCAGGAGACCAGGGCTCTGTTCCTTGGCCCTGTTGCCAGCCCATGGGATTTCAGATGAGTTGAGTGCATCAGTTTCCCCATCTGTAAAGTAATGGGAACAGTACTAATGCTAATCCTTTGTGAAGTGCTTTGAGAGCCTTAGATGGAAACAGTATTGAAGTGCATGTTTATGGTCTACAGTAGTAGGGCTCTGAGGCATGTGGCCTAGAATTCAGAGTATCAACCCGCTTCTGTTGCTTCTGCAAAATTATGTTGAGTTTGTCTTGTCCAAGATGAGATCAAGCTTTGAGCAACCAAGCAGCTGAGTGGGTAGGTTATTGAGTGTCTTTAGATGCATCTTGTAAGAAAAGTTCTACAATTAACAGGTTATATGAGAAATGCATCAGGCTGCTTCTTGTGTTGAATCTTTGCAGCAATCTTATACCCATTACATAACTTTCTTTTTAAAGAAAAAAACAAAACACTTTGCCAAAATAGCCAACATTAAATAGTCTTTAGGTTTAGACAAGTCTGGATGTTAAGCAGATGCTCTAGGTTCAATTAATTGGAGATATTAAGTCTAATACAGGAATGCTGGGATTTAGATGCATTGACAAATGTACCTATGTCTGTTTATCTTCACTGTGCTCAGCTCAGGCTTGTACAGCAGGGGACCAGAGGTGATGAAATTTAGAATAGAGATCAATAATGTTACATGAGGGATTTTGACAGTCTGTTCTAGTGCTAGGTTTGTCTTTAGCCAGTATCTCCATCCCTCAATTTACCAATGAAAAAAAAAAATCAACCTAGTTTTAGATTAACAGCAAATATTTTTACAGGTTTCCCTCTATCCGGTACATTCATTCCCAGAGAGTGGCGCATAAATCAAATTTGCATAAAGCAAACCCACTTTACATTGTAATAAATTAGGGATAGGTTCCCATGGCAGGAAGGGAGGGAGGCTGGGACTAGGGAAAGGGCAGGAGGAGGGGTGCTGCTCCCTGGGCTGCACAAGGCAGCAAAGCAGTGGGAACAGAGTGGTACTTACCCTAGCCCTGGCTGCAGCAGCCCTAGGAGTGCCCAGCGCCAGCTGCCTGCACCCTCTGGGCTGCACCGTACTCCACCTGTCTTGCCCACACTCACCTCTGCTCCTGGGCTGTGCTGTGCCCTGGTACAGGCAGCTGGTGTCGGCTGCTTCAGCATAGGCTGGGGTGAGTGCAGGCGAGCAGAGCCCCAGGCAGCGTGGGCCGTAGCACTCACCCCAGCCCCTGCTGCAGAGGCCCTGGGAGCAGCCAACACCAGCTGCCTGCACCAGGGCATGCCAGAGCCCAGGTGTGGAGGGGACAGGCAGAGCACAGCACAGCCCAGCAGCTGCAGGCAACTGGTGCTGGCCACTCCTAGGGCTGCCGCAGCTGGGGCTGGAGTGAGTGGGGCCATGGCCCTTTCCCATCCCCCCCCCACAGAGTTACCTGCTTGGGTAGGGGCATCTATGCTGATCGCATCAGAGTGAATTTACCTTGCATATAACAAATTATGGATCTAAATACGCTCATTGCAAAGAAGTGAATTTGCATATAAAAAAACCCACATAAATCCAGGGAAACCTGTGTACAAGTTCAGACTTGGTGAAGAAAAGAGTTTACAGCTTTTAGCCACAAGATGGAGCCAAAATAATGCCATCCATACTTGCTTCTTACTGATTTAATTGAGGAAGTATGTTTTTTGAGTGTGTGTGTTTGTTTCACTTATACATTGTGTCCTCCCAGCTTCCTCAGGTGTCTGGGACTTTGAACTAGCCACTTGTTTTTCCTCATTTATTACATTGTCTTTAAGCCTAATGGAGACCAAGCGTAGGTTAAAGTGCTCCCCCTCCATGCGGTGCTGGTCAGGCTGCAGCTGGAGTCCTGCGTCCAGTTCTAGGCGCCGCGCTTCAAGAGGGACGTGGGGAACGTCTTATGACCCCTCCCACCCCCAGTGGTCCTTCCTCCCCATGGCAGGAGTTCAGACTCGATGATCTGTCTAGGTCCCTTCCCACTCACTGATTCTATGATTCAGAAGGCAGGGAAAGGACAAGGAAATATACTCTGACATTTGCAAGTCCATCCTACAGATGAAAACCTCCAAAGTCATAAGATCACACAGCTACTGGATGACTTCTCTTTTATTACCTACCAGGTTTATCTGGGCCTTGATTTAGCTGATTTACCAAGAGCACTTTGAATGGTAAAAGTGGGATGGACTAGGAAGAGGAGGAAGAAAGAAATAACAATATTGATAAGGAATGAGTTTTTGTCAGTTTGTTGGAAAACAGAAGTGACCCAGGAAAGTAATTGCAGTAAATTATTGCCTGGTTCAAAGAACTTCTCTCAGCACCAGGAAGAGAGAAGACATTTTATACTAATGGTGCTCAACTTTCAATGGTGCCCTGCAAGTTAGTTGAGTAGTGTGGGGCTGGTCCCTGGACCAGATCCTATGCGTGCAGTCTGGCACACCAGCCCCATCTGGCATGTGGCCTGACCTATGCTACTTTCTATGGCCATGTCTTTATCAGGAAAAACAATTAGCTTTTCAATAGGAGTCATCCACTCATAGTCGAATCCTACTGTAAATGGGAGATATATCACAGTTTCACTTTGAAAAAGGTGCATCTCAACCAAGGTAAAACTGCAACTCACTCTGTGTAAATACAGTATTACAGTTGCTGTGTGCTACCTGCTTCACTGTTTTGTTTTTCATTCATTTTTGTGGGGGGTGGTGTTTGTTTGTTTAAGCACCTAGCACCTACATTTCCTAGTAGAGGCATAGTCCTCAACTTTGGTGAAGAAATGCACACTGGCTAACTGGATGAAATAAAATAAACTACTTTCCTGATAAGAAATCTGTTTGACCTGTTTGTCATTCTTGGCAACTGGGCCCCCACTGATTGGTTTAAAAGGCTAATGCCATGTTTATCTCATGCAGATAGATGAATTCTTGAGTGATATAAGGCAAAGGCATGTCTGGATCAATTCCATAAGACAGGCATTTTTAATGGCCAGCCAAATAGCTGATATGTTGTTTTCCATTATAAGCCAATTCTTAGTAGTAGTAACTTCTTTAAATGTGGTTATGTGGGTGCATTCTGGAACACCTTGTATACCTTCTGCTGAGGCTAGGAATGTATTTATTTCCTCTTGCGTGTAATCTTATTGCATAACAGTTAACACTCTTAGGAAGGACACAGTGGCTGAACAGCTTCTTGAATATTAAGTGCATCTAATGCTTTAAAGACTGAAATATAGGTCTTAGAATGAAAAAAATGAAGCAATTCAGTGTGAGGATTGAGGGGTGACTTCATGATATCTAAGTGTGTCTATGGGGAGTGAAATGGAAAACTGCCTCATCAATCCTGCAGATCAATATACAATATGATAACATGTTTCAAAGATGGGCAAATTTAGGCAGACCTGTTTAGCAATGAAGGAACTGACCTTAGAACAATTTATCAAAAGGGTTGTGGTGGATTCCCCCTTTAATATAAGTATAGGATATTTTTCCTTTTCTGAAGGATATGCCCTAATTAACCAAGAATAAATTCAGAGGAATGCTTTTACCTGTTATTATATAGGAGGTAAGACTAGTTGATCACAGTGGTCCTTAAAATCTATGAATCTATAGACTACTTTCATGCTGGATGGCTATACCAGGAAGCAGAAAGAGTTGAACGTTTGTGCTAGGCTTTAAAATGATCAAGACATACTTTTTGTGATGCTCTTCTTTGGGGAAAGCTATGCTCCCCTGCCTTTGGCTGATTTGTTTTGTGCATGGTAAGTATCTACCTATATATACACCCTTAAGGCATATTTACAAAAGACACTTGTCAACAGAAAATGAATCTTGGCTTTCTTGAATCTCACTCAAAACTACAGAATTCCTTTTTGATAAGCAATGGCTGGCTAGTATCAGCCAGGGTTGTCTATCTGGAGGAGGAGGAGATGACCCTATGTAAAGGTATTTCAGGTTATGTATGCATACGTATGTTGCATATGATGACTATTTCTTTTCATGTTTATTTTTTTCCTGTTGCACCAAACAAGTTTTAGTTCCTGTTTTCTTTCTGATGATTAAATATGCTATTAGTTTTAGTACAGTGCAGGCCATAATCTGCTTATGTGCTTTAAAATACCATGGTCATAACAAAGCCCAATTAGTTTTCATGTACTATTGCTCTCCTTAATTGTGCACTGCCAGTCACTTATTTGCATGCCAAAATTGGATCCAGATGCTCCTGGCTGCAAGTGACAAGCTGGAAAAGTAGTAAGACGTTTTTTCCCTATTTTTTATCCAAGTTCTGATCCTTTCAGCCAGGTGACTGTCAGAGGTACAAAAAAGTCTTTATCCACATTGCAAAGTTTCACAACTGCTGCTAGGGCTCCACCACAGCACTATCCTACTAACGAGAAGCATGATGTGGACTTAGAAGCACCATTTCTTCTAGGAACATCAAGTACTTCATGGAGCTGGATGTTCCTTCAGCGGGGATCCAACTGATGCAAAAGAAAACAATTGTTGGCAGTGGTTTTTTTGGTGCTGCAATGGCTTGACGTATTCTTGTGAATAAATCTCTGCAGCTCCAATATTCGCTAACAGGGAGGGCAGAAATGATCAGTAGCAGGGCGTCCTTTACTTGCTCTAGCCAGGCAGCCACCTGCTCACAGTTCCTGTAATTGTTGGACAAAAAACTTTTTAAAGATCTGTTTCTCTTCCCCCCACCCCCTGTAAAGATTAGTTACAAACCAGGCAAGTTGCAGATGAACTCCAGCAAACAATAAGGCTTCCACCTGTCATGATAATACAGTTCATTGACATGGATGTGGGAAAGGCATTTTTGTGCTGATGTAAAGATTAAAAACAAAGCAAATAACTGGCTGTAAGAAAAAAATGGTTCTAATAATGTGTTACCATTATCATGCACATAAGCCCATGCCGTGTTTGGTGTATACAGTCTATCCCTCATTTCCTTGTGCACTGACTATTGTGTTTCAAGAGACTGGTGTATTATCTGTCTGTTGGAACACTAAATAATGAGAAGTGAGATTATTCCATCATCATGATGCAGGGATAAGAAATGAGGGAATGTTAAATCTTCAGTCTGGTTTTGTCTCATTTACTTAATTCAGATTCTTGACAAATGTCTGGAAGCACAATTATTTTTGTTAAAAATTTAAAATGATATTTCTTCCCCTTTTCTTTTTAGTTGTTCTCAGTCTTTCAGTCAAATCTCTGAAGGAAGTTGGAATCCCTAAACTTTTGAGTGCTCCTTGTATATCACAAAGAAGCAAAAGAGGTCATATGTCCAATATTATTCTTTTGCCAATCCCAGTTCTTGGTCCCTGGAACATCCTTCACTTGCTGCATCTAGAAGCCTTGTTATACTTTTTAGAAGTACCATTATGAATTGCAATCAGGGTTCAAATTATGGGGGGCTCAGGGGCTGAGCCATCCCATAAGAGATGAGCCCCCTGTAAGATTTAAAAACCATAACCTGGGGGGTCAGAATTCTAGGGGATTTTATTCAGGTATCTTGATGGTGCAGCCCAATTTTTTTGCAGCCCCGCTCCCCAAGAGTCAGTGTAATTCAAGCCCTGATTGCACTAAAGTGTTAACAGCACTGCATTCTAACAAATGCATGGCATCTCTCCATGTCCTGTAACCAGCTGTAAACCACATCCTCCTCTGCTGAACCCAGTAGAAAAACTGATGTGAAAGACACCCCTACTGTAAACTCACCTTCTAAATGGAAGTTCCCACAAGGCAGAATCCATAATATTCATGTAGGAGGAATTACAGGAATTACTGTACTGGAATGATCAATATTTGTAATTAAAATACTGAGCATTGTCTCCATGTTAATACTTGGGTTTGACATAAATTGCCATTGCTATAGGAATTTACTATTCTTTGTACTGTATCTTTGGAAGATAGCGTACCCGTGTACAGTATGCACCTTGATTTTGAAGGGGAACCTGAAGAAAAAAAATCTTTGATCAGAGTGAGTGAGTAGCTGCAGCTAAGGAGCAAAAGCTGATGTTAGCCCTGTGTGTTGGCTGAGCCTGCAGATTGCCCCAGAGTGTCAAGTCCCAGGCTGCATGCTGAATCCAACTCCCTGCATTGGCTCTGGAGCCATGTACTGGGTTAGGCTCAATATACTGAAACCAGGACTGCTGGCACCAGCTACATGCTGGGTCTGACCCTCTGTGTGCTTCTGCGGCCGCATGCTAAGCTCAGGCTGAACCCAGCATGTGGCTTCAGAACCAGCATGTGGTCCCAGACTTGGCACGTGACTCTGGAGCCAATGCATGGTGTCAGACCTGGTGTGCTGAGTCTGGCCACATAGGGTTCATATGTCAGCCTTATCTGGTGAGTGATTGCAAAGGGGTGCCTACCATAGGTTGGAAATTTGGTGGGGGGGACAGTGGCAGTGTGAATTGCCATGGCTCCCAGAGTTGTGGCAATTAATGTTACTACTGCTCTGCCTCCCCTTGCCCTCCCCTCACCCCCAACCCAATTTCCAGACCTGTGGGGATCCCTTTTCCTCATATATAAGGTGTGCCAATTATCTCTAGCTGGTTTTGGGGGAAAAAGGGTATTGGGTATATGCAAGGAAATAGTGCTGTATACAGACATTGTTATATACAACCAAGACCCAACCCACATTGTGTTAGGCACTGTACAACCCCAGAGACGCAAACTATTCTGAAGAGTTTACAGTTCAAAAAGTATAGATAGAAAATCAGACTCAAAGTGGAGTTTGGTCTCTCTCCTCAGTTTTCCAGCTGCACATCCTATTTTGTACCCATAGCTGAACTCTGTGGACTAGCTGCTTTATTTTCAACAGTGCTACTTTAGCTTTGTATAGGTCCATTTGTGCAAGCAACCTTAACCTGCCACCAAAGGCTGGGGGAAGGGGCATAAACTTAAATGCCTCCTGCATCTGTAGTTTAAAAGAGGTGGGGATGGATGGCAATCCACCAGCAGGGTACTGGTATTTGTTACCAGGGAAACAAAGAGTAAAAAGAAAGTGGCCTTCAGTGTGCTAAAATAAGGGAAACATTGTTTCGTCCCCACTGAATCTTTCTCCTCCTTTCCTATCATGTCTTAATTCAGAAAGAAAGACAGTCAGTTCTGTATTCTGAGGGGAGCCATTGATACCTCCTGTTCCTGCTACAGTCTGTAATTCATACATTAGTCAGTTCCTAGGACAGGGGCGGGCAATTATTTCAGGTGGATGGCTGCTTACTGTGTTTTGGCAAGCTGTTAAGGGCCATATAGGTAGCCCTGCCCCTTGACAGGTGCCCTGCCCCCTGGTTGCCATCTTATGGCTGTGAGTCCCACCCCCTAACCCCTGACCTTTGCCACCATATGCATCTCCCCATGCCCCCAGAAGACTCCTTTCAGCAAGGGGTTTTGCCATCTTGGAACCAGAAAAATACCAAATTTATATTCTAAAAAGCAAATGTCTAAAACAATTAATTTGATTTTAAAAATATTTTTTGTACTGGTTTACATGTTTGTGTAGTGTACCTAGAGGTGATTGTACATAATAGCTTAAAATTAAGTTTTACTCTTGTATACTTTGGTGGGGAGTATAGGTTTGTGGGGGGATGTGGGGATGAAGGGGAAGGTCCTACTACTACCTCTGGCTCTTATCTTTGATAGGCAGCCAGGAGTAGATAAAAAAAAAAAAGTTTCCACCGCCTTATAGAACTCTGAAAATCCACATTACATCTGGTGCTCTGAACACCTTCCACCAAATTCACCGTTTCTCAAGATAAGGCTTGATCCTGAACAGGAGCTGGAGACTAATGGTCACTGTTATTTTACCTGCTTTCACACCCTGGACAATCGCTTAGTGTCTGTCCTCCAGCTTCCAGATCTGTAAAATGAGGATAACATAAAACCTGCAAGGAAGTATTGCAAGAATTAATGAGCAGAGACTGGTGTAGTGTTTTGAACAGGCAAAGCATATAATTAGTGGTAAGTATGACTAGTAGGGCAGAAGTATTACTGTTATAAAAGGTGACTGTGGAACTCAGAGGGATAGCTTTTCATTCAATAACTGGTAAATGTTGCATTTAAAAGTTGCCATGGTGGTTGGGGGTGCAAGTTGATGGAACACCGGTCCATCCTGTCTAGTATTTTATACTTATTAAGCTACTTGAATGACTCTACTCAGTCTAACCTGTCAATAGGAGGGGGAACCACCCCATGGGCAGTTTGAATTAGACACGCTGTGGGACAACTCCCTTTTCCTCTCTGCTAGAAGTTGGCTTATTACCTGGACCTGAAGATAGATAGCGCCTCTGCTTTTGATCCATGACTGTCCAAGTCTTTCTCTTTTGTTTATTAAACCTCAACAGCAATGGAGTTGAAACCATTGTAGAGATAGCAAGAGCTTGTCAGGAAATCTAACATAAACACACCTCCATATATTTAGCAAATGCAGTTTCCTGCTCTTTGTTGCCTGATGAAAGGGAGATTAAATTATACAGGCACCCCCCCAGTTAGTGCTCTTAATTGGTTCCTGATAAACCCAGTGTTAAGCAAAAGTCTTTGATGACCCAAGATGGTGACTGCAAGCATTTTAATAAAAGTTGCTGAGCACTAAGTGGAATTGGGTATCAATTTAAAATGAGTGTTATAACAAAACAGTGCTAAGCAGGGGTTGCCTCTCAATGCCATTCTCCTCCCTCCCTTCTCCCCATGTTAACTGAACCATACCTCCTCCACCACCCCCATGGACTATGGATATACAACAGGACACCTGTGCAACCTTCCTGTTAAGCTGGATGTTGAGAGGTGATGTGACGAGTGTGATCTCTTGGTTATAACTGTCCTCCCTGTGTAAAAGTGGAACCAAATGCCTTGCACCCAAGGGGGTGATTCTCAACTGGGTGACAGCAGCGATCCTTGCAGGGTGTAAAACCCAGGGATTTTGCCTAGACCCAAGGACTTCCCACAGCAAGCCCTAGATGTTATGCGCTCCCTGACTTCTCTGCAGTATAGAAATGGCTGTCTGCTCTTTTCCCCCGCTGAAAACGAAGAGCTGCCCTCGCCCGGCTTCCCTCGAGTCTGTCAGGGCGGAAGAGCCCCCCGGACCAGCACAGGCCCGCTGCTCTGCTCCCTTACGTCACGAGGCTCCTCCCCGCGGCGCTTGGCGGGGGCCGGGCTGGCGCTGCCCCTCTTCCGGAGGGGCGGGGCGGGGACTGCCGCGCGCGCTGCGATTGGCTGCCCCCAACGTTCGGAGACGGTTTAACTGCAGCAGCGAGGAAAACAAAACAAAGGAGCCGCGAGCCGAGCCCGGCGCGGCGGGGCTGGCGGCGGGATGTCTCAGCCGCCTCTGGGCCCTGAGGGCAGCGCCTGTGGGCCCAGCGGCCGGATCCTCCTATGACCCCGCTACGCAGACGTCCCTGAGCCCCGGGGAAGGGGAGCGACACCCCCCTCCCCCAGCTCTGCAGCCGGTACCTGAGCGGAGCATGAGGCGCTGGTGCTACTAATATCCCACCCCCCCTACGCGCGCACGCACACACTCCCACCCACCCCCCAGCCGAGCAGCGGTGGAGGCTTCTCCCTGCCCCCCCTCGAGGGGAGCGGGCCCGCAGCACTGGGCGGCGGTGAGTACCCGGCCCGCGCAGGCGGTGGGAAGGGGCAGTGTCTCCCGCCCCCTGGGGGCAACTTTCCGAGCTATTTATAGTGCCGGGAAATGGCTGCAGCGAGTCCGGGGCGGGCGGCGACGCTTTACATAAACGCGGGTGGGGGGCGCGGCGCAGCTCCGGCCCCGCCGCCTGGGCCCCGCTCGGGGTTTGCCGACAGCCGCGATCCCCAAGGCGCGGAGTGACGCTCGCTCGCGGAGTGCTGGGGGGAGGAGGGTGTCGCTCGGTCGGCGCGGCGCGGCGCGGCGCGGCGCGGCGCGGCGCTTTGTCCTGTGAACTTCCCGAAGGAGACTGACGCGCTCTTTCATGCGCTGTGTCCAAATGCGTTTGGCCGGAACCGCAGATCGGAGTCACGTGTGTGTTGTTTTGTGTTTCCCTCTTTTAAAAACAATAACACCACAAATCTCACGTGATGGCACCGTAGTTTGTGGACAGTTCCCCAGGGCAGTGGTCCGGGTTCAGAGGGCCAGCTCCTTGTAATCCTCCCTTTCCTACATGGACGCGGTTTGGAGAGAGGCTCCTGGAAACGACCGTTTTGGTTTGGGTTTTTCCCCATACTTCTGCCTGCCATTCTGGAGTTGAGCAGAACAGGAGTGGGAAAACTGCCCGCAGAAATGCACTCAGTGGAGTGAGCTGTGAACTTGAGAGATTTCATTGCGCTTATTGACTAGCCTACCTAACCCAGTCATGTGTTTCTTAAGGAGCTAGGAAGTGGAGTTAGTTCCTTGCTGCCTTGGTCTGTAACGGGTAAACACCAAGGAGTTTTAAAACCAGAATATAGTGAATTGCTTAAGCACGAAAGAGCAACTGCTGGCGGATGTACTCAGTGCTATAGGTAACCTCCCTTTTAACTGCAAGCTACAAGAGAAATGTATGGAGACAGCATCTTTACTGCAAGCATTACAAGCTCTAAACAATAATTTATCAAGTATTAAACTGTGTTTTTATTATTATTATTTTTTCCAGGCAAGCCTGGATGACAGACTCTTTTATAGAGATTGAAGGTTTCTGTAGTGACCTTAGTTATATGGTGGACAATAGTGCTGTCTCTGGACTGCACCTGCTTAACATGCTTCCTCTATGTTTGTTTACACATCCGGGACCAAGGCAGGGACTGCCCACTTGGTTAGGATTGGCTGGTACTTGTCTAGCAAATTCATACCTCCCATTGAGTGATGTCATGCTGCTGGATGGCAGCAAATCTAATATTGAAAGAATGCAATTCATGAATTGCAAATTTAAAACTAATACTATGTTTCTTTGGCTATGTGGATTTTATGGTTCTCAAAATCAGTTAGTGCTCAAAATGTTAATGCTTTAGCAACAGTAGGATGGTAAACCAACTTGAGCAGTAGTGAATATATGGATAAAACTGAGCATGATTTTTAAAATGGAGCTTCAGTAATTAATAGTCTTCTATTAAATTGTAATATTGGCTTTTAATGCCTTTGGGCATTCAGAATTGCATTGTCTGAACTCTTGTGGCTAGCCCTCTCTAATTTTTGCAGGTGGCAAATGAAAGTAAGCCCATATGCAAACATATAAAACACATTTGAATTCCCTTGAGCTTAATAAAACGAAGAAAACAAAAGATTGTATGTGCTCCAGAATGACACTGTATAGTGTCTAGGTCAGCGGTTCCCAATGTGGTGCCTGTGGGTGCCATGGGATAAAACTTTAAAAAACACAGCTTCCCTTTATGTTGTATTCTTTTGAAGTTGTGGATCTAATGCAACTTTAAGTTATGGATAAGATGATCAGATTGATTTGAATTCTAAACTTTAACATTCATATTGATGCCTGCTGCTTTTTCTTTGTTGTGTCCTTGGGCACAAACGTTGGGATCCCCTGGTCTGGTGATATAGTTCTTAATGCTGTTAGGAGGTGGGTAATGCTAGGGATCTCTGCTCCTAATGAGTATACTGATAATTATATTAATAGTATCTTTGTAATTTAAAGCATTTGCCTAACTCTTGGAGCACTTTTAAGGTTAATATGTGGAGTAAGGTTAATACATGGAGTAAATTAAAAATACAGTTAGACTGCATTTTTTTTGTAGACTGCTACAAGCATAATTATGTGAATGAAAACCATTTCCATAATCTCTCCCTCTTCTACAGTGAAGCACTTTCCAAGTGTTCTTGCTTTGGCTGAAAAATTGTTTTTCCAAATGATTGTGTATACTCCCCCTCCTCTCCCTTTGGAAGCAGGACCATGTATGGATGCAACTTCTAATCGGGTCTAAAGGTTACAACTAATATTTAGTGATGGCCTTTTTGTGCTCAAGCATTATTTCATTCTTGGAATTTACTCTTATGACTACGAATACATCATCTTTGTATTCTTTTAAAGTCATCCGAGTTCTGAATTTTGATAGGAGAAAACTAATTCTTGTTTTAACTAGGAAGTACAAGTCTTTGTTGGGAGAGTTTTTAATAAGAAAAAAGCATGCCAGTTCTATCGTTTGCTAACAGCTGTGTTTTAGACGGCTGTTCTGAATCTGACTGTCACTAGCTTTGTGACAGACTGCCTCTCAGAAAGTATATGCAAATAAGCCGATACACTAATAATCTGTTAAAGGAGTTTAGATTGAAGTGCTTTGCAACAAATATTGAAGATGCTTTGTAACCTTAAGGAGAAAAAGGGGGACGAAGAGGGAAAGACAGAAGAGGGTTGGAAATCCAGACCATCTAATAGCAAGTTAACAGAACAAGGTGAAATAATTGAAATTATGGTATGTATCACTGATTAAAAGGCAGGAGGGAAGCAACGCTGACAGCAGGACAGAAAAAGGGATTGGAAGGAAAAAGCAAAGAACCAGTAAGAGACTAAAGAGCCAAGTTGACCTTACCTTGTCCAGTAATCTGTGAAGGCATGTTATTCCTAGCTTCTGCTTCCTGGAAGCCTTGCCAATAACAAGCTCATTCTTTTTCTTTCGCCCCTCTCCTAGGAATCACATGAGGAAGAGGGGGTCCATGTCGGTTCACAGGAATAGTTTTGGGCTTGTGTAAAGCTTCAGACTTTTTAACTTTCAGCTTTTTCTCAAAATACCCAGACTTCTCAAAGCTACTTGTAGATTATTGCTTAAACCCATTTGTAGTCCAGGTAGCAGCACAAACACTGTGGTTCTTGAGAGTAGGGTTGGGGTGTTGTAGCTGTGATGAAAGGTATCACAAAAGGTCCTTGTACAGAGAGCATGATTCTTGATGCATTTCCTGCTTTTGTAGGAATAGTGGAAACTGATAGCAGATGGGCTTTTATTTAATTCATTTTTGACAGAGTGATGATGTGCAGTTGAGCCACTGGAGAGAGTCACTGGAGCTATGTCTGTCTGAAGGCTGGGGAAGAGAATGCTGTATTGACTTGATCAATTCATGTTTGGAATCTTGCCTTTTTGTTAGCAATACAGCTTGGCAGTAATGATGTAATAAGTTACGAAGTACACTGCTATGACATTGCCACTGCTGCCAGATTAAGTAATTGAGAACAGAGAGAGGTGGGGGCATTTTGTTTTGGACATGCATCCTAGTTGCTGGCAAGAGCAGGAAAATCAAAATGCATATATTTATTATGACCACTTCAGAGGTTTCGCTGAAAACTTAGAACCAATTCTGCAGTATTGGAGTTAATACATCTGCTATTTTATCTGGATTTAGAGCAGGGGTAGGCAAAATGCGGCCCATGGGCCGAATGTAGCCCATCAGGCCATTCTATCTGGCCCACGGTTCCCATAAAAAAATTTAGAAAATTAATATTAATCTGCCCTGGGCTGCCTATCATGCAGCCCTCAATGGCTTGCCAAAACTCAGTAAGCAGCCCTCTGCCCAAAATAATTGCCTGCCCCTGATTTAGAGTGTGCTCATTCTGGTCTCTGGATTCATTACCATATTTAAAATTTGCAAATACTGGGGCAGTGTCCCAAGACTATAAATGCATAATCCTGTATTTCATCCTTATAAACTCTTTGACTTCTGCTATCTTTAAAAATAAATAAAAGGTGCAAAGCAATGCAAAAAAGAATGGAGATCTACAGGTCAAAAGTGTTATAATTGATAACCTTTTTTCCTTTATTCTCTCTCTCTTAATGCATATGTTCCACTATGTGTCTTCTTCAGAAGACTTATTTGTGGCCTTGGAGTTGGTTATGAATAGAATTTGAGGATGTTTTCCACCCTCATGAAAAATGTACCCATGCCTCTCTTCATCTTAAGGTGAAGCATCACAGAGCTGATGCTTTTAGTGCTTGTAGTTTCCCTGTATGTGCACACATATGTGCTCCTCCCTCCCCCTGCCCCTAAGACATTTTGAACTGTGATCACTTTTATAAGGTTTGTTTTTTTCCTCGAGAAATTTAATGGTATTAGTAGAAACCATATAACTCAAGCTTTCCTTGGTGTTGTAGGACACGTTTCTGCAGTTTGAAGTAATGTGAATTCTTTTAGGTGGTGTTTTATTCAAGTTATTGAATAAAGTGGTTAGAAAACAAGTGTCAGAAGTATCTAAGAGGTGGGGCAGAGGCAGTGAGTACAAGGAAGGGCTTAAAGTGGAAAATATCTTGGTGGCAATTAGTTTTGTTTCTTGTGTTTAGTGTTGATTTTCTCTTAAAGCAAACTTTCCTGTATAGGAAGAGTTGACAGCAAGTAACTTTTACAGTTGGAGCTCTGTAGCAGTTAAGGTGCAGTGGGCTGAATATAAACTTTTGCATTTATTCAGTAAGCACAGAGGAAACAACAAATCCAAGGATTACTAATTTGTTACTAATAGAGAAGTGTACTTTTTTTTCTGACCTATGGTTATCTGGCTAGTAAATACTATACAAGCGTGCTTCGCTTTACTGCGCTTTGCAGATATTGCGGTTTTTTTACCAATTGAAGGTTTGTGACAACCCTGCCTCAAGCAAGTCTATCGGCGCCATTTTTCCAACAGCATTTGCTCACTTCGCATTTTTTATCAATAAAGTATTTTTTTAATTAAGGTATGTACATTGTTTTTTAGACATAATGCTATCGGACACTTAATAGACTACAGTATAGTGTAAACATAACTTTTATATGCACTGGGAAACCAAAAAATTTGTGCGACTCGCTTTATTGCAATATTCGCTTTATTGCGGTGGTCTGGAACCGAACCCGCAATGTCTCCGAGGTATGCCTGTACTTTTTCTCACATAGTGAAAAAGGACTTAAGAGGCTGGGCTGCAGTATGTCAAAGGGTAGTGTTGTTTTTTTTACCATGATGAAATATTCTGATGCTTAAGCAGTGTCAGATTTTTATTGGTTGAGATTTTTATCATCTACCTTATTAGACTCTAACTTCAGCACCTGTGAAATGCACTGGAAACTGGCAGAAAAATGGCAGCCCCTATCTCCATTTTGGAGGTTGTTGTAAGTAGTGACAAGTGCAGGATTTTGTGCTGCCCATTAGGATGGTGGTGTGAATTTGAAAAGCCATGTGTAGACAGACGTACAATGAGAATATGAGTGGAGAGAGTTATGTGGACATCTGATTCATTAGGAATGCCATTTAGTTGAAACCACTGAGTAGAGAAGAATCATTTTCAGAAGAATCATTTTCTACTGAGCTGTACAGAATTGAAGCCAGTGATCTGGAATCAAGAGGCTACATTTCATTACAGTAACAAGATCTAGAAAGTTCTGTTCTGAATGGCTATGTTCTTTATTTGAGGCAAGGATTTCTTAGTGTGATATCCCTTATTGGATCAACTACTTATTTATTTGTTATTTAAAGTTATAATATTTAAAAAAGTGTATTTAAATTATTACAGTTAATTTATAATTTTAAAATAAAATGTATTTCTTATAGTTAAATACACTTTATTTTAAATTTTGAAATATATGAAAGAACTTGAACATACTACGTTAAATATCCTTGGCTTCTTGCAACTTATTTATAGCTCTTCTTTGTTCACCTATAGGTTGACTGTTTCTCTTGTGGCATCTGTGTGGAAAGTGCCACACACACTCCAGAACAACGACGGCTTTTGCTTGCATTTTCCAGTGTTTCTTTTGTCAGCGAGTTCAGCAAAGTTGTAATTCTTCAAGTGCCAGCCCTGAGCTGAGTGAGGAGCCACCAGCAGAGATGGTAAAAATGACAAAATCAAAAACGTTCCAGGCTTACCTGCCAAACTGTCATCGAACCTACAGCTGTATCCACTGCAGAGCTCACCTAGCCAATCATGATGAATTGATCTCCAAGGCAAGTGATTAGTTTTTAAATACTCTGATTTATTGTTAACCAAAATTTGTTATCATTGGACCACTACTTCCAGTAGATAAGAGATGCAATTCAAAAGCAAGTTTCAGAGTATCCCTCCAATATTCTTGGGTCACAGGTGTTGTTTATAGAGGACTGGATATTTTTTGGAAACTTTTGAAAACTTTGTTCATCCTAGTTGGTTTTTTTGTTTTTGTTTTTTTTTCAGTATAGTCCTCACCTTCTCAATTCTCCTAGACTAATTGGGAGGTTGTACTTTCTGAGTTGTCTGGTAAACCTATATCGGCATTAGATCTTGTTAGTTTGCTTATGAAAACTGCCTGATAGAAGTACAGAGCTCAGGACTCCTTTTATATGGCAAAAGAGGAATTTTGTGAATCAACACAAAGATGCTATTGTCACATTCAGTGGCTCAATCTGGGATTCATCAAGCCTTTTTCTTTCTGATTTGTTGGTACATGCCCTACTTTAAACTTGCGTATTTCAAAAAAGTTACTAAAGTTTAGGTTGTCTCAGGTTCTTTAAATAACGTGGGCTTGTGCTTTGTATCCATTATTGAAAGAATCTACAACTCCATGTAGTATCTAGGAAAATCATAATGCACAGATAACATGCTTTAAGGGGTGTGTTTTGTTTGAATTTCACTTAGTTTGTCATGAACCATCCTCTAAATATTGTGTTCTGGGGAAATGTTTAAATCCCACTCTAAACTTCATGTGAAATTCCCCTGTCCCCTTTGTTTAAACAGTCTTTCAGCAAGGCAGAATAATTGGGCCCGAGGGGCGGACGTGCGCGCGCACGCACACGCACACACCCCTTTATTTTTTTGAATTTTCTGTTTTCTGTCACCTTTTGCTACTGCTGGATTGACCATTGTAATAAGGCCCTTTCTTGAGAAGCCGCAGGGATTGAAAAAGTCTCTCCTTTTAAGTTCTTGTTGCCTATTATAAGCAAGAGCATTTATTCCTTAATTCTGTGGAGTGGTCTTGGGCAGTAATGTAATAGAGTACAAGCCCAGAACCTTGATTTAGGAGACATGGAGGAGAAGGGGAATAAAAACAGCTGCTACTGTAGGGGCACTAGTCACTGTTACTGCCACTGCCCTGTGCACCACCAGTGCCCAACGTGCAAAACTGCCAGACTACACTTCTGGCCTTAGATGAAGGCTGTTCTTAAACGGACTTGAAACAAAATTGTCATCTTATGCTATCAACCTCTTCTGTTGCTCATTTCAATGAGTAGCTTTTCTAGGACATGGGTGTTTTCTTAACTCAAGATGATAGCAAAATTCTCACCATTTTCATTATGTTGTTGTTTGTAGGCACCTTATTGTAGCCTTCTTTCTCTCCCTGACCCTTTTGATCGGTAAACTAAAAGAAAATCTTTATTTTACATAATCTTTCCAGTTAGGAAGCGTGTTTAAATAATGAAATCTTGTCTTATAGTCTATTACATTTGTGGGATAATACAGATTCATTGCAACTATCTTTTAGTTCATTTGCCAGCATAGTAAAGTTAAATAAAAGGTTTATTTTGTGACCTATATGAGATTTTCTAGAATGGATTTAAAAAGTCTGAGGTTTTAACGCATCAAAAAGAGTTACTGAGCATATGGAAAGTGGTTTTGTTTTGTTTTTTAAGTACCCATGTCCTGTATGTCTGAGTAAGTATAGCCCTATACTATCTAATGGTGTAGGAAAACTTCTGGTATATGGTCTTATTTTAATCCTGGTTTCATATTCTCCAGTTAAGGTTTATTAGACAAACTGCCAAGTTTCTTAACCACTTGCCAATTTGGAAGTTGTCAAATGCAGTGCTATAGTAAACTTTCCTGAACCCTTCTTTTTCTGGCTTTTTTGCATTGTATCAATCTTGCATGAGATTCAGAAATACATGAAACATAAGGTATATTTTTACTTGTAAATAAATATATACTTGTTGCTATTTTCCGACCAGTTTGTACTGTTATGTGGGGTGCTGGCAATAAAAACAAGCACAAGGGAAATTATTAGATTACACCTGTTTTAACTTCAGTTTGTATGTCGATTATAATACCATGTAAAAAATCTTGTACGCTTCAGGATTCTTTCTTCTCAAAACAGGTTATGAATTCATAATGTTGAATCTTGTAACTTGTGAGTATCTGACAAATGGTGCTTCCAGCAGGGAAAACCAAGAGTTTGACACCTTTTTTTTTTTATTTTAAAGACATACTGTAAATGTATTCAACCTTTGCCCGGTCTTTAAAGAGCTCATGTATCATTCAGACATGTGACTTGTATATTTACAGTCTGTTCTTACAACTTTACACAAGCAGAAGTGATGGCTATAACTTTGAATTTTCTTTTGTCATTAATACAAACCTTCCTATCTAGTTTTTTCTTCTGACTTACTGATCCCTTTACAGCATATAAAATATATATTCACTAGAAGGCTGGGAATGTTGGTATATGTGTAGTAGCAGTGAAAGTAAGCTTAATGGGGTCACTTTAACCTCTAGAGCAGGGGTGGCCAATTTTGGCTGGAGGGCCACTTAATGAGTTTTGGTGAGTTGTCAAGGGCCACAAGGGTAGCCCTGCCCCTTGACAGATGCCCCACTCTCTGATTGCCATCTTGGGACCAGAAAAGCACCGGCCCCCCAACCCTGACCCAGAAGTGTTTATTTGGGGGCAGGGGTGTTGTCTTGAAATGGGGGGGGGGTACAAATTGTGTACTTAAAAAAAAAATCAAACGCCTACTCCTAACTTATTTTAAGAAATATTTTTGTCCAGATCTGTGTGTTTGCATAGTGTATGTAGAGGCAATTGCATAATGGCTCAAAAATATAGTTTTACTCTTGTATATTGTGTGTGGTAGAGTAAGGGGGTATGTGTATGTGTGTGGTGGCTGTTGGAGGGTGTTGGGTGTGGTGTTTTTTTGGGAGGGTATGGGGAGAATGGGGTGTGTGGGAGGGTGCCGGGGGGGATGTGGGGGGAGGCGGCTCCTCTGAGTCCCTGGAGTGTGCAAATGCCTGGAACTGCACATGGTGTCAGTGAGCAGGGCTGGCCCCGTGCGGGCATGTAGTGCACAACTCCCTCCCCAGCCACAGGTAGTAGCAGTGTGCAGGTCAGCCCCATAACATGCAGCTCCTGCCAAAGTCCCTGGTAACATGTGATGGCAGCATAGTATGCAACTCCTGCAGTGTGTGGGGCCAACCAACCTGGCCCAAAATTGCACAGCTCCCCATGCTCCTAGCCCCTTTCCCCCAGTGGGAGTTCTTGGCCCCAGCTAGGGGAGGGGGAGGGCCCTTATCTGAATTCCCCCTAAGCCACAGGGTGGCCAGGCAAAAACCTATGCCAGGCAGAGTCTCTATTGGCCTCTAGCTGGGAGCGTGGTTGCTTAGCAACCACTGCTGCACCTGTTGCATGGAGGCTCCATCTTGCACAGGGGCAGCCCAGCGCCGGGGCTTACAGGGGGGCCCCACAGGGCAGATGGAATTCCCTGGTGGGCCAGATGCAGTCCGCGGGCTATATTTTTGCCTGCCCCTGCTCTAAAGGTTGTTAATATAAACTAAACCAGCTTTCTTCAACAAGAAAAATTATTACTTATCTAGAACTAAAACTTGTGTTGCAATCTAGGACTTCTCTTAAGGAATTGTACCTTGACTGACATACAAATTATGCATGAATTGCAGAGATTAAAACATAAAAATTGTCATGTTCTGACAATTGTGCCTGATCACAGAACTATTACTACCCCCAAATCTAAACTAGTTAACTCTCGCTTTATTATTTCTAATACCTTGTTAAAGGTGATCCAAAAAAGGGTAGGGCTGATGTTTTGTTTTGTTTTGTTTTTTGTGCTGTGAGAATGTTAAAAATGATTGGGGAATCTTGATCACCTCTTTCTTTTCCCATGTTCTGTACTAAATTGTCAAGGTGGCTTCTAAGTTTATCTTGAATACTAGAATTCATACAATTACAACTTTGCAAGAGAAGGGAATGGAAGCAGAGAAAAATAGTTTAATCATTAAATTCTCCTTCCCCTTTGGGACCTAGTTTAGCTTTAAACTCATTCAAGCAATTTCTCAAAAAAAAAGTTCTTACAGTAAAGATTATTCTCCCCTTTTTCCAGTTCAGGGTTATATAATCAAAGTCCAGATGTTATAGCTTCCCTAGATTTTCTCATCAGAAATCGGGCACAAGACCTTGGATTCTAAATACAGCAGCTTCTAAACTGGTTTGTGGAGCTTCTTGGATTCGTAGTGGTGGCTCTTTTTTTAACAGAGAGAAAACACTGATCACAGTTAGAAAGGACAGAGTTTAACATTTTCTAAAGAAGTTAAATTGACTTGGTTGTCGCTGTTTCTAATATTGTAATACTTTCACAATGTAGTTGCTGCGGTAATGCTTTCTGGCTGGAAAATTGGCTGGAAGATGTTCTACACTAGGAGACAAACCCTTAACACAAGATTCTTTCTTTTTAAGGCAAGAGCATTCTTTTTCCTTCATAGGTAATCTTAAAATGGTGTAGACGGAACAAATATTTGGCTGTGGCCTGACCCAAAGCATATGAAATATGACTTTATATCTTAACTTAGACCATCTCTTGTTTGCTTGTTTGTTTTTTCCCTCTCTTCCATTTTTTTACTTGAAAGATGGTGCCCAACCGAGTGTGGAACTTTGTAATAGGGGTGTAGGTTATAACCGTGTTGGTCTAAGGATGTAAGCAGAGAAGGTTCTTTGGGTGAATCTGATATCTTTTATTAGACCAACTTAAATAATTTTTTTCCCCCAATTATTTAAGTTGGTCTAATAAAAGATATCAAATTCACCCAAAGTACTTTGCCAAACTTTGTAACATAAAGTTGAGCCCTTTTTTTTTAATGTTTACCAACTAAACCTTTTTTTCCACAAAGTGTACAAGTATGCCATCAATCTTTTCCTTCTTCTCTAGCAAGAGCTCAACTAACAGTCTTCAGTGGAAGGTTGTGTCCTCCTTTGTGCCTTAAGCAGTCAACTGAAGCAGTTGCCAAGTAGGGCAGCAGTACTGAGTGATCCACCCCTTCAGTTTACTGCCAACAGTTCTGCTTGCGTGTTCTGGGCTGTGGCAGCATTCTCTCCCTGCCTTTTAACCTATTCATGTAGACCTTTTTCTCCCTTTCAATCTGCCTCCTTCCTATAGCATGTATTTCTCTTTGGGAGGCATCTGGAAATAGCTAAACTATATTGTTTTCTGTTCTTTTACGCCATGCCTCTTTTGGCACCTTGACAGAAAGGTATTTGTCAGCTTCAGCTCTGAGGAGACCTTTCACTGATTGACCAAAACCCAGAAAAGCAGGGATAATCTTTGCAAAGCCAAGAAACTTTAATATATAGATTTCAGCTGCCCTCTTTTCTAAGAGGAATATTCTTTTTTATTCACAAACAAGAAATCTGAGCTATCTGAGGGGAATTGCAAAGCTTTCTTCAGTTTATTTTTGCAGGTATGTGGGAGAGCAGATAACTCCTTTTTGCAGGTAACCTCTCTGCAAATCCAGACAAATTCAAGTTTACCAGCAATTGGTATGCAAATACATAGGCCAGAATACTTTAGTAGTCTGTTTTACAAAGTAATTTACACGGACTGTTTTTACCTCTAATTTTAATTTCTTCTGCCACCTTTAGAAGGATTGATTTAGCCAAAGCTTAATTACAGTCTAAATTAAATCTGCTGTTTAATGCTGTGTGCATGCTAAGAGTAAAGATACTTCCTCTTAAGAAAAAAAATAGCACAAAGCCATGGGTATTGCTTGCCAAAAGAAACACCTCCATTTTTAAATTTTATTTTTTATATCTCTTGAAAATGTGAGGCTACAAAGGTATCCAGGCTATATGAGCAGCAAGTAAAAGTCTATTGGACAACAAAGGCCTGCTTCAGGTGTTGCAACTTTTGGATTATCTCAAAAGTTAAGAATTTGTTCCAAAGAAGGAAAAGAGTGCACTAACCCCAGCCAGTTTTTTTTAGCTGGTGCTGTTGACATGTTGGGAGAGGGGCAGAACCTTCCCATCAGTGGAAATAATGGTCTTATGGTTAAAAATGATTTATTGGGACTTTGATATTCTACTGTCTAATGACACCAGTTTATCTGGGTGCTATTTAAAAACAAGAAAAAACTTTTTTCTGAAGAGTTTTTAGAAATGTAAAAGGATATTTTAGCTCGGCCAATGTACTTTGGGAGAGCACCCCAGAAAAGAACTGATACCTTGAATACTGATCAGTAATTCTTAGTGAGGTCTTTATGATGATCCCTTGTATTTATTTTTTTAAGTTCATGTGTATTTACATACAACATTGGCTTTATTGCTCCAGCAGGAGGTATTCAAAACTGTTGTCCACTTTTCAGATATGTAGGGGGTAGGGAATATACTGTATCCACAAATGCGGTATGTGTGCAAGGAATACTAACCTAGTAACAAATAGATTGAGGAGAAGGATATGGAAGTACAAAGAAAATGATGCCTCAGTAGAACTCTGTTAAAATGGGTTCTTGAGGGAGAACCTTGGGAAGCCTGTGTGGTGTTCAAATGGAAATGTAAGAAGCTTCTTAAAGACAAACTGCTGAAAGGGTCATGCCCAATTGTAAATGTTTGGTTTGCTTTTGTTTTCCCATTTTTCTAGAGAGGAAGAAGCTGCTGGGGTAGCAGTAGATCCTCCCTGATTTAAAGGTGAGGATTTTCAAGAAAGGACTCTGTGAAAGCTGTTGTTCAGATAGAGGTGACTGACATGAAGTCTCAGTACTTCATCAGAACTTAACATTTGCTCAAGTTTTGTGTGGCTGATGGAAAGAGACTGAAAAAGCAGAATTGCTCTGAGCACATTTAAGATGCATCTTTGTTTCCTTTCTGAAGAGAAGAAATCAACAGGGCTACAATAAATTGTGATTTAGAGACTGTGTTAAAAGACACCCCCCCCCTGAAAAAAAGGGCCAGCCAAACTGGTGGCTTACTTTGGGTCTCTGTAGTCACTCTGTCAAGATCAATAGGTTGACTGACCCTCCTGTTCAAGGAGCAGCAGTTGAATGCCCATATGTGAAGTGTTATTTAGCCACTAAAACCTTCACAAATTTTGTTTTCTTATTCAAAGCTTAATTATGCATTTAACCTCTTGCTATTGCATCAGATTGAAATAACCAACTCAGTTTTGCTATATTTTTCTATCTATGTTGCCATTATTTTACACTTTGCCATTGCAAAGCATATCTGACCAATTGGGCAACTGTCCCTGCTATGCAAGGCAAAAAGACATGATGGTTACATGCACATTTTCAGGATTTTGTTTTGCTGCAAGAACCAAGCCATTTTAATTAACTCCATGTGAAGTTATTGCTTCTGATGATAGAGAAAATAGGGATCCCAGACCTTCTCCTGAAGAGTATGATGAATTCAGTTATTCCAAGGAATTAATATTTCTACCCTAATATGGTTCAGGAGGAAAAAAGTCTTTGTCATAAGTTAGAAGTCTGAGCAGTTTTAACCTAAATTATTTAGGAAGTCTTTTGTGTTCTTTGTCCTTAGCATTTTAGCTTGTGTATGTGGATTATTTCCAAATCTGTTATAGCGGACTCATTGTCCTCTACTTTTTTCTTCCCCCCTGCCGCAATGCTGCAACTTAGGCAGATGATTGTGTCCCTCCTCTAGCAGCTGTCCACCTCTCTTTGCACTGTAAAGAATAGCTGTCTACCTTGTGGGCGGCTAGGACTTTACTACCTATTGATAGAATCTAAAAGAACTGGCCTTTCACGTGACATAGAATACAATTTTCTGTTCCAGGTACTGCTCTTAAGGGCAACTGACCAGTTTGTGGGAGAGATCTGACTTTACCCCAAATCAACTTGAATTTAATCCACTATATGGGAAGCTTTTCTTATTTTATTAGGCAAACATTTACTTTTGGAATGTATCCAGTTGGTGTGTATCCCTCTTGAACTGCCTTAATGATCAGTTAGATGGCCTCCATGTAGTATTGAAAGAATAAAATCTAGTGAGGACTAGTGTGTAATCTTTTATAAGACAGACCTTTACAAATTGTGGTTGGACCTCCAGGAAGGTGGTCTAGATAATTCTTCTAGAGGTACTTTCCAACCTTACTTCTCTGACTTTATGACCTCACATACACTTTCTTTTGCCTCGTAAATCGAATTACTCGAGGATGGATAGAATTCTTTGAGTATTTTTTTTCATTACGCTTGTGAAGTCCCAGGAGTATCTAATATTCTTATTGATGAAACTTGTATTTTATAACTTAGCATCAACATGGCTCTGGGGTCTAGTTCTGATTGCAAGGAAGGAGTTGACCACAAAAAATTTATGGGAGTGCAAATCAGCATAACTAGATATAAACTTCTCACCTAATGATTCTGTATAGGTTTGCTTGACAAGTTGGGAACATTGGTGCTAGCCATTCAAAAATATGGTACTTCTAGTGCCATTAATTTTTTAATAATTTCCTTGTTATAGAATGTCAGAATCATTTATATGGTAGGTTTTGATCACTTTTAAAAGCATCTTTTATGGACCCTGCTCTCTGGTCACGTGGCCTTGTCTGATGTGCATTGTCTGTGGAGCAACTGATACCTTAAAAGCTTTTAGCATCCACATCTAGCCGTTACACCTGCCTCAGAGGGTGAAAATAGAACGGTTTGCTTAACTGCAATTTCCTTTTCTCCTGGGCAAAAATAGCTTATCCTGATGCATCAATAGAGGCCATGTGACTTGGGAGTTCATCTCATACCTAATTCTACATTTGGAGAGCTTCACTTGCAGGTATGTACCTAGCTTTTGTTACAGTGAAAACACTCAGAACTGCTTTGGAAGTACTGTACTCTGTAGTCGGCATATTACAAAATAGATCAGCTAGCTGGAGAAAGCTGCTACAGTAGGCTTTAATACACTTAGTATTTTTTCCCCAATTTACTATTTAGTTGATATTTATTTTTTAGTGTGCATATTCTGGACCTTCCAAGTGTTCTGAAACATGGAAAGAGTACTACAGAATTGCTTCATGAAGCAGTAATTTTACAGGATAAGACAGAGTGGATGTTCACAAAATACACCAGTTTTTACCAGTATTCTACAGTTGTTTAGCCATAATATAAACCACTGGCAAGTAGATTTGCAGTAAACTTACTTCAACACTCAACAGTAGATTTAAGAAATTTTCCAAAGCAAATATCCTACTATGGTGTCACTTTGGCATATTTTATCATAAATCTCTGTTGCTGTGTATTCATGCCACTTGTAGTCCATCTATTCTGAATAAGACAGATACTGGACTTATAAATGTAACTACAAGATATCCTGTTAGAATGGTTAAGTGCCATACATGCCATTGTATCTTGAAAGGGCCAGAAAAAATGTACTGCAGTCTTATAACCTGCAACAACTGATAAAGTATTTCCTGCTGTGAGTTTTCATCTAGTGGTCCCTTCTGGGTAATGATTCTTAATACCTAGGGTTCTGTTCTTTATTCTATAACTGAAATATCCTCTTTTCCACTAGCCTTGGGCAAATTACTTTATGTTGTACCTCAGCTTCCTAGCATTTAAAGTTGGTATATATTTGAAAATGAATAGCATAACATGAAGAAAAAAACTGGAATGCTGTGGTGGTAAAAAAAATAAGATTGTTTCCATGTGCTCAGAGACCTTGTCTGCTTCTGGAACAGGAACCAAACCAGAATCTGTCTCCATCTGCAGTCACTGGATTCTGAAATCCAGAATAAGGTTATGGAGGTTAGGCAGATAATAGCATAGGATGACCTTTACATTATAGACTAAACTGTTAGCTTTATAAATTGTCACCTTGCCCTGAGTTTTACTAGACTTCAGACTAACACAGCTAACCACCTCCTGTATTGCAAGTTGTCACAGACAATCTCATGGCAATACTATATCTAAATAAACAGCAGTGCTTACTTTCCTGAGTTCCTTATATTAGTAAAAGATAGTCAAGCAACAAGCTGCATTCTGGTTTTTTTGGCCCAGTGCTAACCAGGTTGTTCACAATGGCATTGATGCAGTCTTCTGTAGATCTCATATCTATTTCAAGAAAGCTGGTAATGCCATCAGGATTTATAAAAAAAATAAATACAAGGGGCAGATTTAATGAGGGAATGATATAAACTGTTCAAAATATGTGGAAAGAGGATGTGAAAGAGGCCATGAGATTTGGCTAAGTAGAGTCACATGGAAGCCCTGGTGAGAATTGTTGCTAGAGTGTTAAGGATGAAAACTAGATTGAAAGGGATTCTGGGAGGGAAGTGAAAGCAGTAATTGCACATGGATATTCAAGAAGCTTAATAGTTTGGTGATAGGATGGTACCCGTTTAAGTTGGGGGAGGGATTTTTGGAGGCCGGGGAGTATTAAACCATGGATCTTAAAAGAAAAGACCCAGAATGGGAAGG
Source organism: Crocodylus siamensis (assembly GCF_052110815.1). Lineage (NCBI taxonomy): Eukaryota > Metazoa > Chordata > Crocodylia > Crocodylidae > Crocodylus > Crocodylus siamensis. The sequence goes on from NC_143403.1 coordinate 59,593,714, forward strand.
GTTGTCCAGTTAGGTTGACTGGAATAACTGAAATAGTGACTGGGTGTCTACTAGGTGTTAGTTTGTAGCTGGCTCCAGAGGTGAAGCATTTTAGCACCACTCTAGTAAGATTACAGTATTAGTGATGATGTATCTTCCAGATTAACTTTGTCAGTAGTGGAAGAGAAACCTTGCCTTGCCTTTCAATAAGGATGATAATGTAGAACATGAATGGGTAATGAGAGTGAATAAATGCATCAGAATAGAAATTACTACATATGAGGTGAAGTAAAGGTTGGGGGAACCTGGATAACTTCCACCTCCAAAATACTGAAAGAAATAGCACATTGCATTTAAAAGTCTGCTAGCTAGGGTTTCTAATAATCCAATCAAAACAGGGTACTACTTTTAATTGGAAAATAGCAAATGTCCTTATTTAAGAAAGTGATCCAGGTAACTACAGACACTTTTTTTTTTTTTTTTTAGTGTGACCTGAATAGCATGCAAGTCTTCAGAGCAAATTTTTGAAGGAAAGAAAAACTAAAGACTTGTTATGAGATGGAAAATAGGATAAAGTGGAAGATAAATTTTAATAAGGAGGCACCACATCACTTTAACCTGATACCTGATTTTTTTTTCTAGACAGATTTTCTGCATTTTTCTTTATCTGGACTTCAGTGAAGTATTTGATATGATATCACATGGGGAAACTTATTACTTATAGATAAGGAACTGTCCAATGAGGAGACTTGCACCAGGTCATAGCAGGATGGAAAGTTTTTGACTGTAGGAATGTTACTACTGGAGTTGGTAGTACTGATTAACAACTTTGGCAAGTGAAGTAGGAATGTGCTTATGATAATACCAAACTGGGAGGCAGTATTAATAGTCAAGGTTGAAATATTCTATAGGATGACTTGTTTTTACTTGAACTGAAGTAATAGAAATGGGATTAAATTCGATAGTGCAAAATATGAGTTTTATGAATAAAGGGATTAATAGCAAGACTTCTTACTATAAACTAAGAGTTAATTGGTTAGAATTGACAGAGCAATAGAAAGGCCTGGGAGTGTTAGTCTGTTAGGATAACTAAATTCTCAGTATGGGGTTGACATGAAAAAGACTAACGTGATTTTAGGATGCATTGAGTGGAGTATTTCCAGTAGAAGTAGGGAGGAATGAATGGGTGCATCTACACGTGCACCTAACTGCGAGGAACTGCCGGGACCTGACCCTACTGTACAGTAGCAATGCCAGTGTAGTTCTTGCCCACTGCAGTGCTGCCATGGCTTGTTGCCATGGCGATGTAGCATCTTCTGTAGACATGCCCAGTGTGCATTTTCTAGAGGTGTACCAATACATCAGTCCATATCATATCAGCACTGATTAAAAAGAAACTTGACATCATCAGCAATCAGCTTTTTTTGGCTGATGTGGCCAGTTTAATGGCACTGATTAAATGCTGTGTGCATACGGACAGCCGCAGCATGCATGCAGCTAGCCCAGCATCTTGGAGAGCAATGTCCAACTGGTAAGTCTGTTGGGGTGAAGGGGTGTGGGGAGCAGACTGAGGCTCCCGCAGTGAAGCAGGGAGTGGGGCTGCGGCAGGCACTGCCTGGGCAGGGCACAGGACAGAGCTGCAAATGGCTCGTCCAGGGCCAGTGGAGAGTGGCTCCTGCTGTTGCATGCACCCCCAGGTGGGGGGCATATGCCTCCTGGATCTGTGTGAAGGGTGAGAGCAGGCTGCTTCTGCCTGCTTCCAGGGCTGGGGGCAGCACCAGGCTCTTCCTCTCTTCTCCCCCCCACACCAATGAGCTGCTTGCAGCACTTTCCCCTGCTCTGACCTGCCCTGGCCGGGCAGCACCTGCCCCAGCCTCACTCCTTACCTCACCATGGGGTCCTCAATCAACCTCCCCCCCCCCCCAACTTACCAGCTGGATGCTGCTGTCCAAGGTGCCAGGTTTCACATCAGCAGTCCGCTCAGTATTGGCCAATATGGCTTGTTAATAATCAGTCATCGGTATTGCTCAAAGAAATCTGTATCTGTGCATCCCTAGTATCTGCTCCCCCCAAGCTTTGAGAGCTAATCTGGAATATAATGAGTGGAACAGGTGCAGAGATGGGCTACTAAGACAATCAAGGGAATGGAGAGCCCAAGAAGATACTTGGAGCTGTGCATGTTTAGTCAGTTTAAACCAAGCCTGAGTGTTGATATGATTCCTTTCTCCAAATATATCAGGGGGTGAACACTGGGGAGGGTGAAGAGCTATTAAACAACGTTGGCATAGGAGCAAATGGTTATAGACTTCAAGTAAATTTTGGACTGTGAATTAGAAGGGTTTTTTATTTGCTAAAGAGGGAAATATCAGCATAGTCTTCTGATTTAACTAGTTCTTAGGAATTAAGAAACAAAGATGTCCCTCCTCCCCCGTAATAAGTTTCTTCTTTACCCTGATCTCAATGAAGGCTGGGGGTCAGTTTGTGGCAGGAATAATATGGCATAATTGCCTGCAATTGCATGCAGCCTGGACTTAATGAGGTAGAAGAGGCCTTTCAGTCTCTGTTCTGTGCATATGGTATTTGTGCATTTCAAAGTATAAGGGCAGCTACATAAAAATAGAGAAAATAGTTCTGTACCTTGTAATAGTCCAACACCACACTGTTAAAATATCATGTTGTGCATTTTTCTTAGTTGCTTGTCGTGGTGGTTGGTGGGAGTAGACTTTGGCTTTGGTATTTTATTTGTGGAGACTTTTTGCACACACACAAAAAAAAGGAGCAACTCACCTTCATGTTTCTCTTTGACTGGCATTCTGATTTACCAGTTGCATTCTAACTGAGTGTATGGAGAATAATTTTTATTCATGGCTGATACTGGCAGAAATGCTTGGTTGCTTTTAGGCTTGGTATAAGAATATGCAGTACTGTCGCCTTTTTCATTCCTTTCTTGAAGTATGCAAAGGTGATTACTGTAGTTGGTTGTAACAGAGCTATGGAAAAATGCCTCATTTATAGTAATCGCATGCAATTTTGGAGGACTTTCATGACCAATGCCTCACTTTATATTTGGAAGATATAAAAATGTCAGGAATCATTGGGGGGGGGGGAATCTCCAGAAATGTCACTGGCATAAAAAAATTCAGATTTATAAAATTTAAGGAAAATTCACATAACATGCTCTTGTGGAAAAGATGCAGTATGCTCAGGAGGTCCTTTAATATATTTTTATGCATAATGCTCTCAAATGTAGGCCTTTTAAAAATAAGTGTGTGTGTGTGTGTGTGTGTGTCAACATGGAGTGCTTCTAGAAATATGCCTATATGTGTATGTATATATAATAATATGGTGGCATATTTCTGGAAGCACTCCATGTTGACCAAAGTGTTCTCTCAGAAGCAATTGGCTCCTCAGTGGGCCTTTTGCCTCTAATTTCAGTAAGAGCAGAATTTAAATCAATGTGATAACTTTTAAACTCCTTGTTGATATGAAGAAAAAAATGTGTTGCTTTTCCACATAGGTCTTTTCCTGTCCTTTCCTTAAAGGGATTTATGTAGGGAAAATTGATCAATTAATGTTAAAATAACCTCTTTACAAAAGGTTAAGGATATTTGAGAAATTCTTTACAATATATGCTCTTGGTTTTGGGACACTTTTGAGAAATATGGAAGGTGTCTGATGTCGTTCATTTAGTAACTACTTTTTAGGATTACTTGCATTGTACTGAGACGGGTACCTTGTGTTGGGTTGCTGTGAAATAGTTATTTAAAAAATAAAAAATGGAAGTCCTATCTAATGATGCATTTTAAAAAAGCTGTTAAGTTGCATTGCTTTTTATTGCATCCAGAGTTTATTTAGGATCTCATGCTTATTCACTAGTTAGTAATACAGTATAGCACCTCTTTTTTTTTCATTCAATGCGCATGTAGTCTACTACTGCATACATCAAAGGGAGGTAATGAAGACATAGCTATAAGATGCACTTTATTTAAAAAAAAATTGAAAAGGCTATAAAATAAAACTGAAAAGTTGTGACAATCTGTAGAAATGCTATATATATAGCTAATATACCAAAGGTTTAAGTGTTATTTTTGCAACCATAAGTTCCAGCCTTCTGTAGGTTACCACATAATTACATTATGAAATTATGGTTAAAAAAAAAAAATGTCCTGTAAGATGAGTATGTTAAGGGGAACAGCTTGGCGAGTAGTCTGACAAATTTCACTAGTGCAGACAAAGCCCAAGTGGCAGAATGTTGTGGATTTTTTGTTTATGTGTATATGGCTCCTGTGTCAACTCTGACGGCCTCTATCTAGGAATGGCTGGGGAGGCAAATGGGTCTAGAGGTTTCTCTAGCATGCTTCGGCTTTTTTTTAATTTACCATTGGCAGCAGTGAGGCATTTCATTTTGAACCCAGTGTTGTGCATGGCCCTAATTTAGCCCAGCTTTGGGATCCTAACTAAAATCGTGATTTGGTTCTCTTCACAGAACAGGTAGATAGCTTGACTAACTGGCAGCTTATGCATTACTTTTAATATTGGCAAGTGGGGGAAGGGGTGGAAAGGAAAATAGCAAGAAACTAAATTATGTTTTTAGAATATTAACTTTATAATGCATCTTTTATTGTCCGATGTAAGAAAAGTTTTTGTAATGGTATAAATTTTTTGTACGGCCTTCCTAGAACTTTATCCAGTTGCTGTGATTTGGGTCCCTTGTGCCCTTTAGCTTTCTTTTGGTTTGAGTAACTGCAGCACTCTCTTCTTGGTGCTTCTGAACACTTAAATACATGGTTTTTCTTGTGCTTCTTCAAACACATGGAACATTTTGCCTCTGTTTCTGCCAAATTTTCCCCTACCCAAGTTCGTACATTTCAGCCTCTCTCTCCTCACTTTCTCCTCCCCCAATCTTTCAGGTTATGAGTTTTGTGGTTTGTTTCTTTTTAAGACCCAGACCTAATATCTGCGTCCTCTTGGGTGATTTTTTTTTTTCCAATCTTTGAACTGCAGCCTTGGGAGAGAAGTCAGAGAACAGATTTAATGTAGTCTGGGGCTACCCCACTTTGCCAGAGTGCTTCCATTTGAATGGGCACCACCAAGATGCAACAAACTTCTGTTGTCTTTGCTTGATCTAGGAAATGAGTGAAAACAGGTGATGCAGGACTGATGACATGTGGCTGATTCCACACATACTGAGGCATTTTATAAAACAGCTGTATTACAAACTCGACCAGAATTTCAGAAAACCAGTTTTACAAAATGTAATAGTCTTACACTTTTTTAAGACCCAATCACTTGTAAGGTTTTTTTTCCCCCTCCTCCCTGTCAACAGCAAATGGAAATAGTCTAAAAAAACACTAACTTTTTGCAGTAGCATTCTTCACAAGTTTCTTCCATCCCGCCCTGTTTTCCTTCAGCCAGTTTCAAACAATGGAAAATAGTGGAGTATAGGATCTGAAAGAGACTCCTACAACTCAGACAGAAGCATTTTATTTTCAGTTGAACAGAAGTGTACCAAATGCAGTGGTCATCTTCCATTCATTAATTTTTTTTTCTAATTTCAACTTTTTTGGCAACCTTATTCAACTTACAGGAACATTTCTGTTTTGTAATGAAATCGCAGCATTACATACTCAACACAGAGCAAAAACACCTGGAGTTGTTTCTACATTGCAGTCTATCTGATTTGCAGTCATGTCTCAACTGGCCTTGTACATTCACACCTACCATGCTGTCATATGTTTCTGTCTCCATATCACAAGAAAATGGACTGCTATCTGATTCTGCATCACTGAAGACACGTCTACAGAGTAGCTCCAGAAGTATGCAAGATCAGAGCAATGCATCTTGGGCAGTCGCAAAGTAAGCTGTGAGGAACATGGATGAGACTGTTTGTTCCCTGTGTATGATACAAAAAAGCATGCTGTACCACTTGAGGAAATGCAGCCATGTGGTGTTTTGAGCACAAATCCAACTAAGAGGCAACCCTGTTACCAGTTGATTTACAGATGTGGCTAAAAGTTTGTGAGGATGGGACCTTATTGAAAAGTAACTTTTTTGTATAAAATTTCATTTCTAGTATTCCTTTCTTGACACTGTCATACTTGTATATGCTATGTGTCCTAACATTGCTTTTCTTTTTCTTTTCTTCTATGCAGTCTTTTCAGGGAAGCCAGGGACGAGCCTACCTCTTCAATTCTGTGTAAGTATAGCTATAATCATACATGCAGTTTCTGTGAATTATCTCTGTCTTTGGTATCTGCTGCAAATGGGCAAGGTACTCCACAATTATAGCTGATGCAGCTTACTCCAGGCTTTTGGCTTTTGTCTTATCAATAGGTTCTGTTGGTGAATATAAGTGGTTTTGGGATAACTATGGCTTTTATAAGGGAATATTATGACTGCATAGCTTGAGGTAGACTAAATTTCTTTTACAAAAATTTTAAGCAGAAGGCAGGGCAGAGGTGCATCTTAAACAGACTAATTCAGATGTACATAAATGTTCGTAAACAGCAGCTTACTTCACAGCAGATGCCATGAAAGAAACTGCAGAGAGCAGGCATTCTAATGCAGTGATTTAAATACAAAAGATAAGGGAAAGGAGAAGGAACAATGCTGAAGGGGGGGAAAGGTGGGGGGGGGAACCTGTAAACCCATAGGACCATACAAATTCTAAAAAGCTAATCTAGGTAATGGGATAAAAAATCATAGTCTCTGTTTAGATCATACTTAACACAGTCCAGTCTGTGGATGTTTTCTTGTTCTGCAGCTTCTCATTCAAGATTTTTTAAAGTTGTGTTTGGTTTTTTTTTGTTTTTGTGGGTTTTTTTTCTTTTTAGTTTAAGAATGGTTACTCCTAGGGTAGTGATGGAATAGCCAGTGATGTTAGTGCTCTGCCACATGCTTTTGTGCATTTCTGGACTTAATTTCAGAATGGTGTCTATTCGTTTTTTCATGTAGGGGTCACCCACCCTATCTGTCCATTACAAACAGTGGGGGTATAGTAAACGGGTGATTGCTGATATGATGTTGGTAGTGGTAAATGAACCCTAGATGTTATAAGCAGTGTTGTTTGGCCCAGTGATGATGCGTTTTGTGTTGATGAGGAGGCATAACTGATATCTGGGCTTGTTGCAAGACCTGGTGCCTTGATGAAAATAGGAGCTAGGTAGTCTGTTGCTGAAGAAACAATGAGGTGGGGCAGGAGATGTTGCCTGTAGGTCAGGACAGGCTTGTCCCCTAAGACTGCCTTGAGATTTAATATAGGTAATCTTGTCATTTGCTGAAAGATTTTTGGTTTTACAAGGGTCAGTCGGAGTAATGACTCCTATTTTTCCACCCCCCCAGCTGAGTATTACTGGAAAATATTAAATTTGCACAGAAAATGTATACATCATTGCTAAACACACAGCTGTTTTGACTGTCTCTTTCTCTGCCAATGGCTTTTTTCCACTGGTGAACAAGGGCATGTATCTTGACACTGAAAAGTCCTTGCATTTGTTGCACGGCCACTGTCCCATAGCCTTCATTTGCTGCCATAATCCCCAAAATGTGGCCTTCAGTCCATCCTTCATCCTCTGGACTGTATAGAGGATAAGACATCACAGTCCATCCAAATGCTGAGGTTGTCTGTTGTGCATAAGATGGTGTGTGGGCCAAGCATTGTCATGCAGAAGCAGTACTTAAGTATTCAGCTTTTCATTTTCTTCAGTGTTTGGATGTTAGACCTCTGAATTTTACTCTTCTTACCACTTTAGGCAAGCGGTCAAGAAAAACAACCTCCTATGTCTATGGCTTGCTTAGGAGATTTAAAAAAAAAATTGGGGTCGTTACTTTCTGACTGATCCTTGTATTTTAGACTTCTAATTGTACACATCTAATTCCAACTCAGTTGAGGCAAATGAAGCTACACTGGGTTATTCCAGGAAATGTTGTGAAACTGGAAAGGAAAGTAAATTACACTGTTGACAACAACACTATTCCAGAGGAAGAATCTTTAGCATGACCATTGCGTTCATGTTTTCTCAGGTTAATTTTTAGTAAGTAGAAAGTTTTAATGCCCTTGAACGAGCTACAAGAAGTCATACTATAGGTGAGTATAATTATAGGCTAGCATAATTAAGATGAGATTAAAGGATCCAACTGTTGTTTTCTAAAATTCTGTTTACGTGTAGTTGTTGTTATATGAAGAATCGGAGCTCATTTTGTAGTAAAAGTACTACAGCTTTAGGTAGTTGAACAAAGCAAAAATAGCAAGAATCTGTTCTTGTGTAACCATATCAGTTAAACTGTGTTGCCAAGTTTTCCTAGGTTTATTACATAAGTTTTTGTCCAGTCTAAACCTTGTTCTGGAACATACTCAGTGGTTTAGTGCAATGGTTTTCAACCTCATTGGACCCAAGCTACTCCCCCTTTAGACTAAAGGAAAATGGAAGTTCTTAGCTTTGACTACTTTCTTGACTGGAAAAATACTAGAACAGTTCTTCTCTTGCAAAGAACTCGATCTATAACAGATTAGAAAATTTTTTGGCACCATGGATCCAATTTGAAATCTCTGGGTTGATCTTGTGAAGCATGTGCGAGCGTTGGCACACAATATTGTGTGGCACCCTTAATACTACTTCATGGCACCCTGGTTGAGGAATCACTGGGTTAATATATACTAAATAGTCCAAGTTTTTTCTTTTAATACTCACTGTGTGGTAGTATAGTAACATATGGTTGTTTTTGTCAGTCCAAAGTAATTGGTAATGTTGGCTAATTATCCATATTTAATATTTAGCCATATTTTTAACTTAGGATATTGACCCTACCAAGTATGACAGAAGGGACCTAAGCAGATCATCAAGTCCGACCCCCTGCCGTGGCAGGAAAGGATGCTGGGGTCAAACAACCCCAGCTAGGTGATTGTCTAGCCTCCTTTTGAAGACCACCCCCCAGGGTAGGGGTGAGCACCGCTTCCCTTGGAACTTGGTTCCAGCTCTTAGCCGATCTGACTGTGAAGTAGCACCTCCTGATGTCTAGCCAGAATCTGCTCTTGATCAATTTATGACCATTGTTCCTTGTTACTCCCGGTAGTGCTCAGGGCAACAGGGACTCTCCTGTTGCCTGCTGGTGCCCCTTGGCAAGTTTATAGGCAAGTCCATGTCATTTATGGATAAATAACACTGTCTTACTATTTTGTGCATGTTATGTGAAGACACAAAAAGAATCATTCTTGATATTTTTAAAGATGAAATACTACCATACATTGCAATAATACAGCTAAATGCTTAAGGTGCAACATCCTACAGGTTTTTTCTGTTTGTTTCTGCTGCTAACTTGGAGCATTGAACTTGAATAGTCTGCCAAGCGCCTACCACATGACTATGGCCTGCATAAGAGTCTGCTATGCATTTGGCAAATGCTGTACAGCACACTAGAAACCCAGCCTTGAAAAGTGTATATGAATTCTTACTCCCTGTCCCCATGAAGACAAAGAAAATTCAGCAAATAGCTATGCAGAATTGCTGAGGTGCAACTCTTTGAGGAGCCTTTTTGCTCATGTGCTCAATCTGAGTGGAAAAGTAGCACTCTGAAGTAAAACCTGCAGCTGAATGGCTAATCCTTAATTCAGTAATTTCCTGTGAATTAAGGACACTGTGGACATGCCCCCTTCCCCCCCCCCCCACTAATGATTTGGGTTTTGCTGTAGCTTTTTTTACAGGGATGAATTGGTAGTAGCAAATTTTTATATATAGAAATTTACTGTGTGTGTGTGTGTGTGTGTGTGTGTGTGTGTGTGGCCACTGGAAATGGTCAATTATGCTTTAATTGGCCAAATTTCTCCTAGACAAATTACCAGGACTTCTGCCAGGACTCAAATGTACTGATAAATAGGTGATAGTGATAAAGTTATCTTGGTAAAGAACCTGATTTTTAACCTATTGACAATCCAAGTTAAATGACCTAAAATTTTCTAAGATCTTTTCTACATTGGTAATTAGTTTTTCATTTCAGCTGTTGGCATTGCTGCTCTGGTCCAGAATACTTGGGTAGAAGAAAAAGGTAGCAATTTGTGCTAATGGAAACAATTCTCAATATAGAGAAGACTTTAAATCAGAAGATGCCTGACATTTAATTTGCATAGTTAAATAACTTTTTATTTACCTTGCATTGCTGTTTCAGGGCATAGGTGAGAGCTTGTTCCATGCTACAAATGCCAGTGTGTTTCACCTGTGAAATAAAAAACAAGATTCAGTTATCCCCTTCCTGTCTCTTCAATTTAGTGTGATATTAGAAATTAGCTGAGCAGTATTTGACTAGAAGTAGCATATCCTGGAGACTTTAAATAATTTAAGGAAAACTCAGGGTTAATCTCCAGGAAAATAGAACTTTTTTGTTGTTCCATCAGCATTCACCTATGTTAACGATGAAGTGCCATTATCTATGTTCTTTGTTGCAGAGTGAATGTGGGCTGTGGTCCAGCAGAGGAGAGAGTACTTCTGACAGGTTTACATGCTGTAGCAGATATCTATTGTGAAAACTGTAAGACTACTCTTGGATGGAAATATGTAAGTATTTAGTATGTGTTTATTAATTTTTATCAAACATTTAACAAATTATATTAGTGGTATTATTAATACAAATAATCTGCAAGGATATTACAGAATGATTGTTTAGAATACTATATAATATTAAAAATGCATTCCTTTATTCAGCAACCTTTTATGTTTTTAAGGAAGGTAATAAAAATTAATCAATTTGGAGTTATCTTTAAGATTTTCAAGCAGTTATTTTATATTATTAGATTGAACGACTCTTAATTTATTACGTTCACATCCATCCGAACAAATCTTCTGCATCTGTCAGTAGGTGCATGTATAATAATTTTTAACAAAAATAAAACTGCTGCTTGAATGTTGTGGCAGGATCAAGATATTTCCAAACTAAACTTTGTGGCTGACAAGTTATCCATGCTACTAATGTGCAATGGATCTGGCACTTTGAAGAAAAATTGTACTTTTTTAGTGGACCTCTTTCCACTTCCACTTGTAGCATACTTTCTGGTTCAGTGATGTTTCAGAATCTTCTGGAAAGCAGTTGGGGCCACAAGTTCCCTCTTATGGCAATAAACCTTCGGGGTAAGATGGTTAATATACTGTAGCTTCTACCATTTCATTTTCTTTCTTTCCACTATTAGCTGTGGAAATAGGAACTTTGTCCTTAGTCTTGTGTATTACCACTTCCCCCGCAGTCATAGAATTATAGAAAATTAGGGTTGGAAAGGACCTCAGGAGATCACTTAGTCCAACCCCCTGCTCCAAGCAGAACCATCCCCAACTACCATATTTTACTACGTACAAGTTGACATGGTATACAAGTCGACCCCATAAACTTCCCTTGCTGCATCTTAACCATCGCTCCTCGTTCTGTCGTTTATCACAACTGAGAACAGCCCAACTCCATCCTCTTTGGAACCACCCTTCAGGTAGTTAAAAGTTGCTATCAAATCCTCCTTCCCACCGCCCCAGTTGGCTCTAGCTCATGGGGCTTTCCTCTGTGCTGCATGAGCGCAGGAGCCCACCAGCAATAGATGCAGCCTGGTGGGGGCTGTTCTTCCTGCAATGTGCAGTGTTGGTCCTGCTGAGAACAAGTGCCCTGAGTAACCCCACCTACTACTGCTGCTTCCTGCTGGGGCTGCATGCCAGGCCTGTGCTCCCGCCCAGCTGCAGGTCTGCCTCCGCCCTGCTCTTGCTGCTTCCCTGGTGTCCCGCTGACATCAGGCAGCAGGTAGGGAAGTCAAGCAGGTCCCAGGTGGCTGGAGCAGCAGCAGCTCTGCCAGAAGCTGTATGTTGGCCAAGCCCTTCCACCCTGATGGTGGGAGTGAGGCACAGTAGGGTATGTTGAGTGGGGTGGGGACAGGGATGTACCTGGGCATCTCTCTCCCATCTTCATAGGTGGAAGGGCTGGGCAGGGTACAACTTGTTGGTTGGGGGCTGGGTGCTGGATCCAACCCACAGGCTGTATTTTGCCCGCACCTGTTGTAGGGTTATGATGTCTCTTGATGCATGACACGGTTTGAAGAACTAAAGTTTTCAGTTTGAGATGGAGGATCTGATAAGTTTAAAAGTACAAAAAGGGCTGTTGGAAAAGAGTTTATCATCTCCTTTTAGCTTCATCTCATCCTGTACCCCACAGAACGTATCTTAAATTGCATGGTTAGATTGGATACTGGATTCACAGATTATTGAGAGGTGGTAGAATCTCCATTATTGCAAGTTTTTAAGTGTAGTTTTTAAGATGGACTCTTGGTTGGGAGAGGTAGATAGGAATGATGCTTTCTTGAACAAGGGCATTTAGACTCGGTGTTGTCTTTAGGTCCTATCCAGCCCTATTTTTCTGCTATTCATGCATCTCCTGCCTCCAGCAAGAAAGGGAACACATGCATAATCAAAAACTAGTGTAAAGCTTTAATAGGTATTACATTTTTTTTAAATGCGTGTCATTTGATGAAAAACCTTGTTAGAGCTTTAGCTCAGTATTTTTTTAATATATGTATATATTTGTTTTTATCTAGGAACATGCTTTTGAAAGCAGTCAGAAGTACAAAGAAGGAAAATTTATAATTGAACTTGCCCACATGATCAAAGACAATGGTTGGGAGTGATTTCCCATGCCTCTCACACACTCTGGACAATATTCTGTGGAACATGCTTTATAAAGACTAATGCAAAGTAAAGGAGGATTCTGGCTGAGATGGCTCTGAAAATATCGCTGAACTTTGAAACCTCACAAATGAGTAGTGTAGTTTGTGGCTCTTTCAGGCCATGTTTGCCTTTTTCTCCTTGTGTAAGTTCCCTCTTTTTGTATATGTACTCTTGTGTGAGCAGTTGTTTTGGAACATTTTGGATGACCTTTTTCTAAACTCTCTGATTAGAGAAACCATTAGTTAATTGCAGATGGATTTTACTGGTTGGTATCTATCTTTTTACCTACGCCTTTAATGCTACCTTCTGCTGTGCATGCTTCTTGCCTAAACACCTACACTCCAATCCTATGGAAGATCTGTCTGAGCAGTCCTAAAGAATGTATAGGATGGGGGTGTCTTTTTATATGTAGCAACTTCTGATGTCTTTTGGAAGTGAAGGGGATGCAGTATTGTAGTTTCATGAATTTCTTTTTAAAATTTGGGAGTATAAAAACCTGTGTACGTTTTGTAAGGAAACTGATTATAGGTACAGTGCCCACTTAGAAATCTTTCAGTTGCACTGATTGAATGTATAAGATCTTAAATTTTGTTAGGAATACATTGATATGTTGATATAATTAGTGCAAATAACTTGCAAGAACATTAGGGAATGATACTGTAATTGTAATCAAAATACATTCCTTATTCTGCAACCTTTTTTATCTTTAGGGAAGGAGAAAAAATAACAGCCTGCAAGATCAAAGGGCACAAAAATGTACATGTCTTTCACTTGCTACCAAATTATTTTTTGCACTGTACCTTTAACAGTAACAGGGAGCTATGCATCATTGAAGTTGTATGGCTGGTTCCATGTAGCTGCATAGCCTAATGCACTGGACAAAGAGGTTGATATATTTAAAAAAAACAACTCCTTAAAATATCCTACTGTCATTTACATTTGAACAAGAATAGATATTTTTGTGGGAAAAAGGCCATGGCCTATGAGAGAGAAATGGGGGTTAATGGGAGGGTAGGAAAGTAAAGAATGAAAGTTGATTTCACTTATTCATAAAATAGAATAGCAAGATAATTTTTTTTTTAAAGTATAAAGAAAGAAAAAGGGGGTTACTTGGTTTGCTGGATAAATCACCCCCAAAGACATTTTTGTAATAAAGTTTTATATAAAAATGTGTTTTCTTTCTGTGTTGTTTTTTTTTTGGTTGGTTGGTTTTTTCTGGTTCTTCCAGCTACTTCTTAACTGGAGTGACTTGGAGAGAAACTTCTATAGATGTGTATACACAATATTAATTATTGGGATATGTGTATACACTTTCAGTGTCTTTATAAAATACTTTGTTCTGAGAGAGGAACTTTTGAACTTGGGCTCCCTTAATTCTTGAGAATAAAGTGGTTGGGTAAATCTTTAACACTACATAAGTACTATGACATAATTAATAATATGAAAGCCTTGCAATACAAAGTAATTCCTTTTAGTAACATTTTAACTTGGCATCTATGAAGTCTAGTAATATGTGCCATTGCTGCTGCTGCTGTTACGTTCTGGAAAATCTCTCATAGGCTTTCAGAATTCTCCTGCACTTTACAGTTCTGTGTCATTCATTTAAAAAGTATGCCAATGGGTAAGAGCAATATAGATCTTTAGAGAGAGCTTTTAATTTTCTTTTTTGGGAGGAGGGAAAATCCTCCCAGCTATAAAAGTTTTTTCTATGATGCAGGCTGGCTAAACTGCACATCAGAAATCTACAGAACTCAATGTTTAACGAAACAAAAGTAATTAAAACTTTTGGCCAAAGAACTAAGTCCAATTTGGATTTTAAAGGTGACTGCATGGTTTTCCATGTTGAAGAATATGATCAGACAAGAGATTCCTCTATGACTAAAACTCATTGATGAAAGAAGGGTTTTTGCTCATCTTTGCCCCTTTCAACTTGGAATCTCTTTTTACTATTTTCTTCTATTACCGTGCCAGCAAGGAAAGTACTGGCACAGTCATAACAAGGAAATGGAGATGGTATTGGTATGAATGTCTAATTAATTGTAATGTCTATAGACATCTTTATGGGTATCAACAAGTTTATCTCTCTTTCTCTTCTCCCCCAGCTATAGACTTGTAAAGCAGTACACTAAGTTGAAGAAAAGAAAAATAACTATTTTTCACTATAAAAGAGACCACACATTTAAGGTTAGCTGTTCTTTTAAAGAAGGAGAGAAAAATATCATTGCTACTTTACTTTAAATAGCAAAGCTGGATGTCTCTTGTTAGTGAGCTAATAGAAGACTAATTATTATTTAGGACCTCAACCTCTTTCTTCAGTGCATTATTTATATTTCATACTGGAAACTTTCACCAAAACCTTTATTAATCTCAATGCCAAAGGTTGAAATTTCATGCAGTGCTTAACACCTAGAACTTTAAACTATTGGCATAAGGAGTTATTATAAATTATATGTGATGTTTAGGGCTTTTAAGAGAACCAAATAAAGCAATATGCTTGAGTCTTGTGCGGGAAGGGGGATAGAATCATAGAAAAGAGGACCTATAAGATCATCAAGTCCGGTCCCCAGCCGTGATGGAAAAGAGAAGCTATACCTAATACAGAATTACTTCTATGTAATATTTTTTCTGTTCAATCTGATACCTGGGAATAATAGAAATGTTTGTTACTGTTTGATAGAAGAAACTGGTTTTTAAACAGTTCTGCCCTTGTAAGATATGAAGCATTTCAGTTAGTGGTTTTGGTGAAAGTTGAATCCAGATATCAATGGCTGCTGGTTGATGTAAAGAGGTCAGTCTGGTCACTGAACCTTCCAGTAGCACATTTAAAAATAAAAAACAGGAAAAACAAACATTTACTTGAAAAGAATTTTGAAAAGCATTTTCCCTCTCACCAGTTCTTTGTAATATATTAAGATTATATTTAAAGATTTTGTGTGTTCGTTCTGGGCAAGTTTACTTCCCCTCCAACTTGAGCACTTTTGTTACTTGTACTGGTTATTTTTATTGTTGGTCTTAACAATTATTTTGTATTTTTTTTTTTTTTTTTTTTTTTTATTATAAACTGTAACAAAAAGCTTTTGTGAACTTTTGTGTTTCATGCTGGCTCTTTTCTAGGACCAAATGAACTGACTATGAGCTGGCTGTTTGGAAAGATATGTTCATTGGGATACATAGGAATGTGCTAGCAAAATGTACATGTATTAAAAGGTCTTTCGTTCGAACCTCTAAAGCCATGCATCTCCTAAAACAAATGAGCATCGTAATTTGACATTCTTTTTTTGTAATCCGGTGATTCTTCATTGTCTAGGCCCTAAATAATGATTGTAACACAGTTGTTATAGAGTTAATATACTTTAAATGCCAGGTTTCTTTCTTTGCCTGATTACTATAGAAACATTTTTAACTCCATGAAAGGCAGTGCTGTCATTTACAGTACATTGTTTCAAAAGTTAATGTAAACTGGCTATAGAATTAAGGAGGGTTTGCTGATTGATGCATCAGCTCATCCATATTTTGCTATATATGTGGATTTACTTTACTGTGTTGCCATTTTAATATACAGTATTTTATTACCATCTTAACAGCCTGTAATGTTTGCTCATTAGCTTTACTTGCTGTTAAAGAGGCCAGAATGTGTGAACTTTTTTATTTATACCTAAACCACACCGCAATGTAGATTTGAATTATACCACTGCACTAATGAAGTCTTGATGCCCTACTGCAACCTAAATACTTGACAAATTAAAAAAAAAAAAAAAAAAGCCAACTTCTCTGTGAACGGCTTAATTTTGCATGCAGCTAACTTTAGCAACCTGTGGACAACCCATTTTAAACTTTGGGGTTTTTTAATTAATCAAAGTTGTTTTGCTCTTTTATGAAGAGATGATCATGTACTTGGATTGTAACAGCATCTGTATTTGGACTGAGATGCATAAATAGCCACAGAGAGACTTGAACATATGCATTGTATGCTAATGGTGAAGAATGAAGGGAAAATGTCAAATTGTTAAGCATGGATACTGCTGTAGTTCATCCAGCACTACTGTGGCCCAACCAGCAGTATAAAACATCTATTGTGTAGGATTAGGCATTTCTGAGGTTTGTTGTTTTTTTTTTTTTGTTTGTTTGTTTTTTTTTAAAGGATTGTTACAATTAATTTAAGGCCTAAGCTGGAGTCATAAATGAGAATTGAGTTGTCTCATTGTTTCTTAAACACTTTAAAATGCTTTCATTTACAGATGACATGGCTGCTTTGCTGTTTTGTCCTAGCAATACTGTACCATAATTTGTTGTTTCATTATATTGTATCTATTGGAGGTATCACAATAAAAGCTTTTAAAGATTTTGTTGAATTACTTTTTAATGTTGTGCTGTTTTTGTGTTTTGGGTTTTTTACTAACATTTAAATTCTTATTCTGTTCCTTGGCCCAGAGGGCCAACATAAAAAGCCAGTATTTATAAAATTTAAGATGCAGGGGATTAGATTATTCTACTGTGCAGTCTAGTGTCACAGTCTACATGTCCAGGCACAAACTGTGCCATAAATTAGTCTATTGCACGATAAATTTTACTGTCCATTTAATGGCACATGTAGATGTGCCCAGGGAGGGTGTTTTCATGAGAATCATGTTACGCAATGTGAGTCTGTCTTAGCTGTAATGTCAAGGTTTGTTCATTTCTTCTTCAGAAGTGCATGCATCTTTAAGTCCTACACTTCAGAATTTGTCCCCAGTTGGTGCAGTTTTGCTATTGCTTAGTATGGTAGAAGATGCTCAATGGAACTAGAAGCCAAGAGCTTTTAAACCAGTCCACCTGCATGGGTCAAACCACAGATGCTATGTGGTAGGAGACTGTTGTATGGGTTTTGGTTTTTATTTTTGTTTGTTTGTCAGTCTCTGACAGCAGTCACGAACTGTAAAGAAATAAAAGGAATGGAGATTCTCACTATTGTCTTTGTTCAAAAGGTGGTGTTTTTAAAACATGTACTTAATATTTACCTGAGTAGCAGAAGGTGTTCAGAGAGAACCTCTGAAGGAATTCAAATATCTTTGTACATACATTTTGAAAGTCCCAATTCTGCACCAATAATATGATTCTGATGCAGCTCTGTAATACGCTTCTGCATCTTTTCTATTTAGGAGCTGAAGATACTATGTAAGGAAGAAACCTGGTCCAGTGTGTTCCTGCAAAGACTATGGAAAGTATAATGAATCTCTTAGCCATGACAGATTCCTACCAGCATTAATGTCATTAAGTGCTAATTTTGTTCATTAGATCTACACAGTTACTTCCAGTATACCTTAAGTGTCACCTCTCCTGGACTGCTTGAGATGATGGTGATTTATTTTTTCAGGAATTGCTATAGAAAACTGTCTGTCTCAACAAAAGAACATATTCTGATCATTCATCTGAAGAGGAAAGATAGTCTTATGGTTAAGGATCAGGTGATCAGGGCTTAGTTGGCTCTTCCAGAGACTGCCTCTATATGACTTCAGGTAAGTCATGTCATCTCTCTGCACCTCAGTCCCACAGACATAATGGTGTGGTTTGTCAGTTAAATTCAGTTAGTGTATCTAAAGTTACTTGCACGCTATGCTGGAAATGGAACTATAGTAGCACGTAGTTTCTGACCCGAGTTCTGAGAATGTCCTAGAGATAACTGAGCTTTTTGCAGGCTTATGGGAGTTTGATCCCAGATGATTATTCAAAGTCTCCAGTAAGTTCTTTCCTTCAGGGAGCTATAGGTTGAGTGTTGGGGTTATTCTTCACACTTTGAGTGTTCACAGTAGTACAGGTACATGTTACAAACTACCCTAACTTTTAAACGGAAATCAAATCTTCTCTGCAGAAAAAGCATGACAGAAAAAATTATCTGTAACATGGCACACTGAAAAGAGAATCAAGCTTATTTGTGAAGACACCTTACATGGAATCCCCACTTTTCTATTGCTTCACAGTTGAACCAGGTGATGTTAGTTCAGTCATCTAAGATTTTAAGTGGCTTTGGTATCATAAGAGCAGACAAGGTGATCTTGAAGTTAACGAGAACTCCATGTACTTCAGGCTTCATAGATTGAAAAAAATGAATAATTTAAACTAGTTAAAGTACTTTGCATTCAACAAAATAAATTCCAGCTACAGCCAGTAAAATCTTAAAATTCTTCTTGTACTTTAGAGCAGAAGAGACCCTTTTCATCACCTAGCTTGACTTCCTACACAACAGAGACTTCTCTGAACTAATTTTTGGTGGTTGATCTAGTGCAGGGGTTCCCAAAGGTTTTATGCCGTGGCCCAGCAAACTGCAGCCCAGGAGTCATAGCCAAGGTAAGGATGGCCCCCGCACTGTGGGGGTAAACCCTGTGCTGCTGTGGGCCCTGCAGAAAGAGCCACGGCCCCTCTGCCTGGCTATGGGGGGGCCGCAGTTTGCTGTCTGTGGCCACTTCCAGTCTGGCAGCCTACCTGCCACAGCCCAGCACCGGGCCATGGCCCAGGGATTGAGAACCCCTAATCTATTAAAAATAGTTAATTTTTGGAAAAGCTTCAGCAGAATGGAAGTATGTCTGTCTATCATGTTGCATTTGAGTAGATTCCTTCTTTTTCAATTGATGCACAAACTATACTTGTACGCTATATTAAGGGAAACTGAAAGCTTGCTTCACAGAATGTAAAATGTCAGTGATTTTAGGAAAACTGGTAGCTAATCAGCACTTCTTACTTTTTGGCTTTTGTTTGTTTTTGATGCATTAAGTAGGGGAAATGCACACCCAGAACGCTAAATAAAAATGAAATAATTACTGTAATGTTTTATGTTCAGAGAACTCAAATTGTCATTTCTAGAAAATTCCTTACTACTTGAAATAAATTAAACTATGCAGTTATAGACACTTAGTTGGTTTCTTAATGTTACACACTATAAATGACAACATTACACTTTACATACTTTCTGGTTTGTGCACTTTTGATAGGGTGAAGGGAATGACATTTGTCCTACATGAAAACAGGAGGTGAGGACACTTTACATAATCTTTTTTTCCCTTGTTGGGCTTTGACAATTTCAAAAATTGTGTGAGTGCCTTTTATAATGTGCTTAGTATTCAACATTAAATATAAAGACTCTTGGAGTAATGAATAATGTGTGGTACTCACTATGAAGTCATTCAGTGGAGACTTGTGCTGTGCCTCTTCCATTTTCTTCTATTCCATCTTGGAGGGGTGTGGAATTGTTTATGTGAGACCAAACAGTTTTACAGTAAAATTATCTCAGTGCTAGAACATAGGCAGAGCTGCTAGCAGTGCTCATTTCTAAGGTTTATCGAAAGCTAGAGTGTCTTAAATAGCTTCTCACTTTTGCTGGATTTGGTTTCCAATAAGACTTGGCCCTGTATATGTGAAGTTGGTATAGCAATGCTACAATTTAATTTACCGTATTTTTCGGACCATAAGACGCACTTTTTTCCCCCCAAAAGTGGGGGGAAAACGAGGGTGCGTCTTATGGTCCGAAGGTGTGTGTCCCGGGGAGACGGGGCGGAGCTTGCCCGCGGAGGTGGCGGAGCCCGAGCGGGACATCCGCCGCTTGTTTACACCAGAAGCCGGCACCTGTGCCGGTGGCCGGGAGCTGGCAATAAAAATGGCCGGCCGGAACACACACAGTCTCTCCTGCCATAAAAACTGGGTGCGTCTTATGGTCAGGTGCGTCTTATGGTCTGAAAAATACGGTAAATTTTAATCTTATAAATATGTGAGAAATGTATGATAAGTTCATTGAATACATAGCTAATGTTGATGAGAATTAATTGCCTACACGTTACAAATATCAGGATCCAAAAGGAACAGAACTGCTTTACCTCTTCAAGACATCTTGCAATGGCAATACATTAGATGCTAATATTGTAGCGACTATGTGGATGTGGTTACATCTAGCCATTATGCATGCAGCAGTATCCCATAATTCATTACTTTGCCGCTTTAGGTTAACATGCAAGTATGGTAAAGAGCTGGAGTTTTTCATGCCTCTGGTTTGAAAAGTGCCAATATGATATTTAACTTCCAGCTGCATAAACTTTAGAGCTGAGACAGAGATGTCTCCTTATAAGGATGAAATTCAATACAGGAAAAGTTTTGGTATCTGGCATGAGTGGGGTAAGGGGGAGTGCCAGTTGTTGTATAAAACCTTGGGTTACCTGAGGACGGGGGTTTTTTGGCCAGACATCCCTCTCACATCCATGCTGGGGGCAGATTGAGGCCACTGCCACTACCTTCCCTGAGCACAGCCCAGCCCAACCCCGCACTGGGAACAGCCCAGCACTACCCTGGCCCAAGCCTGCAATGGCAGCCTGCCCTTGCCCCATGCACAGATCTGGGGGTAAATGCCTTCCCAGGGTGCACATAGCAGCAGGAGCCACCCCCGCCTTCCCACTCATGGCTCTGTCCCATATCCTGCCTCAGCTGTAAAGTGCCTGCCCCTGCCCCAGCCCCACCCCCTCCCTCACTGCTATGGCCTTGATCTACCCACTTGTACCCTTTCCCTCCCCCATTCCCCCACAACACACTTATCAGCCTGACCTAGCTGCTCTCTTGGACACCTGTGTGCTGGGCCATGGTTGTGCATGCACATGTGGCATTTATTGGCCCCATCAGCCAAAAAAACACGATTGCCGATACGGTCAATTTTTCTTACATCGGTGCCAATCCAATATGGAACTGATGTATTGGTGCACCTCTAACCTGAACCATTAGGCTAGGTTATAGTAAGATAAAACACATTCTCTATTTACATGTCTTGGGCTAAGTGGAGTGACAGTAGTGACTAAAGTTTAAGTAGTTTAGCCTCTGAGAAGAACTCAACTAGGTTATTCTGTCCATATGGGTTATTTACCTTTTTTTGCCTCTTTTTTTGTGTCCCCTTCATTTGGCTGTTTGCCCATTCTGTGCACAGGGCTGGATTAACTCTTTAATGGGCCCTAGGCTGGTCAAGTCCCCCCCCCATGCTACTGTCTGTGGGGAGCAGAGCTCAGTGCCACTGCTAGGCAGCAGCTGCCACAGTAGTGAGGCAAAGGGAGGGGAGGGGAATGGAAGGGAGATGGATGGGGCCATTAATGCTGCCATAGGAGAGGGAAAGACCAGGGACCTCAGGGCCCTAGGCATGGGCCTAGTTTGCCTGTGTGTTAATCGGGCCCTGTCTGTGCAGCTTGAGGAACATCTGAGCAACAGTCTGCAATTGAAATTAATATCTTTCTTTGAGCAAGCCAACTATGGATTAACTGGCTCTGAACATCATTCTTTGGCTCTGGAGCACCTTTTAAACCAGGGGTGGGCAAAATATAGCCTGCAGGGGGATTTTATCTGGCCTGCAGCAGGTCCTTGGGCCCTGTCTGGCCAGGTGCAAGGGAGCAGCCCAGGCTGTAGTGCATGCAACCAGTCCTGCTGCCCTCAGATATGCAGCAGGGTGAGGATGGTGCAGCAATTGGACTCCAGTTCCCAGCAGCGGCAGCTCTTTCTGGCTGCCACCACTAGCATCTCCACTGTCACCAGACATGGCAGGCATCCTGACCCATCTGCCCTGCACCCACCACTGGGGATACCGGACCAAACAGGCAGGCAGGATACTATGGAGACTGGTCCGGGACTTGTGTAGGCATGACATGCTCAGCCAGGCACAGGGGATGGGGCCATGGTCGAGTGGGGAGCAGCATCTGGGACGTAGCAGGATCGGAGGCTGGGATTGCAGGGTGGTAACCGCAGGGCTGGAGTCCTGGGCAGAACCATGGTTTGCTGCCCCCATGTCCCTGTAACAGGCACTGGTTCTGCAGGCAGGGGTGTGCCCGGAGCAGATCATGGCTCCACCCCAGGCCTAGCCCCAGCTGCCCATCCTGCTCCCAGACACTGCTTCCCACCCACCCATGGCCCTATTTTATCTTTGCAGCCAAGCATACCCTGATTGGGGGTCCTGGGCCAGTCTCTGTGGAGAATGCTGAGCTAGGGCCAGGATTGCCAGGCAGTGACAGTATAGGGCTGTTGCCTGGGGCAGAGGCACTTAGGGAGTTTTGGTGAGCTGTTGCGGATGAGAGGGAAGGGGGGGTTGCTAACCAAACCTAGGGTGGTGGGGAGGGTGCTAATCCAGCCTGCAACAGCTCACCAAAACTCTCCATGTAGCCCTTCAGCTCAAGTAATTGGTCACTCCCCTTTTAAACAATGTAACTGATGAACATTAGCTACTAACTTTTGTAAATACTAACCCAGTTAGGGTCACTGGCTTGCTTGTTTTTTTGGCAGAGTTGCTACCTAGGGCTTAGACTGAGGTCGGCAAAGACTGACTTCAGGTTCTGAAATGTTTTTCCAGTCATTGTAGCAAGCTAATCTGTTTTTTATTCTACATAAACCAGAGTAGGGAAAGTAAGAAGTATAGACTTAGATATGCATTTCAGGATTGTATAAAATAACATGCTGTTGCAGGCATAATCGGTCTCCTGCATTTTTCTATGAGTCAGCATACCTTCTTCCCTTTCCTCTTGAGCTAAAGTGAAGATTTTAGAGATTTCTAGAACCCTGTGCTGTAACCTGTGCTTTAATACAACACAGGGGTGTCAGTCATTCATCTATGTCCTCTGTGCTAGAAACAGATAGTGGGGCTCCTTGCAGATTGGCTGCAGACTGCAAGGAACTTCTTAGGCTGGATCTGGATCCAGACCCAGCATCAGAGGCAGGGTGAGCACTGATGCAGGGGTTAACATGGATGTCACTTGCTGTTCCCCCGACTCTCACCCCGCTAATTCTCAGCCCCTCCAAAAGCCCCATGGGCTGGGTGAAATGACTCCATAAACCTGGATATGGCCCATGGGCTGTTTTGTGTTACAACTTCAGTAAAAATCCCTCCTGCTGGACAGTCACCAGGCTGCTATATTTGGGCCTCACCCAATTGATTTATTTGCTTTAATAATGGTGCAGACAGAAGTGCAACTCCCTACTGTAACTGAGAACACTTTGCAGAAATTGTTCCGAGTTATAGCAATCTTCTGGAACAAGCAGAAGTTCACTGTTGTTTCCAGGGGGGAGGGGAATCTAGCTGCTGGTTGCATCCTGCAGCTGGTTTTCTCCTAGCAACAGCCCCCCCTCTCTCCCTGCCTGTCCCTGTTTCAGAGTGGGAGAGGGAGGAAGGGAGCAGACGGAGCTCATTCTAGAGGCTCCCCAGCTTGCTCTAGAGCAGGGGTGGGCCATTATTTCAGGCGGAGGACCGCTTACTGAGTTTTGGCAAGCATTTGAGGGCCGCATGACAGGCAGCCAGGGGCAGATAAATATTAATTTTCTAAATTTTTAGGGGCCCCATGGGCCAGATAGAATGACCTGGCAGGCCACATTTTGCTCTAGAGGGTGGGGTGGGTGACTTACATTGGAGTCCCCACAAGGAGGGCAGGGCCGCCTCCTGCCCCACTCTCCAGCAGCAGTTGAAAAACTCCCAGACCAAACTTCCTCTGCCTGCTCCTTTTTCCCTGCTTCCATTCTGAAAACAGCTTGAGACAGGCAGTGCAGACAGAAGTTACAGAAGGCACTGTTTGAAAACCATCTTAATCTGAGCTCTCATGCAATAAGAGGTCAGATCTTCACCCAATCTGCCATTTTTAAAGCTGTTTGCAGCTGTGCACATGTTTGGTCATGGCTATAAAGTACTTTCTATGGCCAGACAGGACAAAAATTGTCACTTCTGTCTGCACTCTTGGATTCCAGTTTGTTCAAACATCTCTTCTTCCTGGGCACAGGCATAAGACATGTTACATCTAGATCTGTGCAATTGAACACTTCTCAGTATTTTCTTGCCTTCATTTCTTCACAAATCTTGGCTGTTCTTTGGGCTTGTCTCATTGGAAGATCTCCTGCTTCTGCACTTGGCTTTCTTGAGTCCTGGAAGATCTTACTTTCTTAGATCCCTTCTACACTCTCCCCTTTTCCCTCCTCTCTTTCAAATTACTGTTGAAAGGTCTTTTCTCTTGAACAGTTGCCTTTTTTTTTCAAATGTCCTCACAGCAGGCCTCAGAATAATCACTTCAGAGACTTGCTGCTAAGCAGTTCACCTTCTTTTCTATGTAACATCCCTATATGAGCTAAAGCAGTTGCTTGCGTAGTAATATTTAAAAGTGTGTTTTTAAACCATGCTTCATGTAGCAGAAATTATAGAAACCAAGTGGAGATTATCAGGACTATACAAATGGCCGGCACTCTGCTCATCCCAGTTTGTGCTTGATGGAAAGCTAGTGGGGTTTCAGGAAACTGTTGTTTGGGAACAAATATGCTAATAACATTTAGGATTGGCCCACTCTGTTATCTTATGCTGGGCAGCATTTATCTCCAAGTTAGGAAAATCTTTGGTGGAATCCAGGTAAGCTTCTTCACTCCCTCTTCCTTTGTATGTTATTCTCCTACTCACCATTCTTGGTATTCAGCCAAGACAAAAAGATTACAGTCACTTTTCAAAGGACTTGCTGTCCTTCCTGCAGAGTACCCGGCTCATGTTGATACATACTTTTATCTCATGTTGTCATGTAAACATGCTGTGTGGTTTGGTTTTTTAGGCATGGCATGATTTGCCACTCAGAATTGTCCCACTTATGTTCAGGATTTTCATACTTACCTCTACTAAACAAGGTTTTCCTGCTCTTAAAGTTTCAAGTGCATTGTATATATAAGATCATAATCAGTTGAGTGTTAATTCACTTATTTTATTCGGTTAGTGACTTTTACTCCAGCTTGTGCATGCACATGCAGGCAAGCACGTCCTATGTAGGGTGGACTGTTAACAAATTGTAATAACAGATGTTTTGAGCACCTCTGGCAATACATTTTTGATTGTGCCTGTATCCCCATCCAAACGTTAAATATATTTTTAATCATCTGTTCTTTCATAGGGCCTAGAATTGAGGGACCAAATGCATAGGTAAATCCATTTGTGCCTCTTTTCTCTTTGGAGGTTCATCCATTGATTATCGGTATAATTAAGGATGCTTATTTGACAAGGAAGAAATCACGATGGAAAAAGGTGAAGTCTTGATTTTTGTTCTTTTTGCACCTAATGTTGGGTGCCATAGGCTCTCTTTTTTACCAGGGTTGTTCAACTAGTGGCTCATGAGCCAGCACATAGCCTGCAAGCTGTATGTGGGCTGTTAGTGGTTAAACATGTGGCTCACAGATACCTCTTCCTGTGCTACATAGGGTTGGAGGGAAGGGTTGGGGGCAGGTAGGGTGGAGCTGCTGGTGCTGTCCAGGGGGCAAGGAGGGATCCTGGCAGGGATGTCCACATAGCCCCTGGGCTGTACACCATACAGGCCACACACTATGCCCTAGCACTGTTCTGAAGTTGGATGACACTGCTGTTTACAATAAATTAACAGATTTCAGCACCTCCAAAGGGCATTTCAGAGAGTTTGGACTCTGAGTGGGGAGCATCTTAAGCATCAGCAATAAGAAACCGATGAGCACAGAAATGTCTGAGCTTCCACCCCTTTTAGGAGCTTGTCCTTCTGATTTTTAAGGCTGTATACTAGATGCTTCTTTCTACTTGAGATCCAGAGTGCCAAGTCATCTTTGGAAGTAGGTGCCCACATGGGCAGAACATTATTGATGAGGCTATTTACATTTTATCTAATAGCCCAGGGACTAGAACAGTTCCTCAGGAACTGAAGACCTAGATTTTAGGCCTTTCTCAGCCTAACTGGCTCAAAATCATGTCCTACCTTTCAGGGGAGTGCCCTGCCAGCCAGGGAATAGAATGGCCTTTGTAGAGGCACACTTCAGATTTCCTGCTGGTGTTGCACAGTCATAGAATTGGAAGGAAAGCAAGCAAGAAGGAGCCTTTCTATGTGATGGAGGAACTGGTTGAAAAGCATTGCAGGTATTAATTAAAAATACCATAATACAGATCTCAGTTTAATCTCCAAGCTCACAGATGAAGTTTTGTTTGTTTGTTTTTAATTCCTCCTACAACCCTCAGAACCTGTACTATTTAATTCAGATTAGTAACATGGAATATTTCTTGTCTGGTAAGAGTAGAAGAGTCATCCTAACCTGTGGGACAGCTCAAAATTGCATTTACCAGCAATTCTCAGCCTCAGGCTCTTGGCCAGATTGTACCACAAAATGTTGGTGAAAGTAATATTTTTGTTTGAGACTTCCTGATGATCCTCTTTGCTTAGTGTTTATCTGAACAATCATAATCTGAGTGTGTACATTTTTTTCTTTGCCCCCACCCAGTTGTTCACCTTGTGTCAGTAAGTCCTCACCTTTAACATATCTGGACCATCCTGCTATCTTTCCTGCCACCAATAGACTGCTAGCCTGTGTTTAGTTTTGTATATGTGGCACTTTGTGACATTTTTAATAGTATTATCCTCACAGTCGAAGATGCTTGTCTTCCATGATTGCCTTATCTGTGGGTCTGAAGATGGCTAAGCAGTTCTATTGCAACTCAGGCACATGTTTCTGTGCGGGGCAGGTGGCTTTGGATTCTTGGTTCGGTCTATAGCATGCTATTTCTGCTGCTCCAACTTTTCCATCTCCTGTTGTTGTGAGGTTTCAAAATACTGAGGTCTTTGCAGCAGATTCTCCCTCTGTTTGGGGAAGTTCTGAGCAATGGTCTCCCACAAGTTGATTACATTTTTTTTTTCAAGTTGCCCTTGAGATTGTCTTTGTCTTTGTCTCCTCCCAGCTCAGTCAAGGAGGGAAAATAAAACGTTCTTTAGGAGTCTGGAGTCAGACATCCAGATGGTCTGGCTGGCCTAGTGAAGCTGATGTCAGATGATCATTGCCTCTGTTTATGGTATTTATTTGTGGGAGGACGCTAACATTGGTGCATTTGTCTTCCCACTAGATTCAAAGGATCTTCTGCAGGCACCATTGATGCCTCTCCAGTGAGTTGAGGTCTCCTGTACATTGTCCATGTCTCAGCTCTGTATAGCGATGTAGGGATCACAACTGCTCAATTAAAACCATAAGCTTGGTTTCAAATTTGATGTTGTGATTTTCAAGCCATTTCCTTGGGCATCTGAAGGCTGCACTTGTTTTTTTGAGGCAATGTTGGATTTCTTTGTCGATCTCAGCCTTCTGCGAGAGAGTGCTTCTGAGGTATGGGAAATACTCACTTTCTCCCAAACTCTCACCGTGAATCTGAATGATCAGGTCTGGGGACTGCTTATTAAAAGTTTGTTGATGGAAGATGTTATTGACTTCTGTGCCTATATTCAGATGTGATGGAGAATGGCCAAATCCCTCAATCTGGCAGGAAGCAATGGTTATTGCTGTGCTGAAACAGGGGAAACTAGCCAGTGATCCCGGGAGCTACAGGTTGATATAATTGGTTTGTGCAACTTACAAACTACTGGAGTGGCTCATCCTCCAAAGGATTAGCCTGATTTGTCAAAAGCATCCATCCCCTGAGAGCAAGCTGGTTTTATGCTATGATCAAGTGCTTGCCCTCACCACGAACATAGAGGCTGGCTTCCAGTGAAACCTTAAGACCAGCGCTGCATTCATTTGACCTTTCCTCAGCATATGATACTGTTTGGAAGCATGGTCTGTTGCTAAAACTGTCCCACGTTCCGTGCGCCAGACTGCTTCACCAGTTTGTGGACATTTCTGGACAACCAGTGGATGCGTGTCTACCTCTGAGACAAAGTGAGCAGACCAAGGACTCTAAATACCAGCCCCCTGCAGGGAAGTGTTCTTTCCTTGACTCTTCAACTTTTATAAGTGATATGCCTACTACCTCTTCAAGGAAATTTGCATATGTCAATGACCTGGCACTAACCACATGGGCAAGGTCCTTCAAAGACTTTGAAGACCTGCTGACATTAGACCTGTCAATAATGGCAAAATATTCTGCAGGTGTAGGCTGTGACCAAATCCAAATAAGTCCGTCATCTCAGCATTTCACCTCAACAACCACAAAGCACAGATTCATCTCAATGTCACTTTTTTTATGGAGACAAAATACAACATGATCCACCTCTGTCCTACCTAGGTGTGACACTTGACTACACCTTAACCTTTCTTAATCATCTTTGGAAAAAAATAGCTGTGAAGATTAAGAGTTGGTTGAACATAGTGTAAAAACTCACAGGAATGAGCAAGGGTGTCACTACAGGAGTACTCCGCACCTCTGCTATGGTACTGGTCTCAACGGCCGAGTACTGTGCACCCATCTGAGCTGCTAGCACTCATACTAGATGCATGGTTGTCCAGGAAAATTCTGCAGCGTGTGTTTATCACCAGAACCCTGAAATCTACACCAATTCAATGGTTACTGGTCCTGGCTAATATTGCTCCTCCAGACACTCGCCGTGAGAAGCTACATACAGAGGTCATCTGCATGAATGATAACCCAGACCTCCTCATCCACAGAGATTTAAAGTTACCATTTGGTCTCCCAGGAACCTTTGTGGATACATGTACAAGCCCTTGTAGGACACAACAGTGCAGCAGCTTGAAGGAAAGTACAAAATAAAAACACCCTTTTGGAATAAACATCTAATTTTCAACCCAACAGTAAAGCCACCTGGTTTTGAGCTTTGTGAAAAACATGGAACACTTTAAATCAGATCTGACCTGGGCATGGCCACTGTGGTCACTTGATGCACAAATTAGGAGTATTAGGAGTTCAGCAAAATGCAACTGTGGCAATCCTGATCAAACTGTGGGCTACATAACAACACTCTGCTCTCTATACAAATTTGACAGTGACATGACAGATGCATTCCCTTTCCTCAAGAACATGAGACTGGTTAACTAACCTTAAACTGGACTTATAATTGTTGCTCTAAGTCAGCCATACAAAAGAAGTCATCTTCTGAATGTGTCAGTCCCATTCTCTTGTATGCCTCAGTAAAGGCATCAGTGATTGTTTGTTGACTGTCTGCTTCTGAGTGAACATGTACGGTGGCGTCATGGTGTACTGGAGCTCGGTGATTTGAGATCAGTGTGGTCTTGATTTTGCCTTGGAGTTGGTTAAAATTTAAACATCTTACCATCCATTTGGTAGTTTAGCTGCACTCTGACTGGAAGCTTGTTGGTGGTCAGATGCAGCATCATGGTAAGGAATACTGAGAGGTGGGTATACAGTGGTTATAAAACAACCAAATTGAAAGAGTTAGCACTTTGCTATTACAAATTTTGCAAAGTGCAATGTGTGAAGTCAAGCGCAGGCATTGATGTTTGCTGGATGGGGGGCTATGGAATAAGTAGGATGAGTCAGCTGTTTCTTTTCCTTCTTCACTGGAGTGCCATTTGTTGTTGGTCATGTGTCCTTTAACTTTGAACCCATCTGGAGCATGTATATCATAGTGTATGCAAAAGTTCATTGACCCTTACAGCTGCTTATTTGTGAAAAAAAATCAGTTTGGAAACTGCTCATCATTAACTGGGTCTAAGTGTGGTGCTTCTCCTGTAAAATTCACAGATGGAAGGCATATGTGAGATGGTTCTGCTCTTTGAGCAAAAATATTAAGTACTTCCCCTCCCAGATGAGTGCTCTGTAATGCATGTGGGAGAGGTCCTCTGCCTTCCCCAGCTGAAACTCATCATTCCCTTTCTTTCCATTAATGGAAAATACAATACCCAATGAGTAATATTTATCAAAACTAAATGATTTGAAGTCAGATTTTGAAAGGTATTTATGTACCTAGAGACGTAAAGCAGGACTGTAATCCCTAATGTACTGAAGAATAGGGAGGGTGGAGTCGGCTCCTAGAAGAACCCTGGTAAAATTGTGTATTGTATAGTTCCCTCTGTATCTGGACAGGCTGGGGATTAGACATTATTCTGGTCACAAAAAAATTAGAACTTCACAGTCCAACTATCAAGTATTACCATGTATATGGACATTTGCCACAGTGGGAAATTTTGCTAGACCAAATTCTCTCATGTGCACTTGCACGCCCTCTCATGAAAGAGCCCAGGTCAGTGATATATGGCAATCTATATCAAACTGAAGAGAAATCTGTCTTAGTGGGTTTTCTTAAGGTAATATCTTTGATTGGGCCAACTATGTAATTGGGAATAAAGTTAGACAGGACTTCACATATTCTTTGTCAGGTATCTGGCTGCAGGAACCCAGGCACAGCATAGTGAAATACCACAGAGGGGAGGTGCTGAGAGAAATCCTGCATGGTAGCAGACATGCAATTAGCAGAAGAAAAGAACCAGATTACTGGGAAATGAAGGTCTATCAAAAAGGGAGGAGGGTCAATCTCCGTTTAAAATCTCCCATCTCCTTCCTAGAAAATTCAGGAGTTGGATAAATTTATAATCTGCCATAAACCATCATCAGTTATCAATAATGATAATATTGACCTGATGAAGAATGAGCATGAGCATTCAAAAGCTTCTCTATCTCAACTACATAGTTCAATAAAAGAGATCACCTTAAGAGATTCTTGCCTCTTGCATAATTTCTGGACCATCATGGCTACAACAGCACTCTTGTACTACTCTATATACTGTGGACATACACCCTGATAACCAAGCTCTGAAAGGCTCGCACAAGAAAATTAGGCAATAATGGCTTTGGATCAAGCTTCAGGGCTATTCCAGTTCATGATTCTAAGTGAGTATGATAGGTGCAGCTCTCTTCAAATTGCTTTTTGAAGGGAGGAGTAATGTTTCTGCATGTACATGCTCTAGCCCTTTCAAGTCTGAATTAATCATCTCTGTTTTTTAACTGCTTGGCAAACATTTGGTTTGTGGTAATGAATTCTGATTGTATGAAATGGTCGGCTTCTTTGTACAGTGTAATTGGCATGACTACAAATCTCCACGTGTCTGTAGTATTCCACATCTTGCTGTTTTTTGGTCTTCCTCCTCTTGAGTGCCACTGTCATACCAAGAGCAGAATTTATGATTATTCATGTGACTAGTATTTAATAGCATTTTGTTGCTGGATGGTGGTAGGTGATAGGGAAGTATGTATTATCTGATCTAGTTGAAGTACAGTCAAGAAACTCATCCCATCCAAGACATAATTTAAGCACAGTCCACAGTGATGTGGTCTACCATGACACCTTTATTACCAGGTCTCCAGTGTAGTAGAGAAGAATATGCTGCTTGCAGCTACAGAACCATAGATTTGTTGCTGATGTGTGTGTGATTTAAAAGTTAGCTGCAAAATTTCAGGCTTTTAGTTTGCAAATTGAATGTCATGTTCCTGTTGTGGCACAATCAACAGGAAGTTGGAGTCTCAAAAGTATGGGCCTTCATCACTCTATAATCAGTCTGTTTACTGTTTTGGTCTCTTTTTTTTGGTTTTTTACTCATTCAAGGCATCCCTCCTATCTTAATCTAAATCCAAGTATAGCTTTCAAAGCTGCAGTTATATTAGAGCACAAATTAAATTAAATCCCCCATGGAGCAATGGAGTTACCAATGGGAAGATTTTTACTAAGAGTTCTCAATCCCCTATGAATATAAGAAATGCTATACTAGATCATACCACAAGTCCATGCAATCTACTATCCTATATCTTAAAGTAGCAGACTGGATGCTAAGGGGGTGAATATTTCTGTAAGGACTTTATGAGCTCTTATCTATCCCTTGTTGCTCTTTCCTTACAGCTTTCAGGATTTCAAGACCTAGGAAGTCCTAACTTGGAGGTTTCAGCCCAAAGTGTCCTGTTTAATGCTAACTGACTGACTTATCCTCCATAAGTCTATTCAATTCTCTTTTAAACCCGGTAAAATTATCACCAATTTTTAAGTGCCTTCTCAACGAGGCTCTACAAAAGCCCCATTGTACATTGAAGAATGTATACCATTGCTACGCAACA
Organism: Crocodylus siamensis; assembly: GCF_052110815.1. Classification (NCBI taxonomy): domain Eukaryota; kingdom Metazoa; phylum Chordata; order Crocodylia; family Crocodylidae; genus Crocodylus; species Crocodylus siamensis. Next base: position 59,626,174 of record NC_143403.1, read on the forward strand.
TAATTGGTTTTATTTTTTTTATTTTTTTCAATTTACTTTCTCTATCAGTCTTCCATAATGGTTAGTTTTCCAAAAAAATGCAGGGGCTCATTAAATAAGTCAACACCCTGTGATAACCTGCACTGTATAAATAGAACCATTGTTTCCGCAGAACTCTTCCAGTGCCTCCTGAAAAAGACTTCAGTCTGCCAGATCTAACTTTTTCAAGCCAAGATTTACACTGAAAGTTAACTCCTGAGGTTAATTATTTAATTCAAGGATCCTGGTTTTCCCTGTTAACAAATCCAAAAATCTCTAATTAAATCCCCCCAAATCCATATTTTTCTGCCATTTAAAATGAAATCCCACTATATACACAGATATCAGTTAAGCACAATGTTACTGACATATTTACATTTTTACAACAATTTGTAAATTGTGAAATACCCTGTGCCAGTGCCTCAATCATCATTATAAACTCCAAATACCTATATATTTTGGCATTTGATTTTGGGTTTTTTAATCATGGAAGATCAGAGCTTCCCCTGCCCCCTTCACTCACCAGGACACGGGTCCAGCTGCAGCCCCCCCTGCTGCGTTTGTGGCTCTGATATGCTAGTGCCCTTCACTCCCAGGCTGTAGCCCTCCCATCCCCTGCAGCCCTGCTGGTGCCTCTTAACACCTGAGCCATTGCCCCTAGCCCCCCACGGTGTGAGGCGGCGGGGAGGGGAGTGGGGCAGGGGGAGGTGCCTGACCAGAGGTGACACGTTGCAGGGGCAGACTTCTGTGCCCACAGCAGGGCACAAGGCTGCAGCCTGGCCGGACTGGCACTGGGCAGGAGCCACCTCTGTGACCCAGCAGGTGGGACGTGGTGTGGGAGGGCAGAGTGGGGCAGTGAGACACATTGCTGCTGCCACCATGAGCTCTGCGCCAGCCATGCCACCATGGTGAGGTGCCTCCTGCCTTCTGCTGCCCTCAAATTCCCACCCTGGGCACCATGTACCACCCTGGCTGGGAAGCTCCCTCAGCTGCCAACTGTGTCCCACTCCCTCCCTCACCATGCAGGCTGTACCTGCCACTACCTCAATCTCTCCAAGTTGTGCTTCCCACCCCACCCCCAAGGACTTTCCTGCAGGCAGCTGTGGGAGCTGCCCTCCACCATGCTGCCTGGAGCTGTATTGCTGGCCATGTACATGTGTGCATGCACACATTCATGTGACACCCCCAGTCTGTAATTGCTCTCTCTTGCTCCCCTCAGCCCCAAGCAGCCTTTTGCAGGCTCAAACTGTGCCCGCCTGCAAGAAGAAACCAAGATTTCCCTGCCTTTTTCTCCTTTAAAGGAGGAAATCCGTGTTTTTTTTTCACAGCAAACAGAAAACCCAGATCCCTGATGATCATCTTCTTGATGTTTATCTGCATTAACTTTGAAGGCGGTGAACACAGATTCTCATTTGTGTTTGCTATGCCTGTCCACCTGTAGTATCCACATATACGGTAATATATAGAAGTATGTTTTAGTGAAACTGACCTTGACTCCTTTGCCTGGCCACTCTGAAATCACAGAGTCTGTACCTGTCTAGCATGCAGGGAACAACTAACACAAAATAAAATCCATCCTGTTTAAGCTAGAGATTACAAGCTAGCTACTGTGAGGAGAAAAACTTTTTAAAATAGTACATTCTAATCCCTCCTAAGGTCATTAATTATGGCTTTAATATGAAGCTATAACCCACAGTGATTTTTCTAAATTTACTAGCGTCCATCTTTGCTACTGGGTCAGAAGATTGTATTATAACACTGTTATAACACTTACCTAAACCTTGTAAATTTTTGTCTAAATAGGAAAAAACCCAAAATATTTATATACTACCTTACAGGGCAGTAACACATTCACTGGCTATAACTTTGGTTACATCTCACACACAGACACAAATTTTGTGGTGATTCTGTCTGTGCAGGATTGTGGTACAATACAGCCTCTTATTTGGGTACATGCTGTAGTGGAAACTGATTTTGTAGCTCTTCTGTGCTTGTAAAGACAAATGGGGTACTTGGCTGTCACCTGTATGGGGCATAACAGAGATGACCTGAATACTTGGGCCCTTTAAAGGTCCCATTACTATTTTCCTAATGTAGAGGCAATATCTTCTCTGTTATGACCAAACTCCAGTTTGGATCATTACATGTTTTCCCCAAATTCCACGTGCACTTTCAATTCAATATGGCATTCTTTGCTTTCTGCCCTTAGCTGCTGTGTTGTGGAGCTTGTGATGTACCATCTCAGAAGAGACTGCTCATCAGTAGCAGTTTAAATGACCAATGTGTGTAGCCTGTTATATGGGTAAAAGTAATTTGCATTCCTGGGGGTAAGAGGCTCCAGATAGCTAGCTAAAATCTGATTGATCACAGAGCCATTCAGTGTCAGATGTATCTTTTTTGTATTCTTATATGCAAGCAAGCTGTATTAGTAAATCAATGGTCTGCTAAATCTCCACCTGCTATGGAATTTCTGGAAGGCTCTCCACCTACCTGGATTATTGTTTTCCCAAACTGGCCTGATTCATGGATTCTGCATACCTGTAGCTTGCCACATTGCATGAAGTAAAAGATAGCAACATAATTATAAGTAGCTACCATGCTACTGGACTGCGTGATGTCGACAACACTGCACTGAGCCAAAGAAAATCCTGCTGACTGAACTCTGCCTGGAGATTTGCTACTGTCAGTTATCTCAGCCTTCCACTATATGTTACAAAATAATACGAAGCTTGGCCTCATCTCTGTTTTTCATAATTGTCTGACATTTAGTAGCAGAAATATGCAGCTTTTCAATGTCTCATAACAAGGCAGAGGGGGACAACATTTGACCGTCTCTTTCCTTCTACTTCTTTTCTTGCAAAATTCATACCCATTTGGTAAAATAGGTTTTGTCTTAATGCTTCTACACCAAGATAAATTTGGGCAAAGTGAAGGCTCCATCTGCCAGACGTTTGTGGCCTCTCCAAAATATCTGGAACATCTTGCCGGACAGTTTCTTCTATCCAGTGAACTCAGCTTTCCCTTGCTTAATGCTTACTCAGTAGGAGGAGGATGACTCCTCCATCTTTCTTGCAAGTAAAATAGCCCAGGTCACCAGGCTGCATCATCAACTAGCCTCTGCAGTGACTGAGAGTTCTCTGTGTTTTTTAGATCCTTAGGATCCAGTCCTTTGTTTCAAACAAACAACCAAACAAAAACACTCTATCTTTGTATAAAAGTAATGAAAATGGCCCAGAAGGAAAGATTGTTCTCTTTCAAAACTTCTGTGGGTCATTATAAACAGAATTGCTGTTGATCTTCAAAGTTTTGGGGGGCCACCTTTAAGGCTTGAAGATGTGGAAAAGTGTTCCATGAAATGTGACGGTCTTATTGCAATGCTGTATCATGCTGGGCTGCACTGAGGCACTTTAATGAAAATGCACAATATGAAAAAATATGCAATATAAAACATGGGAAACAAAAATGTCTTCCAAAATCTTTGAATTTAGGCTGAGTTAGGAGAGAACGCTGAGCCAGTTTACAAGATTGGGCAAGAGCCATGCTACTTATGGACTAAGCTAAACCGTGAAGTTCGGAATGAGTATTTTCAATTGCAACTTTTCTGAGGATGCAAGTCGCACCAGCCAAAGGAAGGGAGGAGGGTGCTATAACTTTCTTTGTACACAGAATTGGGAAGGGGACAGTTTTCTATTTCTGTATCCAGAGAATATAATACGCCCTGTTACAGAGCACTAATTTCTTTATGTCATGCTTTGATGTTGGGTTGTGAGTTTGTTGGACAGCCTAAAAAGCCATCACCCTAAAGAATGTGTCTGGGGGTGTTGTTTTTGTTGTTTGTATTTTAAGTATAAAGAAATGCTTCAATATTTTCCTTGTAAGTGTGAATAATAAACACCCTGTCCCCATGATCCTTTCTGTATTATATCCTGCAACATGACAGGTCAGTTCTTTGATGTGCCTGTAAACAGCGTGGCTTTCTGACTTGGCATGAGGCACAGGGAGGTTTTTTAAGTGTATAAGGGAAGAAGTCTGATGTCAAGTTTGCCTACAGATTATACTAGTTATTTAAACATTAAAGAATAAATCTTGCCTTTCTGCACTCCTTACAAGCATTTGCTGTGCTTATAGTACAGGCTGGAGGCATTTCAGGAACTGTTTTTCTAGGTGCCATACATTATGCTGTGGAAAGTAATGCTATGGGGGAACTCTGTGCAGTGCTGCCTGTGTAATAATGACTTGCAACAGAGAAAATAAATTACTCTGCTACACAGATAAACCAAATATTGCACCCAGCACCCTACTCTAGTATAGCAGGAATGTGCAAGTCTCAGAGACAACTCCAGCACTACACATGGAGTGAGAGCTGAAGAACAGACCAGCTGTTTTGTGGCTTAAACAATAATCGTAAGTGACCATCTGCCCATGGCAACATTTTTTGGAGTAAACCCGAGTTCACAGACGGTGAAGATAACTTTTATGGACTCTGTTCCCTTTAATGCATAGTGCAGTGGAGCTCAATAAAGAGTGTTATGTATATACATCTCCCCTAGAGCAGGGTGCAAGCTACCTAAAGGCTGCCACTGCATCACTTGTGCCTGCTGTGCATTGCAATATAACTAGCTCCCCTCTTACTCCTCTTCCACACATCAACAAATTGTAGGTTAGAATCTGGCAGTGGTTTGTGTGGCGATCCAAAGTACTTTGGACTTTAAGCCTGTGTCCTGACAAGCATGGACATGCGGTAAACGGCACTACCTATCTGTGGCACAACGCTGCAAATGCAGGGAGTCCCCAGCTGCTCCCTTGCAGTGCAGGGGTGGGGGTCTAGCCCTGGGAGATCCTTGGGTCAAAAAGAAACCATGCCAAAGAAAGCGGGGTGGTGCATATCGTGGCGACATGCACAGCCCAAAACTGGAGCCTGGCCAGCTGGAGCCACGTTCCAGCTCCTGCCCAGGATTCCTGCCATGGCTGGAGCCCAGGGGGACCCCCAGGACCACAGGTAATACAGCTGCTGGGGCCAGTACAGTTCCTGGCCCCAACCACTCCTCCTCCACCCTGAGTAACCTGCCACATGCTAGAGTATGTGTGGCATGGGTGTTCTGGGCAAAGAAATGTCCACTCGTCTGGACATACCTTGAATGATAAACTGCATAAAGTTTACCTGTAGCTACAGTCCTCCCTGTTTGCAGAAAGGGCTTGTTTTCAGTGCAAGTTTGTGCAGATGATGAACACAGAATATCTTGTTTCTTTATTTAGAAACAAATGGACTGAGACACTTTTATTGTCCTACTTCCTCCACCATTGCAAACCGTTGTACGGGTTTGTGTGCATCTCTCTTCTTTCTCAGTGTCGTGAACCATCCCTGGGGCTTAGCTGGCTAACGCTGTATTCTCTGTAACCTAGGTGCATTCCCCTCCTCACCCCATCCCTCTAATGTTAGTCCCTCCCTTGGGCGATTTTTATTTCCCTACTGGGTTTGTCATCTTTTTGGATTCACAATCCTACACATCTACTAATAAAATTCAATCTGTTCTTCCCAACAGGCTTCAAGGTCTTGAATTCTGGGTTTTATTTGGTTTGTGGGTTTTTGTTTTTTGGGGGGGGAGGGGGAGGCAAGTGTTTGTATGTTCCTTTGCTGTGCAAATTCCTTAGCAGCAGGATGTCTGTGCTTCATGCTGTATTGGTATCAGCATTCGTCCTCTATGTATGGAAGCAGCATGCTCTTTTCCTTCCCTCTGGAGACTGGGTGCTGTACTCGTATTACATGCATGATGCAATAGATCTAATAAAAATAACTTTTAAAGACATGAAACCTTGTGTGGATGGTAGAGTGTTAGTCAATATTGCAACACTCTCCATTCCATGTGAGCATTAAGTCATCTTTAGAACAATCTCACATCTTGAACAGATCAGCTTGCATCCTCTAGGCTTTGTTTGACATTTTTAGTTACCATTTGTTAGTCTTTTTCCCTTGTTGTTTGTTTCTTTTATTTTACCCTTTATCCACAGTACATACTAAGCTTGGGAAAGCCTTCCCATTTCCCTACTGTCTTCACATCCCTTTTGCCTCACTAAAATCCACCGCTTTAACTTAATCTTCCAGTGTCAAGGTTTTATAGGATGCTCTCTGCTTCTGCTCCGATTCCTGAGCCATGCATCTGTCTATTTAGCTTGCTGCCAGACATCCTGTAGAAGAATGAACCTCTAGACTTGGGAATCATCTGATCAAGAATGTTTGTTGGTTGATCTGACTGCTTGTGTAATGGAAGAAAATGGTGAAAGCAGCAGCTAGGATGTTAGCCTGTAAATTAAGAAATATGGGTTCAGTTTCCTGTCTGCAAAGACTTTCCTTATAAGACCTTGGGCAAGTCTGAAAGCCATATCCAAAAAAACCTCACATTGATGTGACTAAATGGATGTCAATATCAATAGGAGTTTAGGGATTGAATAACTTTTCTAGATCTGGCCTTTAGCTTCTCTCCGCTTTGTCTGTAAAATGTGGTTTGAACTTTCCTGTTGGCCAAACAGCTATGCTTCTGAATGACCCTATGAATATGAGCATAAAGGCCCTGTTCAAGCAAGGGCCAGGATTCAGGTGCATTAGCCCAGGCAATTATTTAGCTGGAGTGGGAGCACCTGGGTTTTTAAGTTACCCACCAGCTGGTTCTGTTTGGAGAAAGAGGAGTTAAATCAGCTAAGGTTATGGATACACACAGCCTATTTTAAATGCAGTTTAAAACTGAAACACAGATGTACAAGCCAATTTAACTGGTTTGCCTCAACCTTTCCAGCCAGGAATGGCCTGAGGTAGGCAAATTCCCTTTGGAGTTTAGAAAATAAAACTAACTTTATTGAAAGTAGTGAATTGTATAGCTTCTGTCTCTCTCCATCCCAGGGACTGGGAACCCGCTGATTCCAGAGAGAAGAGCGCTTCAGGCAAGAGTAATGAGCTAGAGAGAAGGACATGGCCCCTACATGAAATGTAACAAGGTAAAGTTGGAGGGAAACTGAATGATAGTTTTATAGCTGGTTGGGGTCTTTCATGAGAGAGCCTGGTTTACCCTGTAAAATGTTTTATATATCTGGAAGAGGGGTGGCTTATTGCATGCTTTCTCTTGTAGCATGTTAAGTCTGGGCTTTCCATTTCTCTACACTCTCTTGTAGACATAGTGCAAACATCTTAAACACTAGCAATGCCAGGAATTTCTAATGAGAAACTGTCTGGTTCATCTCCTGACATGCCTTGGATTAATATCTGCAGGAACTAGTATACTTTTAACCTCAGGTTTGCTGGACATAAATCTCTCCCAAAATTCAAGTTTTAATATCATACCTTCCTTGATTAGCATCTGCAAGACCCAGTAAAGATATTCCCAAGCACAGAAAATGGCAGTGGTGCATTTTTGGACTAAAACACTTCAGAGGTGCTTTAGTTCAAAAGTGCACCGCCACCATTTTCTCCATGCTGACATGCATTTTGCCACTTACACAAGTGCAAGCGGTGCAGTGTGGTGTGTGTCAGCTCCCGGGTGGAGCAGACTCGATTAATCAAGTCTGCTCCAAAGCAACGGATCTCCAGGGCATCTGAGAACTAAAAGGTGTGTGTATAAAGTGCCCTATGTGCCTTAGGTCACTCTGCTCCTTCTCGACTGGGGGTGTGCATATGTATATAACCTACTGCAAATGTTTCTGTGGCTCTTTACCTCTTTGCCTTTTCTCCAGAAGCTAAAATTGCTAGAGGTGGTTGCTATGGTAATCTTGTGTGAAATTTCAGAAGGGCAGAATTGCAAAGTTTTGAGCTATGAGTGCAATGTACAAATTGTCTGTGGAGAAGTTGTTCAGTCTGGTATCTTTGAAATTATAAGGGTTTATCTTTATTTTTGTATTTTTGTATTTTGAGGACTTGAACCACAAGAGAAGCATATTGATGAGAGAATTATATGGGAAACCTCATGAAGAGAATGGTGAACCACAACCTGATGAATAGTGTAATTTTATCCCCTGCTGAGACTATGGAGAGAAGTGGTGGTACATATATTTCTTTTAATAGTCTAGAGTGTCTTGACCTAGCCTGTTTTCTAGAATTACTGTGTATATCTGCACAGCCAAATGAAAGTGTAATGGTAGTGTGGGTACCCTGGATCCCTGAAGCATCTGTGTTCTGGCTGCTAGCCCATGTTGAAGCCTGTGTTGCTTTGTTTCAGATGCTATTTACTTGTGCTAGCTGGATTAAAGCATGCCCTATGGGAATGCCTACCTGTGCTACAGTTTGTTTTGCTGGTTAGTCATATTTACTGTTTGGCCTTCTAGAGACAGAACTGTGTGCATTTGTCTGAAAAACACACTTCTCTCCACCCCTGCTGTGATGTAAATATAGAGGACGGCAGACAGCATGTTAGCTTAAGTCCTAATCTTTTCCAAAGATCACTGGCCATTTGGTAGCACCTGATTGGCGTGTCATATAGATACTAGGGTCAGAAAGGACCTCGAGATCATCGAGTCCGACCCCCTGCCCTGGGCAGGAAAGAGTGCTGGGGTCAGATGCCTATCCAGCCTTCTCTTAAAGACCCCCAGGGTAGGGGAGAGCACCCCCTCCCCTGGGAGCCTGATCCAGATTCTGGCCACCCTTACCGCAAAGTAGTTCTTCCTAATGTCCACCCTAAATCTTCTCCCTGTCACTTTTTGTGACGGTTGCTCCTTGTTACCACAGGAGGTGCCCTGGTGAACACAGCATCTCATTACAAAGCTTACTCTGTACCTTGGTGTAGCAGGTACTGAGGTGCCTGCTACTTGTGGAGTAGTAATGAAGAAGCACAGGTGCAGGTTGCTAGGGCAACCAGTAGGCGTCAGCTGACCAGAAGGGGCAGGGCCTGGCTCCTATATAGCCGCCAGGCGGAGGCCAGGCAGGCAGTTCCCTGCTGGCAGCCAAAGGGGTGGGAACTGTGCCAGAGCAAGAGAAGAGAATTGGCCAAGGGGCACAAGCAGTTGGTACAGGTAAAGGAGGGAGCACCCTTGGGGGTGGCCTGAGTGATGTTGTAGCCAATTGGCAGAAGTATAAGTTGTAGTCTAGGGGCTTGAGTTTTGTGTTTACTGTTACTACTGGTGATTTGGGTGAGGCTATTAGGGGTTGGAGGAGGCCTCACAGGGGATCCACGGTAGCGTGGGGACCCTGGCGCCAGAGAGGGCGCAGCATTTTGGGGTGCACTGACCCCAGCTCCAGAGAAGGGGGCAGCAAGAGAGGCCCCAGGCAAAGGGGGCGCAGTGAGAGACGAGGGCTGCGGAAAGCTAGAGCACCTGTGGGGGCATGGTGAGAGACGAGGGCTGCGGCTAAGACTGAACAACGTCCGGTACGTCTGCGAGGCTTGGGGTGTGGTACGGGGTGGTTGGAGCCACGCATAGTCCATATGGCCAGGGTGCACGGAACCCCCATTATAGAAACAAGACGAGTAATAGCAGGAGAACCGTGGCTGAGAGGATGGAAAGGCAGCCTCCCTTTACTATATATAAGACCAAGACATGGCGGGTGAGATTCAAGGATGCTTTGAGGTGAACTTGGCACGGTAAGGGATGCTAGGGGAGATCACGGCCACCCCTAGGGCCCTGCTCTGTGACACTTGGATATGGATATCTCGGAGCTATAACTTTTTTTCTTGCTGTCCCGGGAAAGAATCAATAACAATTCAATTTGTTAGAGGACTTTTCTCACCTTGAAAAACATGGAAGAAGTTGAATGAATGATTCTAGCAGCTCTGCCTGAATGCCTTCACTCTTGTCTCCTACAATAACATCAGCTATCTGTTGAAATTGGGCTGCACACCTGTGATGAATTATACCTGACTTGTGGCTGGCTTCCTTTGAAATCTGGCCTATACTTTAACAAATAGAATTCCCCTCTCTGATCCACAGTGTTTGCTAAATTAGTGCAGCCCTGACAACTAGATTGGTTTGCGTCTTGATTGGAGCAGGGAAATCTTCAGGTCTGCAGCTTAAGGTGGATTCTCCTCTGAGAGAAAAAAGGACTGTACAGGAATGCTGGTGTTTAGTAGTGTATTAAAAAAAGAACAAATATTACATGGAAACTTGCATGACTAAGTCTGCAGCTGTGCATGTGGTTCCTAGGTGGGGTTTTTTTTATTTAAACCACAGAGTTTAAAACTTTTAACAAAAACAAAGCAGTCCTTTAAGATGACAAATAGAAATGTAGTCTGTGTTCAGGGATCAGCAACAGGAGTTTAAGCTAATTCACCCCTGTCCTGAATTTGTAGCTGACTTCTAGGAAGCAGGAAGGACAATATGGTGTTGCACTGGTGGTTTGGAATGATAGTAAAAATGTGCTAGGACATGTGCTTATCTGTATCGGGTTGAGTCAAACTCCATGAAGCCAGCATATGGTTCTTGGAGAAATTATGGGGAAATTATGCCCTCAACTTTCCATTGGCCTCCCCGAGTATTTAAATTGCTGGAAGAATTAATAATACTTGGTAGGAGCCAAAGCTCTGGGGAAGGGGGGCATTGTTTCAGTTTATCAACAGAGGTGGTTGATGCAACAAACAGAAGCTTACTTGAGTGTAAGCTACACAACATTGGTGCCCTAAGGGAGCTACCAACGCTAGAAACCACCCCAATGAATATTATTCCTAGTATAGACAAACAGCTGTCAACACCACATCTTACAGCAGGTAGTCTTTTCAGGTAGGGCTGCAGAACCCTTGTGACCCCACCTGAATTCCTGTGTCCATTTGATAAGAAACGGCAGTGAGTTTCCTTTCCTTTCCTTCTATAGAGAGTTATCAGAGCCTCTGAAAGAATACTAGTTTAATTTCTGAGCTAGCCTAACATCAAATAGCTGCTTGAGATACTACTCTTCTTTGATTTCCTATTCTCTTTCTCGCTCCTCTCTCATTCTTTGATGTCTCAGTGACAGCTAATATTGGACAAAGCGTGTTGCTTTGTGCCCTGTTTCCAGTGACGAAGTGACTGGGCTTGCTAACGTGGATCAGAATGCTCATGCTCCACTGGCTTGCTACTTCCCTTCAAGGGGGGCCGATCCCAAAAGCTGCAGTATTTTACAATTAATCTTTTACTAGAGAGAGGTGGTTAGCTGCATTAGTCTGAAGGCAGGACAGATTTGCACCTTGTAGATTAACTACATCTGGGATGTGTAAGCTTTTGTAAGCAGTAGCTTACTTAGCATTTGATGAAGTAAGATGCTGCTTGTGAAAGCTTATGGATCTCTGATGTAGTCAGTCTGTAAGGTGCAAATCTACCCTGCCTTCTGCCCAATTAATCTTTGACTGGTAGAGGTAGAGTGGGGATGGGGAATATCCTGGTTAGTGATTAAAAACCTGCCCAAAGGGAAATCTTAGTAGGGGGGTCCTACAAGGTCCCAGAGGCCCTTTGTTGTGAAATGACTTTGCTAAAACAATAGAATAAAAGAGATGGGAGAGTGAGGGGCGGTATGAAAGATTTAATGAACATACACTTGATTTACTTCTCTTTGATTTTTTTCCATCTGCTCTAAAGTTTTCAGGGAGGATGTTGTAACAGGCCATCCTTGCATATATGTGTTTATGGCTGAGTTCAGACAACCTGGGTGTTTAAACAGAGGTGGATCACAGATCAAACCTCCAGCCTCTATTTCCAACTCTGTTTCCACTGTGGAAGGAGGCAGGGGAGAACAGAGCAGGCAAATGTTTCAGAACAGTTTAAAATGGAGTGAAGGTCATGCAAAGATACAAGTGGGTCATAGCTGGGCAGTGTCATCAAGGTCAAGGGAAGAAGATGGGAACCCTGACAACTAAGAGAAGCAATGGGTGAAATACCTGTTTATCAAGTAGGTGAAATGCCAAGTTTATTGCTGATCTGAATGTGTAAACCTCTAGCATTTCCTGGGAAATATATATATGGGATGGTCAGAAAAACAAGTAAGGTGTCTTTTGATAGTACGGTGGACAGGTTGACACAGAAAAACTAGCACCATGGTAGTAGCATTTATGCTGGATATTTTATATGGCATTTGTTACTGCAGTATTTAAGCAATTTGCTGTCACAAATGTGTTTTATTCTTTGTAGCATTCCTGTGACAGGCTTCTGAGGCATGGAGACATTAAATGATTTGGCAGAGTTCCTATGGGATATCTGTGATAGGGCTGGGAAGCGAACTTAAGTCTCTCAAATGCCATAATAGTTCCCTAATTACTCGTCTTCCTTCCTTACCATCCTCCACAATGGCTATAGCAGCCTAACAAAGCAAAGGTTGAGAGGAGATGCAAATATTTCCCAAAAATCTGTGAATACAAGGGGGAACACCAGGAAGGGAGAGGTACTAATTAATATAAGAACAATGTAGAAGAAAAGATGAGTGTAAGCTAGCTATGAATTATTAACTTTGGCTGGACAGTAGAAGAGTGATGTTCTGGAATAACCTTCCAATAGAAGTACCAGAGTGAAATGTGGTATTTTAAAGGTCATGCTATGCACCATTCAAAAGGTATCTGTAAATTGGCAGTAAGGTTTCAGATTTGATCAGGTACCTGGCTGGTGTGAAGTATTTAATGGAATCATTTAAGGCTTCTATTTGTGTCACCTGTGGTGGTGGGAAAACAAGCTTGGTGTGTGTCAAACATGAAGTGGATTCATAATTGAACTATGAACAAGAAATGTGGTGGTGGCAGATGCAGGCTGTTTGATCAGAGGGAAGAGTTTCAAGCTTCCTTTCTTGCAACGTGGGTAGTTTCCAATCTGTCCCCAGATGGCCCTGCTGGGTTTTTCAGACTTGGATTCAACTGATATATTGCCACATTTTAATTACTATACAATTCTCAATGCTTTCTCCTTTTTTAACATGGAGATAATTTGTAAGGGATATTAGAAACTCTAGATTCTGGACTGATAACTGGAAAAATGCAAATACCCCATTGTGTCTAGTTTGTTTTCTTTTAGAAAAGGCTATAAATGTTCTTCCCTGGATGCTGAGCATTGACCTCACTTGCATTTTAAAAAAGTCTGCACCAGGAAGCACATGCACATGTGGGACTGATGACTGTCATGCAATGTAATGGGTACAGACATCAGATTTTGGAGCTGAGGATCCTGAAATACAATTAACTTCCTGTTCATTGGTCTCCCTGGAATTGCATCTGTGTGGTCACTAAGGAAATATCTTTGATACACACTTTGAATCTGTTTTATAAGCACAGCAGCTGGTTTCATTTTATGGTTTCTCCCTAAGGCCTTGTTGCATTGTAGAGACTTGATTTTAATGGAAGCTGAATGCATGTCAAAGTCGAGATGAGCAAGTGAAGTCAGCCCACTGCCTAGTGAAGTTCAAACTCACTGACTCATTGATGGAGCAAGCAGTCACTGCACTCCCAGTAGCCTTGCCTGGCTTTTGTCAATATTCATCCTTTAGGGGGGGAAAAAAATATACAAACCTAAATCTGGAATTGTGTTATTGGTTTTAAGTGAGCTGCTGAAATTAGCTACTGATTGTTCCTTTGCTGAATTTGCATGTGTATTTTAACCCTGATGAATTCCTATTTATTTTTTTTAAAGGGCAGATGACTTTACAAGTCATTCTTTATGCTTTTGAAGTACAGGTGATGAACGATAAAGATGTTCGTCTCCATTAGGTTTCAGGGTTGGGCATGGAAAATAAAATCTGCAAAAGGCCAGAGCTCAGTTCTCCAAATTCCACTGTATTCTGTATTGTAAAAACCAAGATCTGCAGGGGCCAGCAGGAGACTGCATGCTTAGGGGCAACCAACATGGGTTCATCAGTGGCAGGTCATGTCAGACCAACCTGGTGGCCTTTTACAATCAGATCACCAGATCATTAGACGCAGGGGTAGCAGTGGATATAGTCTTCCTGGACTTCCGGAAGGCTTTTGACACTGTCTCTCACCCCGTTCTCATTAAGAAACTGGGGGGCTGTGGTGTAGACACCCACACAGTCAAATGGGTCGCCAACTGGCTGGTGGGCCGCACCCAGAGGGTGGTAGTGGATGGGTCCTTCTCAACCTGGAGGGATGTGGGCAGTGGGGTTCTGCAGGGCTCGGTCCTTGGGCCCGTGCCGTTCAACATCTTCATCAGTGATTTGGGCGAGGGGGTAAAAAGCACCCTGTTCACATTTGCTGATGACACTAAGATGTGGGGGGACGTGGCCACACTGGAAGGATGCAACAGGCTACAATCAGACCTAGACAGGTTACAAGGGTGGGCGGATGAGAATAGTATGGGTTTCAACACAGACAAGTGTAAGGTGCTGCACCTCGGGAGGAACAACCAGCACCATACCTACAGGTTAGGGAACTCCCCTCTTGTCAGCACGGAGGCAGAAAAGGGCCTTGGGGTCATCATTGACTCCAAGATGAACATGGGCCGGCAGTGTTGGGAGGCAGTCAGGAAGACCAACTGCACCTTGTCATGCATCCACAGATGCATCTCAAGCAGGTCCAAAGAGGTGATCCTCCCCCTCTATGCGGCACTGGTCAGGCCGTAGCTGGAGTACTGCATCCAGTTCTGGGTGCCGCACTTCAAGAGGGATGTCGACAACATGAAGAGGGTCCAGAGGAGGCCACTTGCATGATCAGGGGGCAGCAGGGCAGGCCCTATGAGGAGAGGCGACGGGACCTGAACCTGTTCAGCTTCCACAAGAGAAGGCTGAGGGGGGATCTAGTGGCCTGTTATAAACTAGTCAGGGGGGATCAGCAGACACTGGGGGAGTCACTGTTCCCCCGAGCACTGCCAGGAGTGACCAGGAATGACGGTCACAAGTTGGCAGAAGGTAGGTTTAGGTTAGATATCAGGAGGCGCGACTTCACGGTCAGGGCAGCTAGGGTCTGGAACCAACTTCCAAGAGAAAGGGTGCAGGCTCCTACCCTGGGTGTTTTTAAGAGGAGGTTGGATGGACATCTTGCTGGGGTCATTTGACCCCAGTACTCTTTCCTGCCATGGCAGGGGGTCGGACTAGATGATCTGCTCAGGTCCCTTCTGACCCTAGAAACTATGAAACTACAAGTCAATGCTTTATTACGAGGAGAAGCAATGGATTGAGGTGGATGCCATGGGCCACATGGCAGGCCTTATCATGACAGATGTGAAGATCATGTGTTTACTGAACATGCAATGGTGCAAGCTTTTGAAGACAAGCAGCGAGATGATAACTTTCTCTCCTCTAAAAGCCCAAAAGTAGTCGTCTTAAGGATAGCCCACTGCTGTGTAGGCCGCCACGGTAATGGACAGAACACAATTATGGATGCTGAAGCCAGTGATTACATTTGCTATGCTATGCTAAACAAACTGCAAGGAATGAAAAAGACCTGTTGAAAACCTGCTTGGAGAGAAATTTCAGAAACATGGGGCATATTGTGGTGATGTGCAGTCCCAGCTTTTGGGATTTTCACAGCTGTAAGAAGAATGCCTTTGCAGGGCAGTGAACACTGTGGTGCTTTCCATGGACTAAATAGGGTTGAAAGTAATGTCAGGCTCCTTAACCTTAAACTTAGTAACTTGCTATTATAAATGACCTTTCCTGAAGAACCACAATATTTAGATGGAAAAAGACATTCTGTGAAGGAATGGGGGTCATGATGGGTAGAAAAATCTCTACTGGCTTTATTGAAGTGTCCCACTTTTTCTCATGGTTTTTGTATGTTGTCTGCAGGCTTTTTTGACTAGGGCTTATCAACTCACATCCCTAAAAGTTAATCAGTTTGAGCATTTTTAATTTCTTGAGCCTCTTCAGTGGCTTATTTTCTGTCCTTACCCGAGCATTTGGTTCCTTACTATGTTTGAATTGTGGCCAAAGCTGTCCCTAGGGGTGTGTGGGGCTCGGGGCACATCAACCTGTGCAGGGCCAGTGGGGGGCAGGTGGCGAGTGGCTAGAGCCAGCGGGGCAGGGAGGAGGGTGGCAAGCAGCTGGGCTGTACAGCACTGTCCTCAGGCCCCCCCCCCCCCCCAAAGCGTGGGTCCTGGGGCAGTTGCCCCAATTCACACCCTCCCCCCCCAACGGCTTTCATTGTAGCCTCACTGTTTCCTGTATTCAATTCTTGTTTCCCCTAGCTTCTGGACTGTTGCTGTGGAAACTTTCCTTTTTCCAAATACTCACTTACCCAAACAGAGATGCCCTCAAAGAGACCAAGTTATTTTATTTAAAATTGCTTTCTATGAAAATCACATGCCTGCTAGAAATGACTGAAGCCCACAATCTTGCTGATATATTTAATATACCCCCTAGGCTTTGCTTCTGTACTCGAAGCAATCCCTGTAGCAACTCGCGCTTCTTTTCATGCTTCATTCTTTGCAGTACTCCGTAATCTTTTCTTGGCTACAATGTGCTGACATCAACTCCAGGGGCTTTCAGCAGATTTTTTCTCCTGCCAAGTATTTTAAAACAATAATTTTTATCAGTATTTCTTAAAAGCTCTACAGGATGGTGAGAAAACAAATTATTCTCTATGGCAGTTTTATTTTCTGATGATAAACATTGCTGGTGTAAATAAAGAAAGGGCGACTCCACAACTGTCAATTTTATGCCCCTTTACTTTAACAAGTGCCATCTTGGTCCTTGCCAGTATTCTGCCTGCTTCTCTCCTGACAAGTTGTCAATCAGAAATATGCCCTAGAATTAGCCAGCTGGCAAGAACAGCTGAAAGCCGATTCCCTGCTGAATGGCTGAATTTCAGCCAATGGTGTCATAGACGAGCAATGTCTCTAGACAAAGAGACCCTTGTAGTCCAGCTACTGTGCCTTTGTGTGCTGGGCTGTTCAGCCCACTTCAAATTAATTCTTTCTTCTCTTAATATGTGTGTGGCGTTTGCTAGGGTCCTCCAACAGAGTTAGGGAGTGAAAGTAATGTTGGATGGGTAGCTTCATAGCCTTAATTTGTGGTAATTGTGAGCAGTTTCCAAAACACAATGGCTCTTCTAGCAGTGATGCCCCCATCCTCTCGTGCAGCAGTGACAGCTGCTCATAGACATGGCTGCTGGTGCCACTGGGTAGCAGAGCATTTTGACGGCACTTGGAAACTGTGTGACACACAGATCATAAAGTAGTTTGGATTGCAGCATGTACCTGTTTGGTTAATGTTA
This sequence comes from Crocodylus siamensis, assembly GCF_052110815.1. NCBI lineage: Eukaryota > Metazoa > Chordata > Crocodylia > Crocodylidae > Crocodylus > Crocodylus siamensis. Next base: position 59,643,282 of record NC_143403.1, read on the forward strand.
CCTACTAATGCAGTGGTGCTCAGTCTTTCACTCTCCCGGGCTGGATGAGTGATGTGGGATCAGTCTTCAGGTACAACTTGACCCTGCATGTTGAATCCAGCTGAGCATGGGCCTGGCCCTACATACCGGTACAATCCATGAGCATGTCATCTGGCCTGTAGCGCTTCCTACAAGTCTGGAAATTTGACAGAAGCACAGCCCAGTAGTCAGATTGAGCACCACTGTATTAACATGTCTAAATTTGCTTGCCCCAGGCTACAAGCTGAGCAAGAGAAGTGGGTTCCAGACTTCATAATCTGGGACTTTGAGTCCCTGCTGCTCTATGCTGTCCAAGGGTTCCTGGGGGGAGTAGTTTGGTTCCTGTAAAGGTGAGGAAGCTTATGACCGATAACGGAAAGAGATGAGGGTGAGGAGGGTATCTGAATAGCTAAGAAATGGAGGGGCAAACTGATTAATCACCCAGTCCATTGCAGTGACAATCTTTCTCTATGTGACTTCTTCTTTTCTTTGAGTGTTATAGAAAAGTAATCCTTGGTTTTTATTTAAAATAATAGTAATTGGGCCCAAAATCCTTCACACCAAGCAGGTTCTTTTTGTAGGTTCTCCCTATGAAAAGATTCAAATCAGTCCTTGGGTTCAGGGAATGATAATGTCAAAACAGTCCGTGTTTTGTTTCACTCTCCACTAGCAAGTGGCAGAGGAGAGATGTGTGAGCCTGATGCCATGAGCTGGCTAGTGTTCAGTTCAACAATACTTTGATTCATACTTGCAGTATCCCTCATTTCAGCTTCTACGTTCCTTGCACACAGTGAAGTTATTCACCATGGGTCTAGAACCCATTTAAACTGATGGGAGCTACTTCCGGAGCTTCAGTGGATAATGTCTTAGGGCATTTTTACACATGCTTGGGTGGGGGTGCTCTGATTAAACCACCAAGAGCATTTCATGTATCGGCATCCCTGTGCTTCAAAATGGCAGCAGGGGCACTTTAGATAAAGCTCATCAAACAAACTTTAAACTACTCCCACTGCCATTTTAATGCACCGGGATGCTGATACGCAAGACATGGAGGCTGTCTGGAGTGTGCTAATTAGCATGTCCAGCAGACTGGATTAATCGAGTAATTACGGCATGTCAGAGCAGCCTCCTGGTGCATGTACTACAGATCCCTTTAAGCTCTAAAAGAACAGAAAGACCCCAGTGGCTACAGCAACAAGAGGGCAACTTGGCAAAGGCCTGGGCAAACAGGGAAGTCTTGCAAAAGGGCACATGCCACCCTAGGGAGTGAAGAAGACCTCTTAAATTTCTTTCAAAGGAAATGGTGACACTTCTGTTTAGACGGACAAAATGGATGGGCTGCCCCTGAGGAATATCTTTGCTTTCAGAAAACTACACTTCAGTTTGGCTGTAGGAGTTACACAGGTAGACTCTGCATTTGTTTGAAGATAAGTCAGAAAAGGTGCCACAGTGAAGCAGTTGAAGTCCATTTGCCTGACTTGCTTTTATTGAGATTTCTGTTCTTTCTTGTTGTGTGTCACTGTCTGGCTTAACTAATGGTCTGCATTTGTCCGTCTCCACTATGTGCTCAGTGCCTTCTACAAAACTTGTAAATCTGAAGTGACTAAGCAAGCGTGCTATGTGCTGTAAAGGGGGAAAAGTATATGCAACTCTATATATCTGTTCATTGCACTGATTGTGATTCAGGCTTTGTGCCCTCCTAGGAATGTGGCCTTAACAATCCAGCCTAAAAAATGAAGATCAGGTTGTAATTCAGAAAGCAATACAAGGCTGGAAGAGCCAGAGAGAGGCATTTTACACGTTGCTTTCTGCTTGTCTGCTTAAGGTCTGGAAAAACCAAACTGATCTTAGTTTTCCTTCTCTGTTATCACATCTGCTTTGTTCCTTTAATCCAGTTATGTATTGTAGAAATGACCTCAGCTATGCCAGTAAGACTCTAAGTCCAACTTAACCAGTCCCTGTGATGAAGCAGGGATGAAAGTTATTCCCTCTTTGGCAACAGTTGTGTGCCACCTGAACTGTTTGAGGGCAGGTTAGGTTCCCTGGCTTCTACCTGCTTTTTCCATGTCTTTGTGGATGGCTAGTTGCTCCTGACACGGAGGTGGTTTAAACCTCACGCAGGCTGCTGACTCCAGAATCATTCAGGAATGGAATCTGCCAAGTTCTCACCCCATAAAGTTTGCTTCCTCTTTGCCCCCAACTTCCCAGAGACTCCTTAGGTTTCTTAATTTGGTTTGGGATAGGTGTTTTGAAGCAGCTCCTTAAACCACCTAGTTCTGAAATGTACTAAGTGATCTAGGACTAAGTATTTAAAGCCTCTCCATGCAGGAATGGACATACCTTGCTGCTTAAAACCAAGGGTATTTCTGGATGGTGGCAAGAGCTAGTTGTGGTCTAAAATTGCCAATAGAAAATATCTGCACCCCATCCAGCCTAATACCTGCATCTCTGAAATCCTGTTAATTGGGGTCCAACTGATTTGTGTTGCCTGAAATACTTCTACTTGAACTTTAGGAGACACTGAAGTAAAATTTTGCTGAAGCCCCATTCTCCAAGTACATTTGTACACTCCAAAACAAACCACATGCAAGTGAAGTGGACGTTCCAGATAAGGAAATGTAAAGAGAAGGCAGGTCTACTGGGTTGCATGGTTTTGTTGTTGTTTTTCAACCACCCCTCCCAGAAATTGGACAGGAAAGACGGTGTTGGCAATAGTAAATCAAACTGGAGCCAAGGAATTGCTCTTGCTACTTTGTGTCCTCTGGGTACTTCATATTCACATCACATGCTGTGGAGTGGTGTTCTGACCCAGTTCTTCCCCTCCCACTGCTTGCATTTGCTCTTTCAAGAAGGCAGCCAATGTAATTAGGACACCAACATAATCCAGGCTGTTAACCCTGACATAATTACTGACTGACATGCAAGAAAGGGCTGCACTTTTCTTGTAGGTCAATCCTGTGTGAACTCACCTTGCTCACTACAGCTGCAGTGGGTAAGGAGCGGAGAGCAAGCCAATGCAAGGGTCAGCTTAATGTGACACCACCTCATGCTTTTCTGCTGACAGCCATACAGAGCTGGAATTGGCTCAGCTTGGCTAGCACGTGTGTTACGTCATTACATCTCGGCTACAACCTCTCAAAGTCCAGCTTACCAGACAGACATGGCTGTTCTTAAAGAGTCTTAGCTTCTCTGATTATATCACATGAATATTTAGAGAGATCCAAACCAACTTATTACTGTAATGTACTTTTTTGTTTAAATTTTTTTTTTTTTAACGGTAGCACTTAGGAAATCTAGCCATAGCCAAGGTCCCCATCATGCTAGTACTAACGTGATTTCATACTGGCCTATTCAAGTAACTGCTTGGGATAGAGGAAGGGTTTATATAAGTGCCCTCTTCCTAAAGTGCTGGGTGCTTTAAAATCCAGTTCTGAACCTTGTGATTAACTTTTGGGCACTCATGCTCTCCCTCTGATTCTCACTCTCATAAATGGGGTGGGAAGCAGGAGTAGTGGGTGTTTTATGGGGCTATATTTTCTCAGAAGTGGAGAACTCAGATTATGATTCTCAACATTTTCAATATTGCAATGCCATTCCTGTTTTAGTAACATGGGAAGGAAAGGCTGTGACTGCATCAAACATTTATCTGACAATAGAAGAGGTGGGCTGAGTTGGTATGCCTGGATTCTTTCTTTGACTCTTCCACTGAGTCCAAAAAAGTCTCCAAAGGCTGAGTTTTAAAAAGTGAGCGCTAATTTTAGGCAGCCAACTTGAGGCAGGCTTGCAGAGGTGCTGAGCACTAGCAACTCTGATTGTATTCTGCAGCAGCTGTGGGTTCCTAGTGCTTTGAAATACAAGGTGCAATGTGTCTAAAATTGAGTATTCACAGTGGCTACTCTTCAGAGGGCTAGCTCTACCTCCTCTGTCTCCATCTAACCATGGCTGTAAGGGAGACAATACCTACTCTTGTAAAGTACTGAGAGATCCTGTGCTGAAAAATTTTAATTGTTTGGGTTAAAATAACTGTCTGGGGCGGGTAGCTAGATCTTAACAGCAAAACTCAACTCTCTAGTACACTGTAACACCACACGGCACTTTTATGAAATCAAAGTGAAACATTATTAGGAATTCTACAAATATGTATAAATTAACTTGGGTGTATTTTTTTTTTTTAAAGGAAGGCAGAATAGACTTTTCTGTCTCTTCATGCTTTTTGTGAGAGACCCGGTAAGCCTGGAGACTACCATAAACCCTATCTAACACACACACACAACATGTCCCCTGGATTTTGAAAGAATGCAAAGGTCCAGAAAACTTGACCTTTGATCATGTAGCATACCTCCTGATTATTTCAAGCCCAGCTTGAAAACACAAGCTAACACTACTCCTTTCTCAAACATCAGTCCTTCCCCCTCCTACCAAGTTTGCTATTGTGTTTTAATTGTCAGGGCCATGGTTATTCTGAGACTTTTTTCCTTCATACTCCTTTATTGCCCATTTTGTTTGGTTTGTTTCGAGCGTTCCTGCTCCTTCTTCTGTTTATGGATGTATCCTGTCTTTCTCACCCACATACACGCATAAAAAATCATCTTCTGTTCTGGGGTCCAGCTATCGTGGGATATGTTCCTTCTGATCCTTCTGCCATAACTTCCTCTCCAGACGTTCTTCCTAATCCTCTCCCTTGGGAGGAAGCAGGAGGTTATCTTCAGTTCATCAGTATTGGCAAAGTACTTTGTATTTCTTCAGCTTCACTTATCTGTGGATCTCAAAGTGTAATGACAACTGTAAGCTTTTGTTCTCCCCCCTTCCTAACATGTCCTAAGTCATTTTAATTGATTCCAGTGTTAACCCTCTCCAGCTGATGGTAAGGCAGTAGCTTTTGGCTGAAGAGTGACTACTCTGGCTGAGAGAGACTGCTAAATCGTGACTGATATGGCTTGTAGTGTGGAAGCAATTCTCCATTATTTACAGGACCTTGTACAACAAACTATTTACAACCAAGGAGTAGCAGTCTCGCTACTGCCCTTGAAAGGGCCTGGGGAAAGCCCTTGTTCCTGTTCTGCCATACTGGGAAGTCACTGCTGCCTCATCCAAAATGTCTCCTTTGGGGGAGGCCACACTTCCTGCACACTGTTTCCAAGAGGACTTACTCTGTCACAGTCAGCCGTGACTGGGAAAATGGATTTTTCTACATTCTGCCTTCCAAATGCTTATGTTTCTGTGGGGTGGAACACTTGTACACTTGGATTTGTACACTTGTCTGTCTAGCTACTGCAGCTCCACATAGTTAGTCGTATGGGACATTGCTAATCAAATATCCTACAGACTTCCCAGTGCAGAATAGGGGGGGTTCTGATCCCTCTCATCTCGGTTGTACCCAGGAGAACCGCAGCTGAAATCTGGTGTTATTTCCACAGGCTCACACTGATGGTTGTAAACTGCAAAATCTGGTTTGATGTGTTTTTCTGTGTGGCGTTCAATTTAAGCGCCAGTATCAGCTTCTTGTGATCACAAGGCAAAAAGAATCAGTTTGGGGAAACAAAGGATAGGGAGTTTTCTTCAGGGTTTCCCATATAACTGTTCATCCTGGGTCAAATCTTAGAATCATTCTGCATCCTTGGGGGTTTCCACCCATCCATATGGCCCCTTTCTAATTAACTCTGTCTCAAATGCACCTAAAAAAGGGGTGACTTAAGCAAATGACATAATTGATTAGCCACAAAAGCCAGAGAGAGCTGAAGGCTCTTCTCTTTCCCCAAGGGGAATTTTCCCTTCTCTCAGAGGTGTGGTGGTGTTTTGTTTTGTTGTTTGTTCAGGAATGACAAAGGTTTGAAGTACTGGGAGCAGCAGAGACCACATACCAAAAATAGCATCTGATGTTTTCTCTGTGTTATTCCCCCCGTAGGCAGCTTGCACTATATTTGTCTTCCCTTGCCATTTCTGCTGCAATCAATCTGCCATTGCCTTTGGCCAGGAACCCATCTATTAAAAGCTTAGCTGAGGTCTCTGGTAAAGATGTATTCAACAATGCTGGACATTTGTGAAAAAGCTGCAGTATCCTCTTCTCTTTCTCTCTCCTGCCCTCTAATAATGTATTGGAAGTTGTTGTGGATGCAGGACTTGTACTGCAGACAAGTTGCAGAAATTCTGCGTTCTGCTTTACTGGCAGGTCTGGCTGGAACCCAGACTGAAGGTTAAAGTTGCTTATTGTACTGTTAGTGCACCTGACTGTACAAAAGTTGTTCTTTTGGGGAAAGTTACCGTCGGACAAGGCTAGCACAGTATTCTATTTAAGCTGTCCGAGGGAAGGCCTTCTCGGTTGTATGCTTATTCCCTGAGCACTGGGCTTGTGCTATGGCTAATGCTGGTGACTAAAAAAGGTCTGCTTAACAGAGTCCTTGTAAGAGAAGCTTTAATGTTATGTTTGAAGTTTGGAAAGGCACAGTTTGAATATGGAGAAGCTCCTTGTGCAGTCTGTCCTGAGCTTTTACCTCTAAGCATCCTTCCTACTCTTCTTCCCTGTACACTTTTCTAACAAATATTTAAAGAGCTAACAGTGGGAGACTGAGTATTAAGCCAAAGAAAACATTCTGTTTTGTACCTGTTGGAACAAGACAAATTGTTTGGTGTTATGTGCATGTGTTTATGGTTTCTAAGGCAGGTAGCTCTGGCTTTTGTAACAGTTGCTCTAGGCTACTTTGGGGAGGTGCATTCCTCTGGTATCAGTGGCTTCTTTCTTTATAGAACAAAAATCTTTCTATGGCCTGTTCTTTTATGCAAGGATGAAAGCATTTTACAAATACATGTTTAATGCTTGCAAGCCATGGAGAGGGATCCCCTTCCTCTTTTGGTAGGCACTTGACCAGCAGGTACAGCACTGTCTAGTAGAGCAGTGGAAAAGGAGAATGGGGAACACCTAATTCAGTTGCAAAGGAAGCATAAGCAAGGTTTGGGAAACCATCCATTTGTGCCCAAACTTTCAAGAGTAGTGTGTGCTTGCTTAAAATTTCATATAATTCTGTTCCTTGCTCTTATTCCAAAGAAAATAATGGAATTAACACCTTTTTCTTGAGTGATATTGAGTGTCCTTTCTGTTCCTACCCCCCATACACTTCATGCTATTTCTTGTTCTTTTTTATTGGAAAGACTATTTAAAAAAAAAACAAACCATAAGGGGAAAGAGAAAGTAGTTTCCCCTTTCCCAGTAGGAGAAGTCTGTATGGGAAGGGAGGGAGGAGGGAGAAGGACTAACCAAATATTAATTTTCAAATTTTGTTAGATGCTTTTAAATAAAAAGTACAAATTGGAGTTGGCCTGTGGTCAGGAGCTTGACAGTTAACCCCACTACTTGTGCTGTAGGTGTAAGGTCATCTGTAATAACCACCAGTGCAATTTCTCATTTCTTTTGTTACAGTGCCTCTTAAAATGTCTGTACTGCATCCAGCTTCCCATGTGGAGGGGTTCTTTTGAGTGTGCCCCATCTACTTGCTCTTGCTTTCATGCACCAAACCCAGAAGTGTGGCAGTGAAGCTGTACAGGCAGTTCTCGGATTTAGGACACAATTGGCTCCTGAAAACCAAGTCTTAAGTTGAAATGTTGTAACTCGGAACCCAACCAATTTTCTCATAAGAAACAATGTTATAAATGGGGATTGGTTCCTGAACCAAGGCCTGATATCCTATTTTCACCAAAAATTCCCCAGAATTTTGTACTCTATCAATTATAGATGAGTAATATAGCTACATTAATGTATTTATGTTGTAAATAGCAATCATTGATTTGGAAGGACTTCTTTGAGGTGACTTTGCTGGACTTTTTTGAAGGGCTCTTGGCTAGAGTCTTCTCAGGAGTCTTGGCTGCAGGCTTTTCTGGAGTCTTGGACACTTTCTTTAAGGAAGCAGATGAGGAAGTTTGGACAGATGTTCTCCAGGGAGAAGAGTGACACAGCAGACTTGTTTGCTGGCATGGCACTGCATCGGATCAAGCGTTGTAAGTGGAAACTGGCACTGTAAAGTTGAAACAGGGTGTCAATTTATGAACGCTGTAAATTGAGGACTGCCTGTACTCAGAACCTGTGCTTGAGCATTGCAAAGGCTGCTTCAGGTGTAGCTTGCTCATCACATTTCTTGGCCAGGCATGTGTGATTGGGTAGTTGGGGTGAGGGAAGATGCATTTTTGGTACATTCTCTTACTGAGCATACCTTGGATCTATGTCTGTAGATGCTCTGATCTGGATTTCATGCTAGACTGCACACCTGCATGTACATCCTCCATGCCCTCCCTTCCCCCCAGTGATACTTTCATGCTTCTTATAATGTGGATAAATCGGGTGCATATACAATATGTGAAGAAGGTAGGCAAGTAGGTGGTGGATGTTGTAAGGAGCAGTGCAGTGCGTAAAACACAGCAGCTGTCATTGGGACCTGTATTTGTTATCCAGGTGCCAGTAGCTCTGATATGCAAGTGTTACTGTGCTGTACTACTAGCTGAGTACTGAATCAGTTGCAAGAGAAGTTCGTACTGTTGGATGATGTGTTTAGCTGTCCCATCTGCATACCGGTATGGTCCTGCTTAGCCACTGAGATCTTGCTTTTTTTTAAGGTGCTATGGCTGCAGGTGCTGATTATTCTAGATGCATAACTAAAGCAAAACCGTCTCTTTGCAAGAGCTCCCTTGCCTTGTGGACCAAGGAACAGGCCTGATAGCTGTTAGTGATGTGGTGCTCAGAACTGCAACGCTGCACAGAAGCTCTTCTAGCTGAAGCACTTAAACCAGCAAGAATTGGAACTGGAAAGCAGGAGGACACCAGATGCTCAAGTGAACTTGCTTTTATAACTAACTGGTTACAGCAGTTCAGCAAATGCAACAGATACATGAAGGACAAAACAGGCCAACTCAGCGATGACTTGCAGCTTGACTGCATCTCTTTCCCACAAAGCCTGCTAAGAAGACCTGAGGCCCTTCTGAACAGCTGCAGGAATAAGGAATGCCATTCAGGACACTGTTAAGGAAACACCGTTTTAATATTTTAAAAAGAAAAAACCACACTGTTTTGATCTGCAGTGGTCATTGATGAGTAGAGTAATCATGTTGTTTGTTTGTGAGCTCACAGATGAGTGATTTAGTGAGGAGCATAGACTTTGTCCCAACATGGCACATGCTAGGCAGTGCAGAAACCTCTGTTAGCCTTTCGTAGTGTACTGTTTGTGGACTTTACCCTCATTCCACTAAGTAAGGAGAGGTGTTTTCCCACAGAAACAGGGAAGTAGAAATACAAATGTGTAAAGCACTGGTTAAACCCTTGTTGGGATACTGGGTACAAGTTTGGTCACCCATGTTCAAAGAAGATGAATTAAAACTGGAACGGGTGCAGAGAAAAGCTGCTATCACAGGGGCTGGCAATATTTTTGGGCAGAGTGCTAACACCCGCAACCTTGACTTGTAAGATGTCAGTGTGCCAGGGGCGGACAGCGCGGGAGCCATAAGGGGTCTGATCCTTGTTGTGGCAGCACAGCCCCAGCCCTTCCCTGAGGCACGCATGCCAAGCAAAATGCTTTCATGTGCCATGCTCTGGCATGTGTGCTGGGTGTTGCCTACCCCTGTGCTAGAATGATCAAGAGAATGGAGAGTTTCTCTCTTCAGAACAAGGAGCAATTGTCTCAAGTTGCAACAAGAGAAGTTTAGGTTGGATATTAAGATAAAATTCCTCACTAGGAGGGTAGTGAAGTGCTGGAATGGGTTGCCTAGAGAGGTGGTGGAGTCACCATCCTTGGAGGTTTTCAAAGGCCCAACTCAACCAAAGTCCTGGCTGGAATGATCTAGTTGGGGCTGGTCCTGTTTTGAGCAGGGGGTTGGACCAGATAACCTCCTGAGGTCCTGCCCAACCCTAACTTTTTATGATGCTTTGATCTTATGGAAGGAGGTAGAAGAGCTTGACTTGTTTAGCCTAGTGAAATACAGATCTAGAGGGTATGTGATCCTTCTCTATAAATACAGTCTGGAGGTAAACACAGAGGAGGAGGAAGTTATTTATGCTAAAGGAAAATATTGGCGTGTGAACAAAGGAGTATCAATTGGTATATATTTAGGCTAGAAATTAGGATGTTTTGAGCAATCGGAGGAAAGAGGCTCTGGAAGAGCCTTCCAATAATGAGTGCCAGTGAAAACACAAGAAATAATACAAATACCATTTGAAGATGGAGTTTGTTCAGTTTCTGAGAGTTTTTGTGATGTGGTTGCCTGCAGTCATATGGGACTGGACTTAATGCCCTATATCACATGCTCAGGGGATTAAGGACATTTAACCTGACTTGGAAGTGGAAGACTAGTATATGGACAATGTTATGCTATTTGAATACCTTTCCCAGGGTGATTTGATTGTATCAGTTTCAGTAGAGTCTGCACAGCAGGGTAAATGTCAACTTTCAGCTTCCCAGCTAAAGAGTCGCATGTTTTCTTTTCCCTTGTGCCAGAAATTCCCCATAACATTTCTTGGGAGCCTCTCTGCTCATTTTCCCTCTTTCACGACCCTCTATCTGCATGTACATCATCTTGATAACTAACCTGCCAACTAATGGAGCCTAAAAATGCCCCTGCCTTTTCCTCAGTTCCCAAACTCTTCAATATTGCTGCTGGCCCTCTCCCCAGTATCTCATGGGACTGCTGCCGCTGGCTGTAGTAGGGGGTCTGTCATGGAGCATGGAAATAACGCATGGCCTGGACTTGGCAATGGACCTCTGGGTACATCTTCACTACAGTCACTGCAATGGCTGTTCTGCTGTGTGGACATACCTGAGCTGACTTTAAATGAGATGGTTTAGGCCAGGGGTGGGCAAAATATGGCTTGTGGGCCAGATGTGGCCCACCAAGCCATTCTGTCTGGCCTGCAGGACCCCTAAAAAATTGAGAAAATTAATATTTATCTGCTCCTGGCTGCCTGTCATGCAGCCCTCGATGGCTTGCCAAAACTCATTAAGTAGCCCCCCGCCCAAAATAATTGCCCGCCCCTGGTTTAGCCTTAAGTGACCAGTTCAGTGTGGACTAAATTCCCTCTGGAGAAACTGGGAAAACTAAGTCACAACTAGTCAGCTACCAGTGCCTGAATCGGCTTGTTTAAGGGTGGCTCAGGTGTCTGCCCCTTTTTTTAGTGACTATAGTGAATACAGACCCCAAATCCCTTAATAAGGGAGAGGCCATGATATACAAAGATGCCTGTGCAATGCTGGATGATGCTGGCTGTACTGGTCAGTCTCAGAAAGGAGAGCGTCTGGGACTTAACAGGGTAAACAAGCCCCCTTGCAATCTACTCTATAACTGACCCACTCTTCTCGTCCTTCAGTGTAACTTGCAATGTTACTGCCAGCCAGGGGAGTCAGGCTTTTAAATATCATCCTGGGTGGGTTTACATGAGACGCAACTGTGCAGTAGCTACTGTGCATTTTAGTACCTGTATAATCAGTACTAAATAAATATGCAGTAACCAGTTACTGTGCAGTAGCACTGATGAACACTTTGTAAGTGGTGCTACATCTTAGCACTGCCCATGCTGTGATGCACTGCTGCACAGTATTATTTGGCTACTGCACTGTCAGTGTCTCGTGCAGATCTCCCCTCCCCCCCGAGAGTTGGAGGAGGCAACACATCAGTTTTTCCTCCAGTATCTTTCAGTTTTGGCCTCTAAGAACAATCCCTTTCAGGCATGGAGAGACAGCGTCCACATCTTGTCTGATCCCTGGCCTCCCCTGTGGGAGCACTAGCAAGGGGGCAAAGGCATTAAAGCTGGTTTATTTTTATAAAAGACATCTGGCTGACAGAAGGACATAAATTGGCCCCAACACTTGTTTCACACACCTCACAGTGGTCTGATACTGCAGCTATTTTTTTGCCACTCTTGCTGGCCAGGTCCCAGCAGTGCCAGAGAGGGGAGAGCTTCCATATCTCATTAACAGTCTTAGGAACACATGTGTTAGATGGAGCTGTAAGGTGAGGCGCATCAAGTGCTGCAGTAGGACCAAGCAGCACCCATCCCAGGCCTAAGGGGGTCCTAGAGCAGCCAGGGAAAGGACAGTGTGCATTCTGTAAACAGTTGACTACAAAAGACAAGCAAAGAGAAAATCTGGACAAATAAGTAAATTAGCTAAAAGCAACTAAGAACACAAAGCTGGTTTTCATTGTCCTGGCTGACCTTTAAACAGAAGTTGGCAATCTCAACAAAGTCAGCACTATAACGTTACAGCAGCCGTGAGTACTGGGAAGCAGTTGTTGCTGATGCTCCAGACTGGCTGCAAAACTCCTACTCCTTGCCCCAAGCACCAAACTGCTTTGCACTAGCTCACATCCATATTTGTTCTCTCATACCCCCTCCCCCTGCCCTGTTTCAAAGCTGAAGAGACAGCTAACCGGACAGCATGCCATAGCAAACCCGTCAGCTTGAGCCTCTTGTTGATGCAAGATGTAACAAAGAACAGGTGCTAGCTGACTTACAGATATAGCAGCTGCGGTGTAAACTTCCAAGAGAAACGGAGCAATCAACAATGTGTTTAAACCTAAAACAAGCAAAGTGCCATGGACTCTTCTCCCTTTAGCCAACCTGATCTCTCTTCTCCTCTTTATCACTTGCAGCTTGAGTTTTCCCAGGATACCCATGAAGCAGGGAAATTAGCATCAGTCCGCTAGCTTACACATCTGCGTATTTGTGAAAGGGGATCTGTGGCCCCCCCATAGCTTTTAGGAATAGTTATGAGGCCACCTGGAATGTCATATTTGGGGAGTGGGGTAAAGATGTGCCATAGCTGCTGGACAAAGAAGTCTCACGGACAGGAGACGCCCTCTCTTGGGCCCGGAACGTGGCTGGCTGGCCAGGGCACTAAAGCATTTGGGGAGTCTATTGCTGAAAGTGATGGGCTGCAGCAGGCAACCAGTTGGCTTTGTCACTTGTGAAATCCTTCCCCCAAGCATAGGCTGCAGAGGGTCAGCTTGCAAGCAGAGCCCCCATACACTGAGAGACTTCCCAGGATGCAGACTGGGGGAGCCTGACTGGTCAACAGATAAGGTCCCGGACCTAGTAAATGTAGGAGGAGTGAGGAGGCAGAGGGAATGGAAAATACTGGTATCCTTTTCAATGCCAAAGTGAGACTGGCACTTGAATGAGCTTAAACCCAATGAGAGGGAGGCAGTTCTGGTGGAAAGAGGGACAGTAATCAGGGAACTGATCTGGACCCTATCAATGGATTCAACTGAAGGTGTTTACCAAGTGCCTATCAACATAGAGCCAGGACTTTTGTTGCTTCTGGATATGTTAATAGCATCAGCTGTTAGCAACACTGCCTTTTCCCAATTCCAAATCTTAGCAAGCATGGGCTTGGCTCTCTGGTCAGTGCATTTGTGACTCCAGGTTTGACTCCTGAGAGACCCTGAACCTGGCCATTCATAGAGAAAATTGACAGTCAGTACTTGGTAACGGGCAGTAGTGTAACTAAGGACAGGGAACAGCAGCCCCAAATGCCATCTCCATTGGATGGTGGATGCAAAAGTTGATGTAGACACAGCAGTAGCTGGTCACACCACACCGCACCTCTGCAGTTGGCACCATGGCAGCTGATGCTGCTTTGGATATCACATGGATGCTCAGAGGGTGCAGCTGCCCGACTCGGGTTTGGTAATGGGGCATGAAGACAAGCTGACTCCAGTTTATCTTCCCAGCAGCTCCACCCTTCCAGTCTGACAGAGGTTTTGCTGTTTGTTCCTGTTTCTGGAATGGAACGCCCTCCCTGGTAAGCTACAGATTAATCGGTTGCCTTGCATTTCTTTATTGTATCAAGGGTTGAGCATGGAAAAAATAGCCCCAGTCTCTCCGAAGTGCCATTGCGTTCTGTCTGTCCTGAGCCCTGGCTATGGCTCCCACCCTACCCTCACCTAATAATCTGCATTTAACAGAGAGAAGGAAGTGGGATGGATAGACTCATTTGCATTGTTTCCCTCCCCCACTCCCCTTGTTCTGTGGGCAGAGAAGTTCAACTTCCCGCCGTACTCTCCAAAGACCAATCAGTGACTTGCAAGAGAAAGTCCAGAAAGTGAAAAGGTCACCCTGGGAAACCAGATGAAAAGAGCCGAGAGATTGCCGTTCCTATTATAAGGCCAAAATTCAAAGCGTGACTTCATGTAACCATCCTGTTAAATTTCAGATCGAGAGGTTCGTGAGGCAGAAATAGCCTACAGCAATCGGATGGGTCAAAAGCCTTCTGGAATCTCAGCGGGGGGAGAGTGCTTTTGCTTTTGTCAAGGTCCTTCTGAAGTGTTTTGAACTGAATGAGCTAACCTGTAATCAAGGCAGTGTCTCAGCATCCCCTTTTGTGCCAGGATGTAAATACTATCAACGGGTCTGGGTCGCAGGAATGACGGGATGAGTAGTCTTTGGGGGTGGTGGTGGGGGAATGCAGAGGATCAGTTGGGGATGTCTGAGGTGCTTCTCCTGACCTTTGTCTCTGGATCTGGAACACAAAGGCCGACTGGCCCCACATGCACTGGAATTGCTTGCGACTGATCTTCATCCAAGTGCACTCAGTTTGTGCGCCATCACCTGCTTTCCTGATGAGTGACGAGGCTTTCATTTGTATGTGTTTTTCCACTCTCATTTTCTCTAAGTGCTTGGACCGAGGAGGTGCTACTCCTGCAATCTGTCTAGACATGAAGGGCTACCTTGTGTAGGAATTTTTTATGGGAGTGCTGCTGCTGGACCTGGAAGGAGCTCAAGATGCATAAGAAGGCGTATCTTTATGCTTGAATAGCCTGTTCAGTGCCCCCTTCCATTGATTCGCTCCCTTTTAAAAAAGAGCCCTATGTGCTTCCTTTAAAACTGAGTCTAGCAGATGAGCAAGCTAATATATGATGTGGGACAGTAGAAGAAAGGTTCTGGCTTGAATCTGAGGCCTGTGAATTTACCTGGATGTTCTGTATAAAGCACTTGCTCTCTCTGACATGTCATCTTGCATTTTGTTGTCACTGCAGAATTATCCACATCAGCCTAAAGGGTGATACTTGCTTATTATCATCCCTAAAACATCCATGATCCCCTCTGCAGTGGCTGGCTTTTGCAATGTACCATGTATTTCCAGGTTGACTTGAGTAACATCTTGGCTAGTGCACCCTGCTGCTTTGAATCTTTGTTAACTGAATCCAGTTTCTGAGGGGAGATACGAAACTTTCCTTCCAGGGGCAAAGAACACATTTTCCCTCTTTTCAACTATGGGATAAACTCAGCAGTTTCGGGGGGGGGGTGTTAAAATTCACCTCTCCCTCCTTTTTTTCCCCAAATCCTTCCCTCTCCAAAAAATAACATGCAAATTGAAAGCCAGATTGTGAGCTCCTGACTCATGCTGTCTTCAGTGGGACTGCTCGTGTGACTAACTGGGGCTCACTACTTGGCTCTGTATCCTCAGATTATTTTTGCATGGAGAGAAATTTTGGCCAGAGTCCTAATGAAGTACCAGGGATTAACTCCCTCTCTGCCATTAAAAAAATAATGTCAGTTATGGATGGTGAGCTCTATCCAATATTGAGATAATGCTCTCGCCACCATGGTAGTGCTGTATGTAGCTTCTTCGTTGCTCCTGTGCAAATAGCCCCTAGATTCATAGGGAAGAGAAAGCAAGTAAAACCATGTTAGCAGTAATGTTCTCTTCCCTGCCCCCCACCCCACCTTTCCACTCTACTTCTCATATCAAAGCCCAGGAAGAACAACCTGAGTATTTTTATCCCTTATCTTGTGTCTGGCTGAGATCTGGAAGGGAGGGGGAATCTCCCCTGTGCTGTACCAGGCACTGTACGTGCTGTTTATTTTAGGTGAGAGGTTGTGGTTCTCATCACGTGCAGGGCAAAGAGTCTTGTTAAGCTTCAGTGAAAACCTGGGCTTAGCAGCTTTGACATTTACTTTGACACTGAGCTGTGCAGCAGCATGGAAACAGATCAACCTCCCACCTCATGTTCTCAGTTACCAGACCAGTGAAAAATGCATTGGAGCACATGCAAAATGTTTGCATGTGTGCGCGTAACAAATATGCACACAGCTTTCTTGCTCTCATGCTAGCATAGGTTGTCTGCATGTGTTTTCACAACTGTACTGTTGTGTAACCTTCTCCAGAGACGGGAGCCTCAGTGGAAGAAAGGAAGAAAAACTGTGGTATAGACATTGTGTCTATTGATCTGGTGTCCCGTTGCTTATATGCTAACTGAGCAGTATTATCAACAGCTGGTGACTCGGTGTCCTATCCAAATGATCACCTGCCATTTTGCCTTCAAGAATGCAGTACTTGTACTTTTAAGTGCTCCATGCAGGGTTGGAGGAGTTCAGGCTGAGAGTTGCTTGAAATTCAGTTTGGTGCAAACCACCTGGTTTGCAAAATAAGCTGCTTAGCTATGAAACCTAAGACTGCTTGAACCAGTCACCATATATATCCTTATAGTATATATGCACACTACTCTTAGCCCAAAGGTGATGCTAATCCTGGCAGGGTCCCTGCATGTGCCAGCTATATAAATAAGAACAAAGGCACTACTCTAACTCCACTCCTCTCCAGTAATGGTCTAAACTCTGCCTCATACTGGTGCAGACTGGCACTAACCTTTTAATTTTTTTTAAGGACTCATGATTCCAGTAGCTTAGACACAAGCCCCTCTTTCCACCAGACCCAGTATTTTAAGATTTTTCTTTACCACTGAATTTAAACAGAACCAGCTTCTATTGCTCTATGGTTCAAATGACTTTTGAGACACTTGGATGAATTCACCAACCCCATGGCTAGGGACAGACATTCAAAAAACCTTAGCCTGAATTGATTCAATCTTTGCGGGTTAGTGTAACCTGCCTAGGCTGAATCAGTTTGCATTGCATAAACCAGTTTGTAACCACACAGACATTCCCTTTGCACTGAAAATGCAGGCATATGCCTGCAATGGTTTAGGCCAGAAGTCAGGGGGAACTAGAGCAGCCCTCCCTTCCCTTCTACAGTACTGAGCTGATGGGGATGTGGCCAGGCATGGCAGGATGCTTTGATTGGGGAGGGGTGTCCCCCACTCCTCGCTGGTCAGTGAGGAAGTCAGCAGGAATTTACACAGCATTTCCTTATGCAGCAGGGAGTTGCACAGGAAGCATTTATCACCCCATCAGCAAAACAACAGGATCTCTCAATAATTCAAGCTTTTCTTAAACAACATTTTCCAAGGAGAGACATTACCAGGTCTCTCTTGACTAGCTTCAAACTTCCCTAAACCAATACTGCACTGTCTGCTTTTGTCCTGCCTTTCTTCTGCCCTGTCTGCCTTTGTTCTGTCTCCCACAGCATGGACTGTAGCCAACATGTGGTATACTAGCTAATGCAGAGCAGTGTCTGCATAAGGCAGAGGGGGACAGGGCACATCCCTGCTGAAGGAGGAGAGGGGGAGCAGGAGGAATCCAGGCAGATGTGGCTGTACCTGCAGTCTCTGTTGGAGCTGCAGCCAGGGAGCAGAGGGGAGAGGCCAGCCCTGCTGGGCTGGAGCTGAGAGCAGAACCTTGCCCAGCTTTGTAAAGTATCTGGGATGCTGGAGGATCCTGACTTGACTTAAACCAGCAAGGGGTCTGGGACAGGCATTGCATAAACCTGTTTGAACCAAATCAGTTAAGTCTGATACTACATTCAACCAATTTTGTCTTGAACCAGTTTCAGCCATTTTCAAACCAATTTATGTGCTCTTAACATTTGTTCTGTTACAGGATTAAACTAGTTTCTGATCACTTAAACCAGTTTATGTGTAATATCTGTCCCTAGTCCATCTGTTCCTCCTGGGAGTCCAGGGACATGGAGGGAGCCTTTGCATTAATCTTGTAGGACTACACTTCCTCCAGGGGGTACAAGCTATGTAGCATGTATTTAAAGTGGTCCTACTTAGAGAAATTTGGCCTCATGGTCCCAATTCAGGTTGCTTCACTATTTATGTCGGCACTCCAGGTGCTATCCTAAAATAGAATATATGTTTCAGGTGCTGTCCTAAAGTGGGACCTTTCTGAGGACCATCTGAGACTTGCATTTTCTATTGGGTAGTTTTCAAACAGCTACAATGCTTTCAGAAGTGTGCCTGGCTAGTAGTGTTATCTCATCAGTTTGGGCCCTTAGGAGTCTCCATTGAGTTAGAGGTGCAGGCTGTTCTCCAAGAACAAGCTAATGTTGCTTATGTTTAGCTATCTCAACAGAAGTGCTAGAAACAGGACAACACAAGCATCTGCAATTTGAAGTATCCAAATGATACAGGATTGCAGCAGGGACTTGGAATCAGAGTCTGGCTATGTAATGCAGGTAAAGCTTGACTTTATTAAGGTTTTTGGGAGCACCCAAAACTTATTTGTATGGAAGATTGTGAAATCAGCCCAGCAGTCTCAAAGGATCTGCTTGCTCTTTCCCTGTAGAAAATGTTGGAGGCAATTTGTGGCAGGATGTTTCCAAACATAAAAACACTAAATTTGTTTCCTTCCCGGTTAATTAGTATATATGAGAGAGAGAATTTGAAAATGGCAACTTGGTTTCAGAGAGTCAGACCTCCCTGATTTCACGCCCTCCACCCTCAAAATTTCTACAAATATTTAACTGAAAAAGTAATTGGCTTCTCCTTCAACCAAAATTGCAAGCAAGACCAAAAAAAAAAATCAGTCCTCAGTAACTTTCAAGTGCAATAATTTTAATATAAGGCCAAATCTTGGCATTTTTTTTTTTTCAGGTTCAATTCCCTTTAGTATTACTGTGAATAATGTGAGAGGTTTGTCTGAGGCACTTCTTTCCCTGTAAAAACTGAAGATTAATAAGGTATGCACTGAAATAATAAGAAAATCTGCAAAATTATTCAAGTGGAGAGACTTTCAGGCCCTGTTACCTATTACTCTCTGATTTATTTGTTCAGTGTACAGCAACATCTGTGTCTCCAGTCCATTTCAGACACAACTCTTGGGGGAGAGGAGATATCTTTTATTAGACCAACCAAAAAGTTGCAGAATGTTTTTTTCAATTATTTGGTTGGTCTAATGAAAGATATCGCGTCTGCCCCAAGAGTGTTGTCTGCCTTTGCCTGTACGCTAACATGGCTACAACCAGTATCCAGTCCTTGGAGATCAGTTCTCAAAATCATTGGATGCAGGTGTTGCAGTGGATGTAGTCTTTCTGGACTTCAGGAAGGCCTTTGACACTGTCTCCTACTGCATTCTCATTAAAAAGCTAGGTGACTGTGGCACTGATGCCTACATGGTCAGATGGATTGCAAATTGGCTGAGGGGTTGTACTCAGAGAGTGGACAGGTCATTTTCGACCTGGGGGGTGTGGGCAGTGGGGTCTCCCAGGGCTTTGTCCTCGGACCTGCACTGTTCAAATTTTTTTATTAGTGACTTGAACAATGGGGTAAAGAGCAGCCTGTTTAAATTCACAGATGACACCAAGATTTGGGGTGAGGTGAGCATGCTAGAAGGGAAGGACAGATTACAGCAGGACCTGGACAGGTTACAGGGGTGGGCAAATGAAAATAGGATGGGATTCAATATGGACAAGTGCAGGGTGCTGCACTTGGGCAGTAGGACCCAGCAGCATACCTACAGGCTGGGGATCTCCCTTCTTGGAAGCACGGTGGCAGAAAGAGATCTTGGAGTCATCATTGACTCCAGGATGAATGTGGGCCAACAATATGAGAACACAGTCAGTAAGGCTAACCGTACCTTGTTCTGCATCCACAGATGCATCACAAGCAGGGCCAAGGAGGTGATCCTCCCCCTCTATGTGACACTGGTCGGGCCGCAGCTAGAGTACTGTGTCCAGTTCTGGGCGCCGGACTTCAGGAGGGATGTGGACAACATGGAGAGGGTCCAGAGGAGGGCCACTTGTATGATCAGGGGGCAGCAGGGCAGACCCTATGAGGAGAGGCTACAGGACCTTAACCCGTTCAGCCTTTGCAAGAGAAGACTGGGAGGGACCTGGTGGCTGTCTATAAACTTACTAGGAGGGACCAGTGGGGTTTGGGAGAGACCTTGTTTCCCCCGAGCACCTCCCGGAGTAACAAAGAATAATGGCCATAAGTTGCTAGGGAATAGGTTTAGACTAGACATTAGAAGGCACTACTTCAGTCAGGGCAGCTAGGATCTGGAACCAGCTTCCAAGGGAAGTGGTGAGGGCTCCTACCCTGGGGTCTTTAAGAGGAGGCTCAACGTTTACCTGGCTGGGGTCACTTGAGTCCAGTTTTCTGTCCTGCCCAGGGCAGGAGGTCAGACTAGAAGATCTACAAGGTCCCTTCTGACCCTACTTCTATGAATTTATGCAATGTAAAAACCAAGCACCTTTCTGGAATATATATTCTCAAGCAAAATGAAGGAAGTTGTTTTCCCGCTGTACTCAGCATTGGTGAGGCTGCAGCTTGGGGGTGCCACACTTCAAGAAGGATGTGGAGAAGCTTGAGAGGGTCCAGAGAAGAGCCACTCATATGATTAGAGGCCTGAAGAGCAAGCCATATGAGGGAAGGCTGACAGATATGGGACTGTTCAACCTAAAAAAGAAAAAGCTCCTGGGGGATTTGGTGGCAGCTTACAAATATATCAAGGGCTAGGTGAACAACTATTCATGAAAGTGCCCCAGAGGAAAACTAGGAGCAATGGTCATAGACTCCTAGAAGAAGGTTTCAGATTGGATACAAGGAAAAGCTGCTTCATAGTTCATCTGACCAGACTCTGGAATAGACTCCCAGTGGGGGTGGTGCAGGCACCTACCCCGGAGATCTTCAAAAGGAGACTGGACACGCATCTTGCTGGGGTTATTTGACCCAACCAGTCTTTCCTGCCCAGAGCAAGGGGGGCTGGACCCCATGATCTCACAAGGTCCCTTCCAGCCCTCAACTTCTGTAAATTCACACCATATACAAGTGACTGGATCTTTTAAAAGAGTAGGTGGATGAAATGTGTTAAGCAAGGAGTTGGACCAGATAAGCTAATGGTCCCTTCTAACCTTAAGCTTTTAGGAGGCTGATCTTTTACACCAGCATCACTCCATTGCTTTAATGAGGTGGCTCTGGGCTTCCAGTGAAACAACAAAGATCAGAATTCAGATTGCAGTAGCAAGAAGTGGAAAAGACATCTTGGATTGTGAAGTCTGTCCCATTGCCAATGCAGGAGGTAGTCCCTAGCTAGAGGGCAAATCATATGCTAAACTAATCAATCATGCATCTGATCTTTGTTCTGTCACCCAGATGCATAGAAATCTGTATGAATAAACTGTTAACCTATCCCTATTAGTGTTGTTGTTCGTTTTTGTCACCAATTGTATTCTATTAGCCAGTCACTATTTCAATAGTTTAATGGGAACTGAAGTTTTTGTTACACAGGTGAATATGCCTTCAGATACTTTTCTGATGTCTATGAAACGCTATTACTGTTAGTAATTCATCAGAGCTGTAGCAGATGCACGTTGTCTTGAGACTGTTCAGCAGTGTTGTTACTTGTTTGAGAACTTGGGCTCTTATCCTGTCTGATCTCTTTCCATGTTAAAATGTTGATGCTGTAAACCAGTGACACTAGCTTCCGAGGAAAGGAGAGCTCTGTTTAACAGAACATGCAAGGGAAACGGGCGTAATTATCCCCTGAATAGCTACTCTGGCCTGGCTGGAATAATGACCACAGCTGCTCAGTTCTCAGGAACCCACCATCGTCCCAGAGGGCTGTAGGATTCTGTCACTTTGGCGTCATGCTTTGAAGAATTTCATAGCCAAATTTGATCAGGGCTTTGTAGTAGTCTGAACAGCCCTTCCCTGCGGACACAAGCAGCCCTAAATATCATGTGTTAAAACTCTACATTCAAAATTTGAAGCTGTTGGGGTCTGCTGCTGTTTTTACACAAAGGGAAGTGGCAAGAGAGGAGAAAAGGGGAGAAGACAGAGGGAGCAGATGAGGCAAGTTATTCTGTCCCCTCTGCATTCCCCAATAGCACCAGTCTGTTCCTTGTCCGGCACGCTGGCTGCAGCCCCCGGGGTGCATTGGATGGCGAAGAGAAAAGCTGTGTTGATGGAAGAACCCTCCTTCTTTCCATCAGGTTGGCATGTGGCATGTTTGTATTTGAGTATGTGCTGCTTGCTCTGGGGAGAAGAGACAAAAGGTCAGTTACTTCCTTTAGGTTCTGACAATCCCCTGGCAACTGGAGTTGGGGGTTGTGTCTGTGTGTATTTATATGGGTATAAAGTAGAGGGGTAGACTGTTTCCTTACCAGCTTTCTATTTCAAGAGGATGAAGTCATCAAGGCAGCAGCTTCTGAGCTCAGTGGAGGGTGAGTCAGAGCTGGGCTTGATTAAGAGCTGCATGCAGCACTGAACAGGCATCTGAGTAGGAACCAGACAATGACAATGCTTGTTATGAGACCTAACTCAGCAGGGGCCTTTAACAGGACAGAGGCATTGAGAAGCTAATGAACCCCTTGTGGTGAGCACTGCATTAGGCTGTACAGGAGCTGGTCAGTGGCTGTACTTAAAAAGGCTTGTAGAGAGGAGGTGAGCTAGGCAGGGTGCCAAGCCACTGTCTGAAAGGCCTGAAGAGAACGACAGCTTTTAGAGGACTGCATAGGCCACAGGCCTGGTAATAGGATAAGGGGACTTTCATGCCATGATTGCTTGCTCAGATGGATTTCAGATTCTGTGATTTAGTGGGCTTAGCCCAGTTCCTACTGGACAGCTGTCCCTGTCCCTGAACTATACTGTTAACTAGCTCAAGCCATGCTCTTCCTTCTGAGGCCGAGCACTGGGGGAGCCACCTGTTGGGGTCTTTGTTGGAAGTGTACACTTGGCCTCATCTGGCCACGTCTCCCTTTGCCAGCTGGCTGTGGGCCTGGCTCTCTTCCTGTGCCCTTGCACCTTGCTGAATGAACAGCCCACTGGCGTCACCTCAAGGGGAGCCCTGGAGAGGCCTGGGCTTGGCGCCTGCCTTGTGGTCTAGTGGTTCCAGTATGGTCTGTAGAGCACAGCCTGGTAGGTTTGAGCTCTGCTGGTGCCAGCTGCCCAAAGGCAGGGCTCTTCCTTTGGTGCCTTGTGTCTTTTGGAGCTGTTCCCAAGACCTGGAAGGCTGCTCTCTTTGTTGGCCTACATATTGTGCCAACTGATTCTGCCTTGTAGTGCCAAGTCCTGGGCGTAAATAGACAATGGCACAGGAAAGTTGGTAAAGCTGAGAGCAGGCTGACGTTGCCTGGCTTTTGAGTCACAGAGGCAAGCGCTCTAGTTGGTATGGTCCTTTACATGCCATGAATCTTGCCATCCAGGGTGCCTAGTGGCCTAGCTCTGAGGGAAGGGCTAGAAGGCAAAGCCCTCTGGCTTAGCTGTTAGTTTGGTGGCTATAGCAGTGTCCTGAGTGGCAGGGACTAAGGGTTTGAATCCCCAGGTGATTGGAGTCCTCTGTCTCCAACCTCCTGTGTGACCACACACTTTCCCCTTAGGCATCCCCTGTAGGTTAGTGGCCTGGGGTGATCACTTTTAGCTTGAGGGGAGTCTACTCTGAAGTCTTGAAATGCCAGGCACATGGCTGGGAGGTTTTGCATTTTCTGTTAAGCAGGTAGGGAAGGAAAACATGAGGAACCCCCGCCTTGTGGCCTGGGCTAGGAACCTGGGCTGCCCTGCTGGGATGTAGGGCACTATACTGCTGTGCTGTCAGACAAGGCCCCGGTCTTCTGCGACTCTTGACATGTGCCTTCATGGCAGTAAAATGGCCAAGGTTCACTGTCGGCCTCAGAAACCTTGTGGAGGTGGGAGGCTTTGGGAGATCACTTGCCTCTGGGGCTAACCAAAGCCTTGCTGTTGGCCTGCTTGCTTACCTCTGCACCCATAAAAAGGCAGAGGCTCATAAGCCCATCTGTACCCAGATGGATACCCATATCCCACAGACCCTTAATCCAGACAGAACAGTATCCCCTGTTTCTGGACCTCTAGAGACACCCAAGTCCAACTGTCTTTTTAGCATGAAAGGGTTCAACCCTGTAGCTCTTACCTAGGTGGTTAGGATGGCACCCTAACCACCAGGCTTCCAGCTTGGTGAGCTCAGCAAGCTCTGTACTTCTACTCTTGAAGTGATAGTGTGATGCAGCCAGGGAGGCAAGATACATGTCTGATTGTTTAGTGCTGTTACTGAAGACCTGGGTTTGGTCTCAACCCTGAAGTCTTTCCCTTGTTTTTTCCATTAGCCATTTACCACTTGAGGTAAAAGGGACCATCAGTTGCATCTCTGAACCTCTTCTAACAAGGAAGGCTATCAAATATAAGAAGGCTCTCACCTCCTTTGCAAAGGGCTTGTAAAGAGTCAAAGCTACAACTCTCTGCTGAAGAGTCAATGAGTGGGAAGGGACAGATCGAGTCTGACCCCCCCGCCATGGGCAGGAAGGAGCGTCGGGGGTGGGAGGGGTCATAAGACCCCAGCCAGGTGCCTGTCCAGTCTCCTCTTGAAGATTTCTGGGGAAGGTGAGAACACCACCTCTCTGGGAAGCCTATTCCAGGCTCCGGCCACCCTTACAGTGAAGTAGTTCTTCCTAATATCCAACCTAAACCTCTCCTCCCTCAGCTTGTGGCCATTGTTCCTGGTGACTCCAAGGGGGGCCCTGGGGAACAGATTTCCCCGAGTCCCTGCTGGTGGCCCCGATAAGGTTGTAGGCAGCCACAAGTTCCCGCTCCCCAGTCTTCTCTTGTAGAGACCGAAGAGATTCAGGTCCCTCAGCCTCTTCTCATAGGGCTGGCCACAGAGGACCTCAACCATACGAGTGGCCTCCTCTGGACCCTTTCCAGGTTCTCCATGTCCCTCTTGAAGTGCGGAGCCCAGAACTGGACACAGGACTCCAGCTGCGGCCTGACCAGCGCCGCATAGAGGGGGGCAAGACCTGTCTGGACCTGTTAGTGATGCCCCTGTTGATGCAGGACAGGGTGCGGTTGGCTCTGCCTCTTGCTTCGTCGCATTGGCGACTCATATTCATCCTGGAGTCAATCCTGACTCCAAGATCCCTCTCTGCCTCTGTGCTGCTGAGAGGGGCAGCCCCTAACCTATAACCATAATGCTGGTTCCCTCGCCCCAGGTACAGCACTCTGCACTTGTCCTTGTTGAACCATATCCTGTTCAGATCCGCCCACTTCTCTAACCTATCCAGGTCTGTGTGGAAAGACCTGCTTGGAAGAGAGGACTTTAACCATGAGTGTATAGGTAGGAATAGAGGGCTGATATTGTCTGACCCCCATCTTGAAAGTAGAGGCACTGTGGAGCAAGCCAATCTTGGTTATTGGCAGCTCACTATAGAGATGGGAGTTGTAGGTTTTCCTATTAGACCTCGCATTTTTTCTATGTATTTTTAAAGGCAATTATTGTTGATATAAAATCAAAATGCACTGAAGTTGTTAGGTTTGTTGTGCTGTCATAGCCATAGCACTATTATGCCACAGTTCTATGCTGTGCAAGTATTTATCGCTACAAATTTTGTAAACCGGTATTTTGGCTTGGCTTTGTATTTTGATTCCTGTAGATTCCTTTAGGTTTGAATTGCTGGCAACTGAAAATAGTGTGTCATGGATGCCTGAAACTTGAGAGTGAAATATGTGGATTGCATCAATTCAGTCTATGCATCTTGTTTCATTTGAGAGTTTTTGGAAACAGGCTGGTCTTATGTCAGTGCATTATACCCCAGGGCTAGAGACAGACATTCAAAAAGCCTGAGCCTGAATTTGAGTCAGTCTTTGCAGGCTAGTTTAACCTGGCTAGGCTGAATCAGTTTGTAACTACACAGACATCCCAGACATGCAGGCACATGCCTGCAGTGGCTCAGGCTAGAAGCCGGGGGTGCTAGAGCAGCCCTCCCTTCCCTTCCCCAATGCTGAGCTGACAGGATGACCAGGCCCTGGCAGGATGCTGTGATTAGGGTGGGGTCCCCCACTTCCCACCAGCCCAGTGAGGCATTGATAGCAAAGTGTTTATCTCCCTAACTCAGTGTTTATCACCCAATTAAGAAAACAACAGAGGGACGTTACCAGCTACCTGTTGATTGTGCCTTTGTCCAGTCTGCCACAGCATGGACTGTAGCATGTGGTTCACTAGCTCAGTGGTCTCCAAAGTGGGGTACATGCACCCCAGGGGGTGTGCAAGATGATCCATTGGGGTGCAGGAAGAAAATATTAGAACTTCTATTTCTATAAATATACATATATTGGGTGTGTGTGCTTAGACATTTTTTACTGATAGGGGTGTGTGATCAAAAAAGTTTGGAGATCACTGTGCTAGCTAATGCTGTGTGTCTGTGTAAGGTAGAGGGGAGTGGGGGAGCAGAAGCCAGGCAGATGCCTGCAGTAACTGCTGAGCTCCAGCCAGGGAGGGGCCAGCTCTGCTGTGGTGCAGAGAGGCCCTGCCCAGTCCAGAGAGCATGCTGGGATGCTGGGGGGGGAGTCTGATGTAGCTTGAACCAGCAAGGGATCTGGGACAGACATTGTATGAACGGGTTTAACCTAAATCAGTTAAGTCTGATACTATATTCAACCAGGTTTATCTCAAACTGGTTTCGGCCATTTTCGAACTAGTTTATGTGCACTAGACATCTGTTCTGTTACAGGTTTAAACCAGTTTCTGATCACTTAAACTGGTTTATGTGTAATGTCTGTCCCTAGCCCAGGACTGCAGCAGGGCCACAAAAGAAGTACAGACACTGGGAACCATGTTGAAAAATACCATGGCTTCAGTGCAGCAACTCATAGAAACGCTGAGTAGGAAATTAAAACAACTGCTGTGTTGTTAAGGTTTCAGATTTGCTTCTGATCTCCACTGTTTGCTGCTCATGTGTGTCCTGCTGTTGTAACCATGGCCTTTTAAATCATTGAGATTCCCATGTCTTTTAATCGTTCAAGGAGCGCTTTTATCATTCCAGAGCCAACAGTCTGTTACATTCAAAAGTCCAAGGAAACATTCCTCAATCGTAATGCTCCTTTCTTTTGCCTTGATCGCTTCTTCAGCAGAAATGTATCTAACCATCATTGCTGGGTTTTCGCTTGTAGCTGCGTTGGTCTAAGGACACAGGCGGGCAAGGTCTTTTGGGTAGATGTGATCTCTTTTATTAAACCAACTGAGTTTTATTAGACTCAGTTGTTCTAATAAAAGAGATCACATCTACCCAAAGAACCTTGCCTAACAATCATTGTAATTTTCTGTCTACAGTGCAAAAAAAGTAGGATAAAACTTGACAACTTTCATAGAAATCATAGGAAATTAGGGTTGCAAGGGACCTCAGGAGGTCACCTAGTCCAACCCCCTGCTCAAAGCAGGACCATCCCCAACTAGATCATCCCAGCCAAGGCTTTGTCTAGTTGGGTTTTGAAAACCTCCCAAGGATGAAGAGTCCACAACCTCTCTGCATTACCTGTTCCAGTGTTTTACTACCCTCCTAGTGAGAAAGTTCTTCCTAATATCTAACCTAATCCTCCCTTGCTGCAACTTGAGACCATTGTCATCTGCCACAGCTGCGAACAGTCCAGCTCCATCTTCTCTCGCAGTCCCCTTCAGGTAGTTGAAGGCTGCTATAAAATCCCCTCTCAGTCTTCTCTAGGCTAAATAAGCCCAGTTCCCTCAGCCTCTCCTCATAAATCATGTGTCCCAGCCCCCTCTCCACTTCTGTTGCCCTCTGCTGGATTCTCTCCAATTTGTCCACAACCTTTCTGTAGTGGGAGACCCAAAACAGAAACAGTTGCAGGTTCTTGGAGAAGCCAATCTTGCTTTACTTGTTCTCTGTCTGAAAGCTTTAGTGAATAATAGAAAGGTGAAAATATTCCACTACATCTACTCAAAGGAAAATGCCTGCAATCTGCTAGCACTGACCTAGTATTCAGAAGCAAAAGGCAACATCTGTTGTTGATTGCTGGCCAAATGGCAGGATTTTTCAGAGCTTCAGTGGTCATACCTTCCTCCTCTGTAGATTCCTCCTTTGTCTCTGGCAGGTTAGACTATTGCTTGAGCTGTTGGGGCAAGTCTCCACCAGCTTTCCCCAGCAAAGCGTGCAATGTTCGTATGCATAGAGAGGATATTGCTGCTCTGTACAGGCAACTTCCCCTGGCGGCTTCTCTCCAGAGACGAGCAGGATGGCCTGCTCTGAAAAAAGAAGCTGCCTGGTTCTGGAGGTGGAACTTGTTAGCAGCGCAAGTGGGCTAGTTTCCCAGAAAGCCATTTACTTGGTTAGCTCTCTGATGCAGTTGGTGCTGAAGGAGGTAATGGAAGCTGTTAGTGCACTAGCCAAGAAGTGTAAGGTCTAAGTTGCACTTTGATTACTAATGTTAACAGCCACTTGATGCCTTATTGGCAACTGGAAGTTCTGGGAACTCTTATTTTTAACTGTTTTCATATTTAAAAAAATTGCAAGAAAAGTAAATATAAAAAAAACACATTACGCTTAGGCAAACCTGTTCACTTCTCTGTCTCGGCTGTAGAAGGGGTATGAGACCACTTCCATCCATCACAGGAACATTGTATGCAAAAGCATTTTGAAAACCCGAGGAAAGGTCAAATGACTAATCTATTGACAGAGCAGCCGAGTGGCTAGCAGAGCTGAAAGCTCCCCACTGTTCAAAGAGAACAGCCCAGGTTGTCCAGTTCCCAGTCTGTCTCTAACCTTTCAAGCAGGATTTCTCATGGTAGCCTGGGGGATGTGCCAAGTTGAGTAGCGCTTCCCAAAGCATCAGGTTTGGGAGCGGGCAAGGTTTAACATTTGCTATTGCTATTGTATTTTTCTTGGTGGTGGTGAACTGGCTGCCAGCACTTTTCATCTGGGACAGAAAACATACTGGGATTGATTTATGTGGGATTGATTTATATGGGAGGAAGCCCATTGCTGTCTGCACAGGAAAAGGCTACAGAATTCGGGTTCTCTCCAGCTGAGTGTTTCATCAGACCGAAGTTTAAGCAATATCCTGTGAGCTGGAGCAAGAAGGCTGTAACCTCTGTAGATTTCCACCAAACCACATGTTTTGTGGTCCTGTCATTAGCTGGCACAGGCTGTAGTTTATTGCCACAGCTGGCAGATATAAGCATTGCACTAGTGAACTAATGTTAAGCTAAACGGCAGCCTTTGAACACGGGGGGTGCTTGTCTTAATGTAGTGTATGATTCTGCGGAGTCAAGAAATGCAAATAAAGAACCTGTTTCCAATGCAGCCAGAAGATGTGAATTCAGCAATTGTGGGCACAGCTACCTAGTTTTACTCCACGTGGTCTGCGTATCAACAACAGTGACGTAAGTCATGGTAGCCAAGGCTTTAGGATTGGCTGTACAAGCCTGCTGGGGACCCTGGACACCTATTTGTATGGCGCATCCCTGCATTTGGATGGTTTCACCTCTGCTGAAACCTGCCAGTGTGGCATCACTGCTGTTGGTACCTGAGGTAGCTGGACTAAAGCTAGATCAGATAACTCTATCCTACCACAGTCCCACCTCCAGCTGCAGTGCAGACATTGGCTACGACTGAATGTAGCTTAGCTCTGCTCTCACTGTGCATCCATATTACAGTATAGCTGACCGGGGATTAGACACTAGGGACTAGAGTCTCAAAGAGATGTGGGTGCCTAAAATGGCAGTTTAGCTGCTTAAATCCAAAATTTAGACCCTTAAAGTCCCTGCTCAAGTGTCTCTTAATCCTGGATATGCCTTAAATCCTAATGGCTAAATCCTAAATCCCAAGAACTTGATTTTTAGCATACCTTCCTTGCAGAAGCTGCTGCATGCCAGGCTCCCTGTGTGTGGGGTGTTACAGTGCTTTCCCAATACTGTGCCAGTTTCCTGTCAAGTGGGCGTGCTGCACCTGGCCTCGCACTGCATACTTCTGCACGTCGCTCATGATTGGGAAGCCACCAAATGTGGCTGAGGTCTATGCTGGCAACTTGCATCTCACCGATGCACGTTTCCATAGAGTCCGTAGTCTTCCCAGCCAGGCGCTTAGCTTATGTTTGTAA
This sequence comes from Crocodylus siamensis, assembly GCF_052110815.1. NCBI lineage: Eukaryota > Metazoa > Chordata > Crocodylia > Crocodylidae > Crocodylus > Crocodylus siamensis. The sequence goes on from NC_143403.1 coordinate 59,673,288, forward strand.
CGCCTGATCAGCTGTACAACCCTGCAGCTTGACCTTTTTTGTCCTGACACAGCCTCAGAATGGAGCGGGCCCAAATCGGCTGCATTTTATCCTGCTGTTGCATCCCGCCCTGATATTGCACTTCGCATCCCAGCTCTACAGCACCATACAAACCCTGGGACTTTTCTCTTTAGGCTTGTTGCACTGTCTAGTTCCACTGCTCTTGTGACACAGGTTCCAGGGTAGAAGACTGAAGAACAAGTGCTTGGTGGGGTGATGCTAGAAAGATGGAGCATTACATGGGGGTCCAGCTCATAAAAACAGGAGGATGTAGAGTGTTGGGGATAAAAAAAGAAATTGATACCAGTATCAAGCTGAATTCTTGGCCTGGGAGCTGGGATGCAAGGCCCTTCTGTTATAACCAGGGTGGAGCACATGCCATACACATTTTGTTTAAGGTCTGATTTTTGTGTGCGCAGTGAAGTTTCTCTTTCGGGAAGAGGGAGCCAGGCTATTGTAGATATGGATCTTGGCTTCCGCCCTCCTCTTCACAGTCGCGAGGCAGGGTGGTTAGAACGGCAAGATAAAAAATTAACTCCCTGAAGAAAGAAAGGAAGTGAGAAATTCCCCTGGACTTTGTCCCATGTGGTAACCCATTGTTGCCCAGGGAAGTTGGCTGGCTCCCTTTCCTGCTGTCAGCAGGATTTATAGATTATTTGCCTCCCCAAAGAAAAAATGGTGGTGGTGTTTGGTAGGGTTGTTGGTTGTTTTTTTTAAAAAAAAAGCAAGCCGGTTTCCTGGCATGAGCTTTCCTGTTAGTCTGTTGTATTCCAGACAGCGATGAGGAGGTTGACAACTGGGAGAGGTGGAGGTGGTTTCCAGTAATGTTGTGTAACAAACTCATTGGTAGGTGACTTGAGCTGGATCACTTCTGCACGCTAGCTGTGAACCTGGCTTCATTGGCTCCCTCTTCAATGCCTGCAGCACCCAACAGCTGCAAAGGAAGCCGAGGTTGCTTAGTGCCCTTCTGTATCGGATCCACGACGGGTGGTATCCTTTCCATGTACTGTCTTCCCCTGCTGAAAGTTCCTCCTGCCAGTACCATCGGCTTCTCCTAGCTGGGCTTAAATGAACAATTTGAAACAATCCACTTATTTGACTGTTTGCACCTTTATCTTTCCTGTATGTGCAGACAAGTCACAGGAAGGTGAGAAAGAGATGGGAGATATTCAAGAGGCGAGGGGGTTTGTGCTGTCTTACTGGAACAACTGTATGGTCAGGAAGGGTGTTGGGAGATGGTAGCATTGCAAGGTCTCGTTCAGCAGTTCCCAAACTCTGTCAGATTGCACACCACCAATTTAAAGCAATGCAACCTTAAGTACCACCAGTACATTTCTGGCAGATAAATTAATTATAATAAATCTGTTAATGCATGCCACTGACAGGTTGTCTGTGTACCACTGGTGATACTCATACCACAGGTTGGGAAGTGCTGATAGTTCATATATAGGTTTGTGTAACTCAGTCTGATGCAACTTCTGTAGTGCTGAATAAGCAAGACTGAGGGCATGCAGGTGAAAAGCCATCATGGAAATTCACTGTAAACGGGGTTGTCTAGCAATTGTGGCTAGACTGCAGTTATTGTAGGGGCAGAGGCCTGGAAGTGGGAAATAAATTATACAAATGTTTAGTTTGCTCTCAGACATGAAGCAGAGTTGGTTGGGCAGAGCCGACTGGAATAATTGTTGATTCTAAACTGCATGGGGAAAATGTATCTGCATCTTTCCCCAAGCTCCCCTGATCTGCAGTTTGCTGAACAGCAGGAAATTAAATGACATGTAAATTAGATGCAGACTAAGATGCCACAGAATACAGTGCTGTGGCCAATAGGATTTTCTATCTCTAGAAATTGCACTGAGTCGGTTGTGAATGGATTTTTCTTTCAAACAAACAAACAAACAAAAACAAAGCAAAGGACAGAGCTCCTGTACAGTGCAGTAAAGTAGGATGATGACAGTGTAACGCAGGGAGAGCGGAACAGGAGAAGTGATCGGAATAGACTTGTGTACTCGGGGGGGGGGGGGGGGCGAGCATGCTACCTGCAGAAATAGCAAGAGGTCTGTGTCACTTCTTCCTCCAGCTCATTACCGGAAGGAGGCAGACAGACTTGCTGACTTGAAGAGCAGGCTTATTGTTGGTTTAGGTGGTAGCTAGGGGTTCTTCCCCCCTAATGGTTGTGAGTGATGATACACCCAGGGCCCCTGTATGTCTTACACAAGCCGTGGTTGTAAACCAGCCATTCAGGCCTTCTGTCTCAAGTCCCTGAGAGGCAGGGAGCGCCCAAGTTGCTGAACGTTGTCCTCAGTGGCACAAGCATGAATTCCTCTGGCTTCCATGGGAGTGAAGGGTGTGCGCCCAGCCCATCCCGCCACCGGCTGTCCCTGCCAAGGCAGGAGGCTCCAGGAAGATCTTTGAGGTTATGGTGAAGCCCAGGCGGGAGTGCGCACGTACAAGTCAGTAGCAGTGCAGACTGGAATTGGAGGGCAACACACGGGAAAGCACGGAGAGGCCGTTTGGTGGCACGCTTGTTAACTGCACAAGTACTTTGTTCAGATGGAGTCATGGCTGGTTTCTGGAAACCTCTCGGGGGCGGGCAGGTCCATGCTCAAAGGCGTAGCAATCCTCCTGCTCAATTCTGAACACCTCCCATGGCCTTTGCTTTGCAGCCCAGCCCCAGAAAGGGAGACATATTCTCCCGGTGCAGGTCCCAGCTGGCCAAGAGGGCAGCTATTCAACTGAATGCTGGCACCTTCACCCAAAGAATCACTTCCTCCCAGTAAATCTGTATGGGACCACGCTGCAGCTGCTGTAAGATATTTCTAGCTACTGCCTTTATCTTGCTCTCTTCAAGTCTGCAAGGCTAAAGGCAGGAAAAGTGCATTAATTCGCACCAGATCCTCCAAACAGCCTTGTCAGCTGCACAAAATGTGACTGTTCCTCCACCTTCCCCTGGCAGTGGGCATTTTCTTCTGAGGTTGGGGGGACAGGGGGGGGATTACCAGAAGCTTCTTTCCCTTGCTGGCAAAGGCAAAAAGCTTAGCACAGGCTCTGGGGTGATGCGACACTTCCTCCTTCCTGCCACTGTCTTCAGAGACAGCCTTGGATGCAAACAGGTGAGTCACTGCAGTGGGAATTCAACTTCATTTAAAATCCAAAGGCTAAAGCTCTCACACATCACGCTGAGAGAGACCAGACTTGGCTGGAAAATCATTTACTAAGAGAGTGCCGAGGCTGAGGGAGAGCGGATTTCCTATTTCCTATGCCTGCATCCCAGCTGAAGGGCTGCCGACCATGGTTTTTCAAAGGAAACTGGCCTCAAAGCCCAGACTGAGGACTCCATCACTTGCATCTCTGCAAACAGGCAGCTCTGAGCAGCTCCAAGGGGCTCTCTGGTCAGCTATTCTCAGCCATGAACAGCAAGGCTGCCTGAGGCCAGAATAGTGGTCTGTGACTACTCAGACGTGCCTCTCGCCTCCAGCAGCTTCAGCCTGTTTGGTCTGAGGAGAGTCATGGGTGAAGCGAGCCAAGCACGCTCCCTGCCTGGTGCCAGCATTCGCATGACGAGCCAGCTCTGCTCAGACTCTGGCCTGCGGTGCTTTGGCAGGAGACCCAGAAACTGCCTGATCTGTGCCTGGTTTCCATCAGCTCTCGCTCCTTTGCTCTTTCTGAGCACCAACAATGGCCTTAGAAATGTGCACCTCCATGCAGGCAGGTACCCCGGAGGGAGCTGGGCTGCGTACCAGGTGACGAAAGCAGCAGCTGTGATGGGCTGCTAGAGCAAGAGAGCAGCGTGAGCCAAAGCATTTCTTCTCAAGGTTTGGGGCCAAGGCAGCCCGGCTTGCAGCTGTCTGATGGACATGCTGAAGGCTGGCAGAGTTTGCCTTGGCTAGGGCCACCCCACAGGGGAAAGGACTGCAGTGAAGCTGTAGAGGCAGACAAGCTGCTGCTGCTGCAGAAAGCAGGGTGGTGGGAAGCACAAATATGTTCTCAGCCATCAGCCGTGTGGTCTTTGCCAGCCAGTTCAGAGCAGCTCCAGCTCCCCTCCGTCCCTGCCCCATCAGCTGCTGTGAGAACACCAACTAGACAGAGGAATGGGCAGGACGTGCTCCAAGGAACAGCCTGACATCCCCCCTCAGGGCATCTGTCCACGTGAGCAGTTCCTCACAGAGAAATGACAAGGAGGCAAGGGCTTTAAGCTAATTTTAAGAGCGGCACAAACTCCTATGAAAGCCCATCATGGATGGGCAGGAAAAGGCCCATTGGGCAAGGCAAATCCATCTCACTTGTCAAACTGCTCGGTCTCTGTTGCTCCATGCAAAGTTTCAAAGAAATCTCCAAGCCTTGGAGGTGAGGAAGCTGCTGCTGAAACCTATCACCCTCCTCCTCCTGGTTTGTCCTGCCAGGGTTTTGGATCTGTAAGACACTGATGTCTAGGGCACTTCTTCTCTCAATGCTACATTTGATGGTTTGGTAACATAGCCAAATATCCTCCAGTGACTAAAAAGAGAGCTCAGTGTGCAGTGATTGCAGGTGTGCACCCAGTAACAGCTGCCACCCAAGCTGGGCTCTTCCTTCCTGCTGCCCAGAGTCCAGTTTTGACAGGGCACAATGGCAGGCAGCATCTGGTCAAGTGAGGAAGCCTGGAGTGGGTAGCTTAGCTCTGAACTGCTGATTTGTGCACATCTGGCTGTATGTTTGGATTGAACTGTGGGAAATGGGCCTGGTAGTACTGAAGTCTGAATGTCTCTGTTTAACCACACAACACAGGCAGCATGGTAAGTGCAAGGCTCTTTTTACTTTTAACCTGACCCCTCCCAGGGCTGGGAGAGGGAGTGATCACTACGTTTGTTTGTTTGATGCTTCCTTTCGCCACTCTCTTGTACATGGCTTTTAGCCACCTTATTGATATGCTGTAAATGCGGTACTGCGGCTAGGCAGTAAAAGCACTCCCCACCCACCAACCTCTCTCTTGGCCTCTGTCACAATGCAAAGTGAAAAAGGTTTACTGTTGTCTCTTGCATGCAAATGAGGTACTGTACTTGGCTCATCTAAAAATCCCCTGTACGCTCTCTTCTCACCCAAGAATATTTAATACAAAGGGAAAAGATAAAAGAGATGGGGCAGGTAAACAGCAAGAGAAAAAGGAACACAGATATAATCCTAAAAGGACAAGTCCCAGTATCCATGCTCCAGGAGGGCACCAGGAATAAAAGTCCCCACCCCCCAAAAAAAGAAAGGAAAAAAACAGGAGGGAGAACCAGTGAGAGCTGGCATAGACAGCAGCTGGAGCATCCCAACTGCTCAGCCATCTGTGTGAAGCTACTCCCAAAAGGGTGGCACATCCTGGGCTCAGTCCCAGCTAATTTAACTAAAAGCAAAAGTAGTTTCATACATCTACCCCTGGCAGTTGATAGTGTTTTGATTCTGGTTTGCCAAGCTACAAATGTCTAAGCACAGCCACTCTTCCCCTCTGAAACTGAATTTCAATTCAATGAGCCACCTTCTGGATTTAATCTCTTTACTACATAGTGCAATTTTGGGTTGTGGAACCTTGTTTAGACTAGGTGTGCAATTTTCATTAATAGCCCCAGCACACTATGGGAAGACTGTCTGAAGCAGAGGGGCAGGAATCGTATCTATGTATTTGGCCCTCCTGACTGCAGTTGGGTGTTTTAAGTAGTTCATACATTTGGCAGTGTAAGAATGCAGCTTGGTGCCCAGGGTAGCTGCCACACACACACGGACAGCAGTGACTTCCAGCCACTGCTGCTGCTGCAGTTGTGATCACACAGCTATGGCAAAGAAACCCTCCCCACCACACTTCGGTTGCCCTGTTATGTCATAGTATGTATTCCTTATGCTGGAAAACAAGTTTGTTCAAATCTCAGCCAAGCCGCTGACTCCCCATGTGATACCAAGAAAAGCATTTAACTTCCTGAATGTCACCACAAACTTGTGCCAAGATCTTTTCGGCAATTAAAATATCAAACTTGCTAGTGTCTGCAAACAAGGAAAAGTGGGGCAAGGAACAAGACTGTGATTAGGGTCAACTGGCAGGTAAAGCCTCACTGCTGCTGCCTACATTCCCTCTAGTGCCCGATATCTAACAAGGAAATTCAGTCCCCAGGGCAGAGCTTAGAGGACTCTGTCCCTTGCCCTTTCTAAGCTCCAGAAAGCTGCTTTCTCCTTCCCCCTGCCACCTCCACTGTTGATTATAGTAGGGAAAAGCTTTAGTAAATAGGTGGGCCTTGTACTATGCTCTCAGTTGTCAGACTTTATTTTGAATGACAGCAACCCCATATCCATTTAGCCAGCAAGGATATGGACAGACCTTTTCAGATAATTGTGCCTGAGCATGTTCTTCTGCCAGGAAGCCTTGGGCATGTGGTTCTCTCTGCAGCTGTGGAGGAGCTGATGCTGTTAAAGTCCATAATAAGGAATCCTAACTTACCAGGAGTCCTTAATAAGTAGCTTGTGCTAATAAATCCAGCTCCTCCTGCAATGGTAAAGCAGTGCTTGAGCCAGCATGAAGTACTATGCACTTCTACAATCGCATCAGCACCAATCTTTCTACCAATGATCTACTTTTCAAGCTATTATATAACAGCTGACTTTAGACAAAGCTCAGTAACATCTATAGAAGCAGTATATTCTAATTTGATTATTTCCACAGTAACAAATGCACTGTGAGGTGGAAGGTGACTTATGAAAACCAACACAAAGCAAATGAAAATGTGTGAAATCAATAAAAACAGTATGCTGTCAGGGGTCCCCAATGCCTATATGATACTTGCTTGACTGACATCTCCAATATGTAGATTTCCTGCCAACATCTAATCTAATACTCATATTTATCCCTTTTTGCCAGCTTAGTTTTTGCAGTGAAGGACACCTATGCTGCAGGGAAATCTCTGAATGGAAGAAACCTTGTATAACGCTGCCAGCACAGAACAGAACTGGAAAGTACCCAAAGGAAACCAGGTACTGTAATACTTGTGAGCTTTGCAACTAAACATGTACTACAATGGCAGTCAAACAGGAGGGATGAGCAAAGATTTACTAGGAGAAAAAAAAAAAAAAAGCTAGGCCAGAAGGAACAAACACACAAGAGAGTCATTTTGAGGGGAAATACCAGAATGTTCCTTGTGTTGATCTAGACGGTTGTTTGTTATTTTCAAATTCATGCACTGCAAAAAACAAAAATCCCCGTTATTCTTTCAAGATAGCTTGAACTTCCTATAATTTAACAGAAAATCATCAGCATATCCGTGAAGAACTCAGCTTTCTTTGTAAGTACCTTTTATAAAGTATGGGTGAATCATTTCCTGGTAAGACCTTTGTAATGCTACAGTCTTGGAAAATGATCATTGAACAACAGTCATAAATGGTCAACAGAAAATCAAAGAATGATAATGAAAACATTTCACCCAAAGTTTTTATTGAAATTCTGTATAAATGGAGACTTCTCCTAAAATAAAATATGAAAATGCCCAATAGAAATGTATTATTTACAGTCAGATAGTAAAATTTCTACTCAACTCCTGAAAGCCATGTTAAGGTAGGGAGAGACACCTTCAGGCACACAACATTTGATTCTCAGGCTAGAGCGAACTGGATGGCTGCAGCAATTACTCTATTTGGTCAAGAGGAGGAAGATTTGTATGGAAAGACAGTAGTCTATAAGCCTATTAGGAGGTAGGACTGCAGACAGATCTATCCAGCAATCCTGGGCCAGAACAAGGGTTCAAAAGGGGACCAAAGCGCAGTGAAGAAAAACCAGGAGTCCACAGTTCCAGCAAAGACCTACTCACCTAACCCCACCCCCTGCTCTAGAGCTGAGCTGCCCCTTTCCTGCCCTTGGCCGTAGTAACCTATCTCATTTGCAAGTGGTGATCTGAAAAAGGCATAGCAAGCTGCTGTCCCCATGTTACATGGTTCTGCTTAATCGGCCAGACAGCGAGGCAAAGAAAGAGGCCCTAAAGAGGCAATGGTTTGAAAGAATAGTAGGGCTGCCCACTCCACGGCTATAAAAACACCACAACAAAAAGGCCTTCGAGGTAGATGCAGTTGGAGGAACATCACTCTCTAGAACACAAAGCTGCATTAATGAGCTTTAACAAAGCAGTGATTTTCTTCCCCACTGGAAGGGGGGGCTTGTGACTTCCCTCCCCGGGACAGCCTGTCTGTCAGGCTCTCTGGGGCTAGTAGGAGGCTCTCTTCTGCTGTACTTCTCCAGTGACAGGCTCCCCACTGTGCTACCAGGAACTGAAGTCCCCAAAGCCTGCACTCTTTTTCTCTTTCTTCACAGCTGCACTGGTTGAAGGCCCATCCTCTTCTGCTGTTCGCTTCCTGCATCCAAAGGAAAAACAACAATCAGTGACTATTACCGTTAGGAGGGCTAAAGCTGCTGAAGCCTGTTCTCTTCCTGGTATGATCTAGACTAGAGCCAAGCCCACTGCATCTAATGCACAGGGATGCTGAAGAGAGGAAGATTTGGGGCAGCTCATCAGGGCAAAGCTGCTTGGCACCTTGGGAGATGGTTCCAGGCTTGAATCAATGGCTAAGGGCACAACAGAAGTAAATCTAGGCAGGACAGGTGTTCAAGCAGAGCCACAGGAATGTACAAGGCTGCTTGCACAAAAGTGAACTGCCTCTGTAGGTAGGGGAAGAGCAGCAAACAGAAGGGTTTGGCAGCCAACTAGGCCCACAGCAGGTTTTCCCCATCCTACCCATTTTTGTTGTCATACCTTCACCCTGACCCACAACAGCACATTGCCATTCCTGACCTCTTAAATACAGTCTGTAAATCCTGTGGAAATGTGTTAGCTTGTCAGGTCCCAAAGTACCATTAGGATTAGGTCCAAGTAGCCAGCAGGCTCCAGAGTAACACCAGAGGGTTCATTAGAGACTAAATTTCACATTTTTGTAGAAGAAAGTTAGTGAAAAAAGCCCCCAGACTCCTTGGCCCAGCCAGCACTGACCATTAATCCAGCAAGTTTCCCTCCCTGTTCCCACAGTAACAGGGTGGAAGATGAAATCCATGTCAGTCTCACCTGAATTCCAAGATCATTTTAAATTAGAAGCAATCATCAAAGGTTTGTAACTCGAATGTTTAAAAGCTCAAATGTTTTTGCATGCATGCTAAAACATCTCATGTCACCTCAGTTTCATAACTGTGCACTGATACATGTATGCAGAACAATCAGCTGTCCGCACACTGTCCTATGTTCAGGGAACATACAAGTGTGACAGCAAATCTGTGGAAGGCTGGTAAAAATTCTTTTTAATTTTTCCAAGACACTTGTAAAGCTGTGCATGATATGAGGGTTCTGTGCTGTCACTACAGCAGTGAAAGGCTGCTAAAACCAACAGCAGCTCAAAGTGCAGGCAAAAAAATGATACTTTTGGAGTTAGCAATAACTTCTTTAGAAGGGGAAAGACAAAAGCTTCAATTCAGGCCCTGTCCAAGAACTGAAGTAAAGGATCCTCTTCAAAAGGTATCTAACAGCAAGAAAATGTATGCAATTCTGAAGCCTATACAGGCACATTAGTGTTGATCAAAACAGTTGTTTCCAAGTCAGCCCTTCTGAAAAAGTATTTGCGCTGTTACTCCTATGACAATGGAACCTGATGGAACATGCATTGCTATGGTGCATACAGCATGCAAAGTCCAGTGGCATAAAGCAGACATCAGATACGTTACTGCATCTCCACACAAACCCTGAGCAAGATCACTAGGTAGGGGTAGTGCCACAGAAAGGAGGATAGTTCCCAGGGCAAAAAGCTAAACAAAGCACAGTAGTGCAGGAGACTTACATTGCAGCCATGTTAATGTACTTCCCTATCCCTTGCCGGTAAGTCTTGGGAGCCTGGGTCTCTTTCTTTGTCACCACAGGCTGAGCTTTAGTTTTGGCTGCTTCTTCCTCTTGTTGTGCTTTCTCTCTTTCAGCAGCAACCTACAAAAAATGACTATTGGAGCATGTTGCCAGAGTCAGTTCAAAGGGTAGAAGACAATGTCTAGAATGCTTTGAAGCTGGAAGTCACTTTAGAAGTACTGCACAGCACTGCTATACTTATAAGGGCCACTTAGATATGCATATCCCAGGAGAGCCACTACAAATGAATTTGCAGTGGCCATCTCTCCACTGCAGGTAGTAGGGATGTGCGAAATAGGCCCCATTTGATTTGGATTCGGCCCGAATCAGGGACAGTGATTCAATTAGTTGATTCAGATCACTGTCCACAATTTGATTTGGCTGAATCCGAATCTGAAGATTCAATGCTAATTCAGAGAATCACTGATTTGGACATGGGTACAGGTTTAAATGTTTTTTCTACATCCCTCCAGGTACCAGGTGCAGCTCATGAACGCTGTGATGCTGGGTGGATGAAGCATCCCCCAGGAGTGTGGTGGGGCCCTCCATGTGCTCGGCAGCAAACCTGGAAGTGGACTGGAAATACTTCCAGTCCACTTATGGATCTGCAGGGGAGTGTGCTGCCCCCCGCCAGCTTGGTGATAGGCCAGAGGGGGAACCCAGGTGCCCCCCCAGACCCAGGAGGTACCAGTCGCTGAGCTGGGGACAGGACCCCCAGCACACTTGCCCAGCAGACTCAGAAATGGACTGGAATTGTTTCTGGTCCATTTCCAGGTCTGCTGAGTGTGCTGGGGAGCCCCCCCACTTCTGTGGGACACTCCATCCTGGAGGTATGTAGAAAAAACATTTAAAGCTATATCTATATCTGAATTGACAAATCTTTCCGAATCTCCCCGAACAGATTTGAAGGATTCTTATAGTTTCATAGTAGCTAGAGTCGGAAGGGACCTAGGTAGATCATCTAGTCCGACCCCCTGCCTTGGCAGGAAAGAGCACCGGGGTCAGATGACCCCGGCAAGGTTCTCATCTAACTTCCTTTTAAAAATCCCTAGGCTAGGAGCCTGCACCACTTCCCCTGGAAGCTGGTTCCAGGCCCTAGCCGCCCTGACTGTGAAGTAGCGCCTCCTAATATCTAATCTAAACCATTATTCCTGGTCACTCCTGGCAGCGCACGGGGGAACAGGGACTCCCCCAATACCTGCTGATCCCCCCTGACCAGTTTGTAGCAGGCCACAAGGTCCCCCCTTAACCTTCTCTTGTGGAGGCTAAACAGGTTCAGGTCCCGTAGCCTCTCCTCATAAGGCCTGCCCTGCTGACCCCTGATCATACGAGTGGCCCTCCTCTGGACTCTTTCCATATCGTCCACGTCCCTCTTGAAGTGTGGCGCCCAGAACTGGACGCAGTACTCCAGCTGTGGCCTGACCAGTGCCGCATAGAGGGGGAGGATCACCTCCCTGGACCTGCTCGAGATGCATCTGTGGATGCATGACAGGGTACGGTTGGCCTTCTTGACTGCCTCCCCACACTGCCGGCCCATGTTCATCGTGGAGTCAATGACGACTCCAAGATCCTTTTCCATCTCCGTGCTGGCAAGAGGGGAGTTCCCCAACCTGTAAGTGTGGTGCCGGTTCTTCCTCCCCATGTGCAACACCTTGCACTTATCAGTGTTAAACCCCATCCTATTCTCATCCGCCCACCGTTGCAACCTGTCAAGGTCAGCTTGTAGCCTATTGCACCCTTCTAGTGCACCCACATCCCCCCACATCTTAGTGTCATCAGCAAACTTGAACAGGGTGCTTTCTACCCCCTCATCCAAGTCTCTGATGAAGATGTTGAACAGTGCGGGCCCGAGGACCGAGCCCTGCGGAACCCCACTGCCCACGTCCTTCCAGGTCGAGAAGAACCCATCCACTACCACCCTCTGGGTGCGGCCCTCCAACCAGTTGGCGACCCATTTGACTGTGATTCTGATTCAATTCGGAGAGATTAAAGCATCTCCCGATTCGATTCAGAGATTCGGCCACTGAATACGGCCGAATCAAATCGGCAACTGAAGCTCCGTGCAGCCCTAGCAGGTAGTACCTGTCATCTGTGGCTGCCTAATACTGTGAGGCCTTGAAGGGGGAGCCCTTGTAAGTACAGTGTATGGGGAATCATCCCCAGTGTTCTTTTCCAGCCATCATCTACTGAAAAAACTGGCAATGCTTCTGGCAAACGCAGCAACCCCAAGCCCCAGCAGTTTAATCCTTATCTGTACACAAAGTGAAATGGATGAACAGGAGAGGAAGGCAGAGGAGGAGTCTGCATTGCCGAAGGGCCACTGCTAAGGTCACTGGGAAAATGAAAAATTCCAGGCCAGAACCTGTATTTGCAGATCTATAAAACAAATTATTTCATCCTCACCTGAGCATCTGCCTCTTCATACGGATCAACAAAAACAGTTGTTGACTCTATTCGTATTTCCTCCTGGGAACAGAAAAAAGTGACTGGAATTTGCTAATTGGTGAGGTTTTATTTTCCTGAAGTTCCATTTTAAAAATAAAGCAGCGACAAGCTGCTACACAATGCACCCAGGGACATAAAGGCTCTTCCTTTCTCTAGTAACCTTTTTTTATTGAAAGAAGTACCTTGGGACGGTCTGTTTTTGGATCGCTGTCAACATTCTCCATTGCTGTCAGAGTCTCAAAGCCGCCAACCACTCTAAAAGAAAAGAAAGGACTTAATTTCTAGCCGTAATGGAGGAGCATTAGACCCTTCCAGAAGGAGGCGCAGCAGGTGTGCAAGCAGCTTGCACAGAAACAAATCAGAGCTATGCATGCTCAGCTGCAGACAGACAGAAAGAAACCAAAGGAGAAGTCCCAACGTGGATGTGTGGACCAAGATGCAGGTTTTAAAACCAAGCTGAACATGTCTAAAGGAGGGAGATGCATCTGCCACTGTGCTGCTTTTAAAGTCTACCTCGAATACTGTTAATATTGTGACCTGATACCTGTTTGTCACACGTCATAATCTATGAAAGCTGATTGGTTTTATTATAAACTAAATAATTACTTCTTTCTAGCTTTAATAAGGATCTAGGACCAGAGGTCTACATGAGGTGCCTAATTAGCTCCACAGTAAAATGTCAGTGTCTATATGAGTAGTCTATTAGGACAAAGTAAACTAATTAACTGTACCATAGGATAGCACTGCCAGACACAAGTACTAGCCTACAGTAGCAGAGTTATTCAAGCTCACCGTGCTGCGGGGAAGGGCAGTGCAGGGGCTGCCTGCCAGTGAGACCCATCCTGAAGTACCTTTGTGCACCAGCCAGCCCCTCTCCACAGCACATTGAACTGGGCTGGAGCAGTCTCAGGCTGGTGGGCTGACCCCCGGGGTCCCCTGGCAGCCAGAGCTGCTCCACCCCAGCTCAACATGCTGTGGTCTTGGGCACATTTACAAACAGTGCGCCCAGGAGCAATAAACTCTGGCGCAAACTGTGCCAGAGTTTATTCAGGCCTGTTTATTGCACATACCCATTGTTAGACTGAAAGATACCGTATAAGTTAAAGCCCCAATTAGGCAAGGTGCTTAATGACATACTTAGCTTCAAGCACACGTTAATGAATTCAGTGGAACTGCTCGCATTGTCTGTGTTTGGAACAAGACTGGAAGAAACCACTTTGGGTTTAGGGTCCAAACCCTGGCTATTCTCAACTGATCAAGTTTAGACTTAAACACAAAAAACGTAGGTTTACTGCTCTCTCCATCCCTATTAAAAGGCTGTTCCAGAATCTCACCCCCAATTTCTAATTTACATTAATTCAGGACAGTTTAAATCCATTTTCTGTGCAAACATCTGTCCTTTAGCTTTTCTCCCTCTCTGCTGCTTACCCTACCACCAGCCTATTTAAGGAAAGCAATCATATCCTCCCCTACAGCCTTCAGTTTCCAGACTTTTAGTTAGCTGTTGTAAGATAAGCTTTCCGCTTCCCTGACCTCCCGAGGAGCCCCTTTTGTTGACCAGAACTATACAGCATATTCCAGATGAGGTTTCACCAACGTCTTACACAATCGTATGAATGGTTCCTTATCTCCATGGGTAATACCTCACTTACAGTCACACACAAAAATAATTGGCAGCTGCCATTATCAACAGCATTTCTTCTCCAATATGACTGAGACCCTAGTCTCTCAATGACAATTCTTCATAGATCTCCAACAAATTAGAGACTTTTGTGCAGATTCAAATTTGACCAGGGTGGTCGAGCAGGCCCCTGGTACTACTCCAGTACAGCTTTTCGTATTCTTCTCCACAACAATTTCAACCCAAACAAATTTTCATTCAAGCTTTCTCACGTCTTTACCAGATCAACGTATAATGCTACCTCAAACATGCTGAGCCTTACATCTGCCTTTCCTAAACAGCAAGCACACCCTTTCGTGCCCGTTTCAGCCATGATTGCTCCTCTCTAATATTTCTGTTACCTTGAGAATATCTGGTTTCACATCCTGCACCAAAAGTTCTAGTTCCTTTGGCTGGTTTCCCAATATCTTTACACAGCCAGATTAGGTACAGTCCCTTCACTCGCTGCATTCCCTACCCAGCTACTGCTCTCACTGATGAAGTAGCTTTCTCCTGGCCGGACACCTTACCATCTGGAATTGCTTTATCCATGACTATTCTTATTTACCTGATTTTCCTTTACCCATGCCAAGCATGTGCCTAAGTGTGTTGTAGAATTAGGCTCCAATTACACAATGTAAAAAAATAAGTCAACCCAAGGACCCATATTCCATCTTTACTCATTTAGGGTCTGATGAAAAGTAAAGAGCCGCCCAACACACCTAGAAGTCGCACATAGGCCAATTTAATACTGTTAAATTACCTGAACTTATCCACCACAGTGCTGGAAAGATACTGGATACTGCAAGGATGAAAGCATTGCAGCTACTGTTGCAGGTTTATTTCTTAATAGTGGAAACTATTCCTAATGGATGGTCATCTTACTCGCTTCCTGGAATGTCACTGTGGTAAAATGCACGGTGTCCACATGTTCATCAAGTCAGACTAAAAAGGATTTGATCAGAATAGTAAGACCTTGATTTGCTAAGGCAAAACTTGGGATCAATACAAGTTCCAATACGAATCACTGTAAAAATGAAGTGACTTTGGGTTCTACCATAACATTTCTTAGAATTTTAGTCTTAAGATGCAACTATTTTAGATTGGAAGCAGAATATCTTGCAGTGTCAAATAGATATTTGGAAGCAGAAAAACAAGATTAGGGTGTGATGGAAGCAAGTTTGACTCTTAACAGAAGGAGATGATCTCTGCAACGAATTCTAAATATGCCCTCATCTCAGTTCTTTAACTTGGATAAAAGTAAGGGAAAGTCTGACCTCCTCCCCTCCCAAAATACAAAACCACCTCACATAAAGCACGCACCATAGACCAAAATCAAAACAGTCTCAACAGGAGTTAAGTAAAGTAAATAACAGGTCACTATAGGCACAAATTCTTCTGTAAAAAGAAAATGTAACTGTTGTACTTAGAAAAAAAAGCCCTAAAAATATAATGGCAAATAATGATTTCACTAAATGTATACTCTCAGAATTAGGCAATGAATGCAAAGCAACACCTAGCAGTGTGCTAGGATCAACATTACAGTGAAGACAAGAATGCTCCACACAGACTGGAGCGGTTACGCCAAACTCAATGTTCTTTTGTGCGTGTTAATGGCAGTTCCTACAAGGAAACACCACCAGGTCAGGGGGGATCATGTTAAGACTGACATAAGACAGGCTGAGCTGGAAGGAACAGGTCCAGTTTTCTCTCTTTTGGTCAACATATACAAATCTGAGGCCTTTTCCACACAGTAATAAATTACAAGTTGGCTTAGAGTTTTCTCTACTCCTCAAAATACCCTTACACTTTTGAAGCCCTAATGTTGCTCTTTTCTGTACTTTCCCCATCAAAATACCCAAATATTGAAATTAACTTCTGAAGAATCAATAACAACATTTGGAAGACTTTAGATGTAATTCAGTATCAAAGAGAAGATTTTTCCTTAGACATGGGAATTGGACCTGAAGTTAAACTGAGTGTCAAAGACACAAACTTGCGCTTGCAAAATCTGAGTAACTTTCTTCTATGCATGCAAGCCAGTCATCAGCAGAGATATGCACAGAAGTCTGCTACAAATCTGACTGCTAACATAAATGGGCACACTTGCTAACTTTATAGGTGCAGCTTTGGAGGCTCCCTTAATACCTAATGAGACCTCAGGAAAAACACACTAGACCCAGCCAATCAGTGAACTTTGATTCCACAACTATATTCAAGTTTTCAGAAATTCTTTGTCTGGCAATGAGAAAAACAGCAAAAAACTACATCATTTTCACAGACCTGAAACCCCCCATATTCTATACAGGACATGCCAAAACATGCAACATGTTGCTGACAAATTGACCTGCCACCCTGATGGGCAAGGAGTTGGGACCAAGGTTTCCGCCTTTGAAGCTAGCTTGCTCCCCTTGCTGCCAGACTCTCAAGCTAGCTGGCTCCACAGGCTGTGAGAATCAGGTATTTCTGGGGTCTTCAGCCCCAGGTAATTCTCACAGTGGGACCACCCTGAGCTGTAACCCATGCAAAACAACTGCACGCCTAAGCCAGTTACAAGGAATAATTTAAACAGGAAAAAGCAGCTGGTAACACCACAATTTAGAAAAGGAGGAGGAGGAAGAGAAGGAAAAACAGAAGAGCAACATCCAGAATTAGGGGGGATGTGAATACAACTATGAGAAGCAGAAAACTAGGTATAATGAATGGCAAAAAGGGGTCACTGAGGGTAGCAAACAGAAATCAGAAATTATATTTCAGTATCATCAATGTTTCAAAATAGTAAATGGGACGACCTGGTAATAATACACTTGTTAGCCTGACATCAATCCCAGGCAAAAACATGTGTTGGTTCATACAGGACTATTAAATAAAGAATTAAGGTGAAGAAATCAACAACATCTTACGGAAACTACACAATGTCAAACAAACCTCATTTTTTTGAGTTTATAAATTCAGCTGATGAAAATAATAGCACTGATTCAGTAGATTCTGCAAGTCACTTGACATTTTGACTAAATATAATAATATAAAATTAACATGACAGGCGTTAAATAGATTAAAACACAGCAAACTGATAGGTTTTGTGATGCAACTGAGAAAGAGGAATCATCACTGAATGGGTAAGTTTTCAGTGGGGTCCTGCCAGAATCAGGTCTTGGACCCAGGCAGCTTAATTTCTGTTTTAAAATTATTATTAATGATATGTAATGAATCAATTAAGTCTCCAAAAGAGAGACAGATTAGGAAGAGGGCAGATCACTGATACAGAGCAAGCAGAATCGTTTGGTAAATTGGGTGCAGGAACTCCATGCATTTTAATATTGCCAAATGAAAATACATCTAGGAATAAAGAGGGCAGGTCAGACTATGGGGACTGTCATGGGAACCTAGGGCTTCACAGCCTTGCAGGTCACGGGGGAGCTCCCAGTAACAGTACTGTGCCCAAGAAGGCTAATGTGATCCTTGGATGTATGAGCAGGAGAAACTAGGGTAGGAAAGTTACTTCTGTAACTGTTGCCATCATGAGCAGTGCCTGAATACTACATTCACTTGTGGTATTCACAATTCAAGAAAAAAACTGATTACTTGGTGGCAGTGTACAGAAGAGACAAAATGATTAAGGGGTCAGAAAATATGCCTTAGAGTAAAAGATTTCAGGAACTCAATCAATTTAGCTTGTCAAAGAAAAATGCCTTGGGGCGAACTGATGAAAAACTGTAATAAGTCTTTATGGAGAAAGAAAAACCTTTGGTAAAGGGCTCTTCAATCTAGGAGACAAAAGGTGAAACTTCATAGTTTCTAGGGTCGGAAGGGACCTGAGCAGATCATCGAGTCCGACCCCCTGCCATGGCAGGAAAGAGTATTGGGGTCAAACGACCCCAGCAAGGTGTACATCTAGCCTCCTCTAAAAGACCCCCAGGGTAGGAGCCAGCACCACTTCTCTTGGAAGTTGGTTCCAGACCCTAGCTGCCCTGACAGTGAAATAGTGCCTCCTGATGTCTAACCTAAACCTACCCTCTGCCAGCTTGTGACCGTTATTCCTGGTCACTCCTGGCGGTGCTTGGGGGAACAGGGACTTCCCCAGCGCATGCTGGTCCCCTCTAACTAGTTTGTAACAGGCCACCAGATCCCCTCTCAGCCTTCTCTTGTGGAGGGTAAACAGGTTCAGGTCCCGTAGCCTCTCCTTGTAGGGCCTGCCCTGCTGCCCCCTGATCATGCGGGTGGCCTCCTCTGGACCCTCTCCATGTTGTCCACATCCCTCTTGAAGTGCGGCGCCCAGAACTGCACGCAGTACTCCAGCTGCGGCCTGACCAGCGTCACAGAGGGGGAGGATCACCTGCTGGACCTGCTCGAGATGCATCTGTGGATGCAGGACAAGGTGCAGTTGGCCTTCCTGACTGCATCCCCACACTGCCGGCCCACGTTCATCTTGGAGTCAATGATGACTCCAAGCTCCTTTTCTGTCTTCTACTACTGACTGTTGTGAAAGCCAGAAAAAGATTCAGATTAGAAGTACAATGAACATGTTTATCAGTAACAGTATTTAGATCCTGAAAGAACTCATCAAGGGTTAGGGGGATTCTCCATTGCTGGTAAATTTTAAACCTAGACTGGACTCCTTGCTCCCCATCACAGCAAGGAGTCCAGGGCAGTGGAAGCTCCTGCTAGAATGAAAGAATCAAGAGCTTCCAGGCCCCCAGGTGAGGCAGTTCTGCAGGCTACAAAAATCAGGTAGCTCAAAGACCCAGCTGCTCCGGGAGTCTGGAGCCCCGAGGGCCCTGGCCCCACGGCAGCTTGCATGGTGAGGCTGCCCTGGGACCACAGTCCCTGGACTCCTTGGGCTTCAACAAAGACCTTCAAGGTGGCTGTCAAAGAGCTGGGCAGACAGGCTCCCAGAAAACCAGGCACGTTTCTGACAAGAATGTACCTGGCAGGCATTCTGCCTGCAGGCTGGGTTCTTCGCACGGGCATGTTTGCATAAATTATTTTGCGTTTGACTAATTGTCATTTTCTGATAGCAAAAATCGTGTAAAAAAAGTCCAATCAACTCTATAACCTAAAACACAATGGTAAGAGATAAACTTTCTGGTGTGCTAGGTGAGAGGCTTCCACTGACTTAAGTGAAGTATGGATTGCCCTCTATGAATGCAATGGTTTACTGATGCTGCCAGGGAAACGCCTCGCTCAAGTTCAGAACTCCTGCAACTGGTTAGCTCAGAGGGAAGGAAGCCTGTAAGCTGCAAAGCTAATGCACTTTCTCTCAGGAAGCCAGATGTTTAGGAGGTTTAGTCTATCTGCCCTTCCACAAAGGCTGAGGGAATTTTCTGGTTAACAAGCCATCTCCACACATGCGCGTACATATAAGCATCATGATCACAATTTATCCCCAATATGCAAACAGCAACAAACAAGGATAGTATTTCCTAGGTAAACAGAATTCACCTATTTTTAATCTTTGTTTCAGGCTTATTTAAAGCCTTTGAAATTAACGCCCCCCCCCCCCAAAACCAAACAAACCCCTCTCATCCTAGGTTTCTGTAAAATATCAAATTATGCTAAAAAGAAAGCAGTTTTGGGTCTCTTGCATGGGATTTTTTAAAAGTAGCTTTTATGCAGAAGTGTTATTTAGAAATTTAATGCAGCATTACAAAAGTTATCTTCTTAAACATTACGAATGAAACTCAGATTCTTTATATGTTGCGCAACATCTGTTCTCAAGAAAGCATCATGCAAGTTGAGGGCACCAGAACAACCATACAGTACGAGTCAAACCAGGGACCCAGTATCCCATTTTATTTTATTTTTTTGTCATAGCTCCATACATTTGTTCAGCTCCTTCAGGTGCAACTGTCTCTGTCAAAACATAAAGAGCAGCCCAACGTACATCAGTGTATCATCATTCATGAAAAGCGAGATACTGCACATTTCTAATCTCATTTCCCTGGCCTTGTACATCTTTGACAGACACACAGTTCTATTGAGTTCTAATAGACAAAAATCCTTCACAATGGCAACAAGCCATCTTGATACGGATATTATCACTTCTTCCCGCTCTTCCCCTGCCAAAGAAACCACCATTTGTTTGGGTAGTTGAGACAGTACACATGCTGGGTAATGATTAAACCACCACATACAGCAAGCCTTATAAAGTCTACCCTGAGGCTCTGTATTTATATATAATGTTTTTATTTTAACCAAATGAGAATGACTGAAACTGAGCGTTTGCACTACAGGGCTCCTGAGAGCAAGGTACATTTTCTTTATTGCTAAGGTCTTGTCAATGTACAAAAGCCATTCCATCTATACAACACGGATACTGTTTTACCTGTATAGATGTACTTATGGCAATACAAATTTGTTCTGCTATTGCATGCACTGTGCAGCTGCACTAACGTGGTGCTGGAAACTGGTTCATCTCTGCAAGTCTACCTTCTGTTTTCAGTTGTTTCTATGTGGGGCAGCTAAGTATGCCAAGTGCAGCAGACTTGTACAACCCTGTTCTGCACAGGGACAGGAATGCGCTTACACCACTTAAATGGCATCTGTAAACCATTATAACTGTGTGTGTGTGCACTAGGGGTTGTCCTGGCATAACTATGCTGGTAAAAACACTATCTACTTTCCCAAAACTGGTTCAAAAACAGTGGACAGACCAGGCAAGAGAGAGGACATAAAAACAAGACCCTGGTACAGAACATGATAAAATAATCCAAGCCCAAATTATTAAATATTTGCCCCAATGCAGTCTTCCTGAAATTTTGCTGCAGAACTTTGGCAGATTCTTAAGAGTGAAAACTGAGAGATTCTGTAATGTCCTTTAGTTGGGTCACAGCTTTGAACAGTTGTTAACAAAGACCTCAGTTCAGTTGCTGCTCTGTGCAGAGCGCTTGGGGGAAATCTCCCCACAGTGCCACAGGGCTCCGAAGACCCTGCACGCACTTCTGACTTGATCTGTAAGAAATTCAGTTTTAATATCCTCCAGGCTGATACCTCATATTCACTTATGGAGCTGAAGATTAATGTGCAGTTTAAGATTATGTTCTCTGCATTTTTAGTTGCTCCTAAAGCACATTTATTATTTGATACTGGAGGATTGTCTAAACAACAGTTCCTTCATTATCATTTGTGTTTTTATTTAATTACGTTTTGATAATTTAAAGCAGCCATCAACTCAAAATTGCAAATTTCAATAAAATATTCCTATACCCAAGATTAGATATCCTACATTAGGAAAGACCAATATTGAATGGAAAGTCATGTCAGCAGTTTCCTGGGCATTTCACAAAGTGTGCATTGGGTACACAGACACATAAGTACACAAACACACAAATGTATCTATGTGTATATATGTATGTATATACATATTTCTATATACATATACATAATATTAATTATTCATTTATAATTAATATTAAACTGTATACTATTATGAGAATAATAAATAGTAATACAGGGGTGCTGAAGCCCTGGCCTGCAGGTCAGATCCAATCTGAACAGCTTAATCCTCAGGCCTGCAAGGGCTCCCTGAGGATTTGAAAATTTGGTAGTGGGAGAGCAGGGGCAGCATTAATTGCCACTCCCCTACTGCCAAACTTCCAGACCTGTGGCGAGCCCCATGGGTTGGATAACATGACCCCACACATCAGATTGTGCAAGCGTGCAGCCAGATCTGGTAGGTAGGAGGCACTCAGTTGGTGCAGGGCCGGATCAGGTTGGCATGGTGCCAGATATGGAAGGTGGGCAGCATGGGATCTGGCTCATGAACCAGATAACAGGTTACTTGTTTCGTCACTAGATTCTTTGGTTCTACCAGTAACAATTTCAGCTTTTTTCTCCATCATGAAATGCAGCCCTGAATTTTCATCAGAGGATGTTCAAGTCCATCTTTTTAAATGGTGCCTGACTAATCAACTAGCTTCTGTTAGCTGAGATATATCCTTCTCAATATCAGGCTTGTAAATGGTATAAAGGTCCACACTCTACCTGAGCAAGAGGCAGGGAATTTAGTACCGATCTAGGGTCATGATCTGCCTCATCTTCCATGGATTCTCAGGTGGAAGAAATGGGAAGGGGCAGTCCCAGCAGGAGTAGCACTGAATAAAAAAAACTGGTTTGGCAAAAGCATGCAGGTAACAATGCATATTCTTTGACAACTTCTTATCCAACGATACCCAATTGCATGGATCATACCATGCTGGACAGAAACCAAGTTACCCATTAATCAAAACACTAATGGCTGATAGGGGTGTGCAAAGCAGGCCATATTCAATTCAGATTCGGATCCATCCCAAATCAGGGACAGTGATTTGATTCGTTGATTCAGATCACTGTCCCCAATTCGATTCGGCCAAATCCAAAGATTTGATGCTGGTTCAGAGAATCAGCAATTCAGCCATAGACTCAGCCTTAAATGTTTTTTCTACATACCTCAAGGTACCAGCGCAACTTGTGAATGCTGTAGTGGATGTAGTGTCCCACAGGATGGGGGGAGGGGGGTTGGCCGCCACATGCTCAGTGGAGAACCCGGAAGTACTTCCGGTCCACTTCTAAGTCTGCTGGGGAGCATGTCGGGGGCCCCCCCCGCTCAGCGATCGGCCATGGGGAGACCCCGGGTGCTCCCCCAGACCCAGGAGGCACCAGCTGTTGAGCTGAGGGAGGAAGGGGGCTCCCTTGCGCACTCCCCAGTGGACCCAGAAGTGGACTGGAAGTGCTTCTGGTCCACTTCTGGGTCTGCTGCTGAGCACGCTGTGGAGCCCCCAGTGCTCCTGTGGGACACTACATCCGCCCTAGCATCGCAGGGTTCTGCTTTAATTCAGAGAGATCAAAGGATCCTCTGATTCAATTTGGATTCGGTGACCCAGTCGGGCCGAATCTGCTCTGAATTGAATCAGGGACCAAAGTTTCGCACAGCCGTAATGGCGGATTGCTGTTTACAGAAGATTAGCCATTCTAAGTGAACCTCAAAAAATGAGATTTAAAGGGATTTTATTGATTTTCCCCTATTTACCTAACTGAAGAGATGAATGTAAGAAACAGACAAGGACAGATATTCAGACTGAAAAAACATTGCTCATGCAATACAACCTTCATTATATGCTGTTAATGTCAAACCTCATGAAGTTATGCTGAGTACAAAAATCACCATGACAAGATTCAACATGCCAAGCCAATACACTGACGCCCATTCAAGTGATTACCCCAAGTGCACTGGATGAACAAGCATGCTAGAGAAACCACTGAAGTATTTGACTGTTCTACAACACAAACCTTGTGCTTAAAGACAAAAGGGTCACAGTATCTCTCACAAAGAAACAAGATCACATGGAAAAAAGATTCATAGATGAGAAGAATGCTAGAGCAGGACACAGCTCTACAGAGGCTGGAGTGTTAAACTCATGTTTCACTCAATTTTAGCCAGAAGGATAAATCTGCTTCACTAATAAATCCCTGAGTCCCAACATAGGGAGCTCTGTACATCCATTACACTACAACAAAAAGTAAACACCACCACTTCCAGTCAACATTCTGTTTCATCCTTTAAATATCATAAATGCAGCATACAAACCACAACTAATCACACAGCATTATCCTTCCTCATTCAGCATTGCTTGTGCTAAGTTTAGTGTGTAACAGACTAAATAGGATGGTGGTGGAAACAGGTTTAACTGCTTTGACTCTCTCTGAACCTGGCATGTCTTTTGTACTGTAATTTCTTTCTTATACTTTACTTTTTGCATGTCCGTTCACAGCATCTGATGAAGTGAGGTTCAGCTCACAAAAGCTTGTACTATACACACACACACATCTACATCTACTTTGGTTAGTCTACAAGGTACAAATCTACCCCTGCCCTTCTGTTTTATAAGTACCTTAATTTACTGTATAAGGTATTATTCATAACTTGTCCTAGATTGAGCTAGTTAGCTCCCTCGTTATTTAAATAACTCTGATCCGCTGGCAACCTATAACAAGGACCTGGAAGAGAGCTGTGCTGATAGGGACAGCTGGTAAAACTGCACATACAGCTATATTTACAAAATGCAGAATAGGCTGAGAAGTGACCATCCTACCTGCACATGTAACTTGGCATCCCTTAGGATTACAAAAGCTTGTTACATTTTCAGTAAAGCGAGACAAACGTTACATCATATTTAAAATGCAGACAACAAGACAGGTATGGTTCAATTATCCCATAGAAACAAAGAAGAAATATAGCCTTAACTCTTCAAAGATAATGTTTGCAAACTTGCACCAATGTGGCACTAGAAAATTGTCCCATCTCTGCAAATCCACCATCTGGTTTCTGTTGTTTCTGTGTGTGGCAGCTAAGTACCCTCAGTGCGGTAAAGTGTGTGACATTGAATGTAGCAGTCATCTCAATGATATTAGGCACATTATTAATCCTGCCTGGTAACTGGTACCAGTATCTCTGCATAAACCAAAAGTGACATCTGCTTATTTACAGATGCCAATCAAAGCTTCACTGCTACATGATTTAGTTCTGCCTCTCAAAAGAAAAGTGCTGTCCCATAAGCCTTGCAAACACTAATAAAAAGGTTTCCAAATAGCAAATCCAATAACAAAATCAATTTAGCAGCTGATTTTCTGCTACTGGCCGATATAGCTTGTTTTCTTCAATGACATCCACACACTAGTGTCTAATATGCACTTTTCTCACTCCTTTTGTTTTTCTAAATTAAATGAATTAAGCCTCCTGCAGCGTTGTAGATGGCACTGGTCCAAGATGCTACAGTTTCTTGCACAAAAGACAATGTAAGAATGTGCTTGGAATTTGTAATAAGGAACAAAAACATGGACCAGGAGGAAACATCTTTGTTTTGGGAAATATTCCCTCTCAAGATCCTGTTTCTAAAAAAAACACATGTATGTATAAATATGACTTAGGCAGAGAGACCTCTGTAAAGATCTCATATAACCCGAGTGTAGCCAAAGCAGCTCAGCCCAGCAGAAAGGTTTAATCTTCAGGCTCATATACAGCAGTGCGGGGTACTGAATAAAAACCAGCATGGCTACAAAAACTAATCTGGGACTACACCAGAGCAGACAGGCTGGGCACAAGAGGGACTGCCCTTTCCCTTCACACAAGGGGGTTTCTTCTCAGACACTGCCAAGGTGTGGTGAAAACAGCACTGCTGCTTGTAGTGCTGGTGATACCGAAGCACCTGGCTTGTAAGCCAGAGGATGCACATGGAAGCAACTACTAGTGCCACTTTTACTTTTCCTCCCGTCTCCTCTCCCCACATCCTGCTGCATGAGGATTTGGGCTCTGCTGCACACAATGGGTTGAGATCTAACATGTGATCCCTTCCACTAGCACACAAATCCTCTGTTTCTGGAGTCCTCCAAAGCCACAGAGGGCAGGATTTTCTCCTTAGATAAAATCAGACCTGGGGAATTTCCCCTTCTCATCAACAGGGATCTGGGTTTTTTGTTTCCCGTGGGGAAAAAACAAGCAGATTTTCCCTTTTAACTGAGAAAAATGGAGATTTTTCATTTTAATGGAGAAACGTGGCTTTTCCACTTTTGCAAAGAGTTCTGTGTAGTTCCAGCAGAGTTCCAGCCTGAAAGAGGTTGGGGGGAGCGCGAGGAGGGCAGTCAGGCAGGGGATGTCATGTGCACATGCACACTCACACATGCACATGGCTGCCAGGCAGCCTGGAGAGCAGCTCCCATAGGTAAGTCCGGGGGGGGGGGGGTGAGGCTGGCTCCTTGCCACTGTGCGTACTCCTGGGCAGGATGGGAGGGCACGTGCCCTCCAGATGTGTGTGTGGGGTGGGGGCAGGCTGCCCACTGTGGGCTCGAGGCTCCCTGCCCTGTTGTCCTCCCCCTGGGGCCTGCGCAGCCCAGTGGGTAGGACCCAGAGCAGCAGGGCAGAGTGAGGCCAGACAGGAAAGCTCCTTGCTGCTGTAAACCCTGCGCTGCCCTGGTGAAGCATCCCCTGCCCATCCAGCAGCAGCAGGAGCAGTGGCACAGAGTTGTGCCCCTTGCTGCTGCTGGACAGGGAGTGAGGGGCCTGGACCTGCATCCTGGTAAGCCAAGGGTGCAGGGAGAGCTTTGATTTTCCATGATAAAAAACCCAAAATCAAATACCAAAACTTATAGGTACTTAGAATTTATTTTATTATAGTGATTGAGGCACTTGTAGGCTTCCAAAATGCTAAAGGCAATAATTTCTTTGGGTGATATCTTTTATTGGACCAACTGTATAGTTGGGATAAAGTCAGACAAGCTTTTGAATGCAAGACATGACCTGATGAAGAATGCCTTGCATTCAAAAACGTGTCTAACTATCCCAACCATGCAGTTGGTCCAATGAAAGATATCGCCCAAAGAAATGATTGCCTTTAGCATTTTTAATGTCAGACACTTTGCTGCCAATCACTTGCGATGGTAATTACTGAGTTAAACTAGGCAACTGCTACAGCAAGAAATTCGCATAGCTCATAATACAACTTCACACAAAGGCATTTTCTTCTTTTTCATCTCTAGTTTGGTTCCCCTTTCATGCCCAGATTACCTTCTATTACATTATGGGCCTTTACATAACATCCATTGTCACTACTGTTGCTGGCTAATAACACTGTCACTTAAAGGCTTCCCCAGAAAACTGGATCCCACCAACACTCGCCAGTGACTTAAAACATTCTGCATAAGGCAGACACATATGCTAATTCTTCATATTCCCAATGCCCCAGGCAAAGCTTTGTACAAAACACCATTGTAATCTAATGCCTCATACTCGAAACACCTGCTACTAGGCAAAGCTTTGATTTTCAACCTGTAGTGACACAAATTAAAACAGTTTCTCAAGAGAAGGAATTTTTCAATATTACTTTCCTCCCTTGTTATAAAAAAGGGTCTTTCTTCCCCTCCTCCCCCTGTTCTTTTCAGGAATAAGGCACGCTTACTTAAAAGGTCTTCAAAAATTAAATAGGACAAATTTGACATATGAACAACATATGTGCAAACTATTACTGTGGACAGGAGTTGCATGGCAGTAGCTGAGGTCAGAATTTGATTCACAGGAAGTATTAGCATTCACACTGTAACCAAAACAATCTTCTTCAGATCTTATGGTGAACAGCACAATATACCAGAGTATTATGATCCAATTTCAAACCCAGCCAAACAAGGGAATTCCATGAAGTTGCTATAAATCTTAGCTCTCTCCCTCAAATATTGCTTGTAAATATATGTATTAGGTAATAGATATTATCTAAGAGCAGGTGCAGTGCCAAAAACCTTTGTGACACAGATTTCACATAGCAAATTGAAACTAGAGTTTCAGTCAGTCTCTCTTTTGGGCTTGTGTTTATATTATTCTAAAATAAAGACAGATAGCAACAGGCTTTTGATTACAGAATGCTTCAAAAAGCTACTTTGGAAAATACACGTTAGGGTAGATCCTCACTGCAGAAATACATTCAAATTAGTCTCAAGATAGCCTAGCTCCAGTAAGAGTAGCATCGTGCGAGGCAGCGCTGGAGTGGTTTTAATTTGAGTGTTTCAAACTCTTGTGTGTGATGGTCAGAATTCTGTGAACACATTTCACGTTTGTGCACTACTGTAAGCTGAGCCTCTCTCAATCCTTCCTTGGTAAATTGTGGGAGAACTTGTCTTTCCCAGGTACAGTAAGAGCTCTGTTATCCAGCATCCATGGGGAATGAGGGGTGCTGGTTAATCAAATATGCTGGCTATCTGAGAGCTATACTTACCTCCAGCTCTGCAGGTTGGAGGCATCTTGGCCTGTTTGGGCCACCACCCCTCCCACCACATCCAGTGCGCCAGGGCTTTCATTCCCTGGTGTCACTGTGCCAGGGGACATGGAGTGGGGCCCCATACAGGCTGCTCTGCCCTGGGCCACAGTCCACAAGGAAGAAGTGGGGCTTGGCTCGTGGCAGTGAAACAGGAAGTGCCACAGTGGGACTTCAGGTTTTGCTTTTGCCGTGTTGATCGACAGGTGGTTTCGCTTTCGCCACGTCGATCGACATGCCGGTTAATGGAGCATTCCGGATGGCGAAGTGCCAGATAACACCGTTTTTACCGTACATGGCCGTAACTGGACTGCCAGGACTTGAGCCCAGTTTGTCTGCACCCAGAACTGGAGAATAGTTCTGTTAGCTATGCTAACTCAAGCTTTAGCCAAAACTCCCTGGCTACAACAACCAGCCAGCTCCCACATAAAAATACCACACTACTGGAGTTAAGGCCTTTTTGTGCAAGTGGACAAATTACAGCTTGGTATTAACTCCATCGTAAAGACAAGTTTTTATTTACTGATATCACAAGTACCACTGGCATATACTCACACTGAACTACCAATATTATCCAGATGGACTATGGAGCAGGACACTTGGGTATCCATTTATCTCGCAAAATAATTAGAGAGCTTTACATTTTATTGGTAGACCCATTAGAGAGGCAAGAAGAAGAGTAATCTAGACAGCCAATTCCCACAGGGTCAGTTTTGTAACACTGATAGTTAGCTAAACTATTAATATTGTGGTCACTTCCAATAATGTGCTGGGCTCAGTTGGAGACACAAAATGTAAACAATCCAAGAAACCTACACACAGAGGAGATGGGATGGATGGGGAAGAGCAAAGGAAAACATCTTGTGTATAATGTGCCACTGCTGCATAACATCTAACCAAATGGAGGGCCACATGCATTTTTAAAGTTGCTGACTTTCAAGCCGGATAAAATCAGAAGAATAAATAAAATAAAAATTACAGTTAAAAAAAATAGAACGATCCTAAGATTCCAATGACCTACCAGTGGAACAGACAAATAAAATTCAACATATCTACGAGTGTCTTGACACGTTCATTAAAACCATTTTGCGTGCTTTATTATAATCTGTTCTCAGTACTTGTACCTGCAGCAGTGGTAGAAAATATTATTAGGTACTGTTTGCCCTCTACCCCCCTCCCCCCGCCTTTTTTTAAAAACAAATCTCTATTATTATACCTTGGTCTTCACAATAGGAGAGCTTGAGTGGGTGAAATGCTGGGGAATACTGGATGCCTCATGACATGAGATGGTCCTTGGAGGTCTGACACTCCCTGTACCGATATTTTGTCATTGTACCATAGTCCACAATAGTAATGACAGGGGACAGTAAAACAGAAGGGCCCAAGAAGAGTGACTCTAAACATTCACAAAGGAAGCCCTAGGACATGCCTGACCTGTTGACTGACAGTTCCTGAAGGGATGAAGGCACAGTGCTGAAGAAGTAAATCACTTGTGTCACAGTAATGAGTATGTATAAATGATTAGAGATGGTGTTGACTACTCTATCCTGACTTCCCCCAGAGGCAGAAGAGGAGATCACAGTAATCAGGGAACTTATGGGGATGAAAGGGGCAGAATGCTGGTCACTTGATCATAATCAAGAAATGACAAACATGGTTGCCCACAATCGCAGGGAAAGGAGAAAAGAGATATGAACAGAAGTATGTATTGAAAAGTGCAATCCTGGCCTCATACTAATGAGCACATGTAGGAAGTCAGCCGATGAAAAGGAGAAATATCTGACAACTGAAGCCCAAGCAGGCAAGGTCAAATTCTATCTCAAACCAGAATTTTTTTCACCACATACATAAAAATTACTAGACTCACCTCTGTGCCTTCAAAGTTTATGGAATAAACTATATGTGCGATATAACTGTGATCCTTCACTTACCTGCCAAACACTGTGTGCTTCTTGTCCAAGTATGCACAAGAACGAAATGTGATGAAGCTGGAGAAGAATAAAATCATAACTTAGGGTATGACCTTGTGGAGGTTCAGCAACACTTAACAATATTTTGAAAGCCAAGTATGTTTGAGGAAATTCTGCAGGGTATCCTGATATAAGGAGATGTAAATCCCTCTCCTGACTGTGGGAATGCACTACATGGCTCTTACCAACTGCATTTTCTATGGATTATGTCTGACAAAAACCATTTCTCAATTTGGGGGGGGGGGGTGGACATACTTAGTAAAGTGTCATACTCTCTTCCCCCAGACATACCTTGACTATTTACAACTTTAACCAATGAGTTACAGAAAAACCAGCCTCAGATAAACACCCTCTTCTGAGCATAGTAGGGCTAAGAATGTCACAGAAGGGCAGCAAGACCTCATGGGTCTTGTATGTATCTGGCAAAGATATTCAGCAGCATCACGATCCATCAGCTCTGATTTTTAAAATCAGAGTTAATTTTTACCTTTCCCACTGTTTACATTTGGTTTGGGTGAAACTGGACTGGCCTGTTTATAATCCATGCCTCTTCTTGGCTTGGCAATGTTGTTACATTTAGCTTGTAAACACAGAACAAGAATATTTAACTTAAATGCTGAAATAATAAAAACATTAAGAAAATTGTTTATTGATGTGATATTTTGTTTCAAATTTTACACATCTTAAAAGAAGACACTAAGATATCACATCTAAAGCAAGTTCAATCCCTCCAGATTTTCTGAATAGCTTAACAATTTTCTGGACGCTCCAGAGTATAAGCATATAAGGCAGAGGTTCCCATACTGTGGGCTGTGGACTATGATGGTCCATGGAGTAGGCTGGGTATGCAGTGCTGGCTCTCCTCCCTGCTTCCATCTGTTGCACTGCATTAAAAGACAGCTAAAAATACCTAAACATTCTCTTCACAGCACTGCTCCATGTAAGCAACTGTTGCAGTTGTCTTTGGAAGTTATGTGACTGCAAATGGAGGGGAAGCCATCTGTGAGACATTCGCTTTATTAAGTAGTTGCTCCTACCCCAAGAAAAGGTAGGAGAGCCCTGGTTTAATGAGAACTTTGAAGAATATCCTTTAATTGCGTCCTCCTCAGTGTAGCCTCTGCCCCATTTCATTTTCATACGTCCAATAATCAGACAATCACGTGGTCCATTAGAGTAGTGCTTCACAACCTGTGGGTTGAGACCCAAAAGTGGGATGCAAAAATATATGAAAGGGTCCTGAACAAACTTTAAAAATGGATCAAACAAACTCTAAAAATGGATTCTCCTTTAAAAAGAGAAAAATGTGGGAAGCCGTGGCTTTTCCCTTTCAGGCTGGCAGAGTTTCAGTCTGTGAGGGACTGCTTGGGGGTCTGGAGTGAGGGGCATTGGGTTGGCACTGGCCACTTATGTTTACAAATGGGTCCTGGTACAAAAAAGTTTGAGAACCACTGCATTATATAACATTACACCAAAAATCTGAGACCTAATATATGCTGTCTGGAATACTGAAATCTAATTATTCTTCAGAATAGTCAAAGTAAAACAAAGGGAGTGAGGCAAGCTCATTTTTGAGGGGTCTTGGGATGAAGCACAGAGATTTACTCAAGTTCTGCTCAGCATCAACTGCACATAAAATGATCTGTTTTCACCTTGCACAACAAGCCCACCTAATTTTTTTCCTTTCTATCACTATTATGGCAAGCTTCTTATAAGTTTCCAAGTTCACAACTGCTTCCAGAAAAGTCTGAGCACTGTCTAAGAAGTTTTATAAAAACAAGCAGCTGGAACCACTCAAGAACTTCATGCTATCAAGGAATTTAATTTGCAATTACAGGGGAAAATATAAGCTCATTTATAAAAGCAGATGTTGCAACTCAACAGCAGCAAGTCACAGAGGAATATGAGAGCAGCAACACACTTGCCAACAGTTCCAAACTGATCCTCGTCATTTTTTTAAAAGTTTTTATCACCCACTTATTAACTTTGCATCAGGCATCCAGTAACAAAGTTCAAAACCAAGATAACCTCTATAAAGACTAGATCCTGCAAGGTGCCAAGTGTTCCCGTCTCAGTGCAGCAAATGCCGTAATTGCTTAGCTTCAAGCATGTGACTAATCCCTTTAAAGACAATGGGACTACTGCTTATGCATTAAAGTTAATCACATGCTTACAAGCTTCGCAGTGCTTCAGGGCTGTGTGCATCTGTACCCTAAGAGAATCTCTTTCCAAAGAAAAGCACAATGGAGCAGCTTTGAATTTAGGAACAGGGTCATCACTCAAAACTTTTAATGCTGGCTAAGATTAGTCATCAAAGCCTTAGGTGTAGGGATACTGACCCTCTTCATGTTAGTTTACTCATTGTGTTAACAAATTTAGCTGTGTGCAGTATGAGTGCTTGTGGTAATAAGACTGACATTTAAAATCAGAAAACAATAATGGACAGTAATTAGCAACTGTGCATAACACCTGATGGTCTTTACAGTGGGGATGATGTATTGGAAAGATACCCTGAAAAAGTTTTCAGTGATCAATATTAAGAATTTTATAATTGTGCATACAACAACCTGCTACTTAAACAGCCTCCCAAAAAAAAGAAAGAAGTTCAATCTGTTAAAGTGACACAGATTAACCAAAATATACCCTTAAATGGGTTAAAAAGAGGAAAAGTTAAAAAAATTCTGTGCTGTGAACAAGTCCCTTTGATACAATACTCAACATAGTAGGCTGTTATAGATTAAAGATATTTAGAAAGTCAGTTCTTGCTATTTATACTTTATGTTTGCTTTGTGCATTTTTCTCTGCTCAGAGAATGAAAATCAATTTAGTTAAGTTTCACTTCCAGGGTCACTGAAGGGCTTGGATTTCCTTCACTGGAGAAGATGTATTTATTTAAAAACACTTCCTTGTTTGAAAAATGGTATAGGCATATATTTTACCACAGTTTTTTCTATTTTCTTTTCTTTTTCTTTTTTTTAAACTTAAATTACCATCTTGGGCTAAAGTAAGATGACAGTGGCACTTCAGTGGTAAGGCCCATTTAAGGAGAACAGGGAGAGGAGACAGAAAACCAACAAAAATACAGAAGGCAAATTAATGTCAATTCCAAGAAGTTCCAGATTTTCTTGGCACCTTCTACTAGCTTTGGAAATGAGTTGGAGGATTCTGTTTTCATAGTTTTCAGCACAGCACTGGGAGAATGTTTCATTTTGGTGTGTCAGAGTAGTTAATCGGATGCCATTTATTTTATTAACTTCATACAACAGGACAGAAAGATTGGCAAAAGACCACTTACAATTGTGATTTATTGGTGTTAGGTCCTGAATTGG
Source organism: Crocodylus siamensis (assembly GCF_052110815.1). Lineage (NCBI taxonomy): Eukaryota > Metazoa > Chordata > Crocodylia > Crocodylidae > Crocodylus > Crocodylus siamensis. The sequence goes on from NC_143403.1 coordinate 59,706,378, forward strand.
CCATGCTGAGAACACCACGCCCTGTATGCGATAGATTTGGCTTGAATTCATCTTTAAATGGTTTCCCCCAATAAGACTCTCCTCCTAAAAATAAAAGGGGGGGAAAAAAATTCTCATGTTTTTTCTTCATTAGATTCCAACCACCCTTTATATTCCTTCCTGGCATCCCACACTTGTTTGGTGGCACTGCCACTAAGCTTACAGCTTCTGATACCGCCGTACATAAAATGTTTGTGTTCCTTTCCCACCAGCAGGCTGATACCTGAGCATTACCTGAAATCAGGTTTGCAACTGGCAACATAATACTCTGCCCCTAAAGTGCTATTATCAACTGTGACAGATGTGACTGTTTGCCAGCTGCCTTATATACTTTGACTGTCATGGATTAAATTTTTTGCTGCCCATCACATCAAAACCTCCTTGAGACATTAAATCTTAAAGGGTGTTTTCCTGACACAAGTAAATGCACAGAGCAGAAAATTACCAGTTTAACTGCACTCTGGGCATGTGGTTAATGCTGTAAGTAAAATAAAGGATGAGATTTGGATATTTTTCATTACTGAACTAAATATATATGGTATTGATGAAATACACAAGCCCTACATTGAACTAAGAGCTCACAGTTGAGCTTCTAGTTAGATAACTTGGCTTAGTAGTGAGGGCACTATGGGTGCATCTACACATCACTGTATGGTGATGCTGCTATGGTGCCATGCTTTAGTACTAAAGCATGGCGAAGTACAGGTGGTTACTGCGCTGTGCACATGGCACATGGTTAGATTTTTGCGGCAATGTAGCAGCGTGCTATACTGGGGGAGCACGCCATCATGGCAGTGTAGCTGGCTATCACACGTAGACCCACATGATTACTACATTGCTGTAGCACACTGTACAGCAACGTAGCACATCACTATGTCGCTGTAGGGTGATCTGTAGACACACCCTATTTATCCAAATCAAGAGCCAGTAATTAGGCATTCCAGACCAGATATTCACCAGCTCTGGATGGAAGGAGGGTTTGCAAGACTTCTCTCTCTCTCTGGCTGTCATTTCCTTACATTATTTACAACAAATATAACATTTTCACTTTCCTCCAGGATCACTCCTAATAAGAAAAAAAAATGCTGAGATGGATGAGTCATTTCTATAGTTTTACATTCAACTCCATAATCTTGCTTGACAAACTGCAAAAAATATTTCACCTTACCACGGTATTGAAAGGAAAGCAAATACAAAAATATCAGAACAGTCAAAGAGGCTGCTACATGTGCAGAACTTGTTTGAAAATCCTCTGGAGTGACAGTATCACTAGCGAAGCAGTAGAACAGTTAAGGGGATGCAATACTTAATGGCTATATAGCCATGTAACAAAGGAAAGCAATTTCCGATACCCAATGGACAGAAGAGCAGTGAGTACCCGCTGAGGAGGAGGGAAATGACCTGCTCTCAAAACCCCACAAAGAAGACTGCAAGCCTATTAAAATGACTTTATAACATTGTCTAAAACCTGTGAATTACAGGTAGACAGCTGTAAATGAAGTTGGATGTGGAACTAAGTAAATGTGAAATCTCAAGAAATTGACTCACCTTAAGGACCCAATTAGTCTTGTTCAAAAGACCTGCTAATAAAGTTGAATGTTACCAGCTCCACAATTTGACAAGAGAAGGCAATGAGAATAACACCATAGGGAGTTCCTGTAATCAGGAATAGTTCTGATTACATCCCTGATTGCTAGCTACTGAATATTTTAAGATCAACTAAGCCACATCCATATGATTTTATATGGAAGTTTCTCACCATTATACAAAAGGAATGAAAGGATCAAGAAGATGATACCACAATGGCCAGTCTCAAGGCCAAAACAGATATGGCCAACTTTACATAAGATAGCCTGTAGAAGGGAAGATAAAACTCACTAGCAAACTAGGATACTGGCCTCCTAGGGGGCTACCTGAGGGTTGAGATGTATGTCAGGAAGAAATAACGAGAATGGCTTGGGAGCTGACATATGGTTAAGTAAGGAGAATCTGTAAGTGTGCGCAACAGTTACCCGCTTGTCTTTTTGACACCTGAAAATTATCTTGTATGAGGTGTATATTGTAACAATAGGCCATTAAGAGTGGCTGTGGTAGAAGGAACACCTACCAGAGAAAGAAAAGAAACAGGCACACAGCCATGAAGAGAGGCATCTAAGAGGCACTGCTAAAAAGCTGCTGGTCCCTTCTCTCTTGGCCATTTTATATGGTCATACTGGGCATAGGGGCTGCTTCCATGTTTGTGAGCAGCTGGAGGGAGAACAGAAGATGGACGAGGGCCACACGTTAAGATACAAGCAAACAACTGCACAGTAGAGACAGGGGTGCTGAAAAGAGACTTGGCTAGCAGTACAGTACGTGGAATGATTTTACTTTCGCCTTTACAAAACAAACCAACCAACCAAAAAAAGGAACTATTCTGCTTAATTTAAAAATGGCAAGGATGCACTCTTCAGCAACTCCTGTTAACCTCTGGAATAGTTCCAACCTTCCAGTGTCTGCCTGAAGCAGCAACAAAGGCAGGCAGGTAAAAGGACAGAAAATAAAACACTCTTCGGGAAAACTAGCCTCTCTTTCTCTCTCTGAAGAAAAACATTGATCCACTACAAAGAGACCCATTCTAGTACCACACACACAAGAGGCCTAATGAGGTCTAATGGTTAAAGCAAAGGATTGGGGAGTTGTGACACTGTTTTATGTCTAACTGCCACTGGCTCACTGTATACACTTGGAAAAGATATTCGGGGTGTCCCCATCTACCCACCCACTCATGTACCAGTGTATCCGAGTACCTAACAGCCTCACTGCTGGGAGGTATGGCGATGTGGTCATCTTCATTGTACAGAAGGGGAAATGAAGCACAGGGCATAGGGCACATGAAGCAATAAGGACACAGGAACTTAAGTTTCATTTAAGGTGCAGCTTAAGTTCATGCAAGCAATCCCCAAAACTTCTGCCTATCCACTTTGGCACCTACGTTTTGTCACAAAAATCTATTTAACTGCCTAAACTTCAGCTCCCACAAATCTTAACCATCTTAACTGAGCCAAATATTTACATCCCTAGGCACTGTGTAAAACCATTTAGGATCCACAGACTTGACACTGGTCCAGCTAAGACCTCAATGCAGAATACTCTGGTAGGCAGGGTTTAGAGCAGGGGTGGCCAAAACATGGCCCACAGGCCAGATCCAGCCCACCAGGCCCTTCTATCCAGCCTCTGGGTCCCCTCCAAAAAACAATTATTACCAGCCTGCAGCTGCCCCTCTGAAAGCTGGCGGGATGTGGGCTTTCAGAGCTCGTGTGCCATCGGACCTCTGTGGGGCTCCCAGAACTCCAGCTGGGTGCCCCATTGGGAGGTACCAAGTGAGATAACAAGTGACTAGACAGCTGGTGAGGGGAGAGGGGAGCTCCTGCCTGCAGGATGGGGGAGGGTGTGGGGGTTTGTGGATGAGTACCCACAAACACACCTACACCCCCTCACAAATCCCATACACCCTTCCCCTGCACAATATACAAAAGTAAGGCTTTATGTTGAGCTATTATGCTATCGCCTTTATATACACTATGCAAATGCATGTAAAACAGGACAAAAATATTGTTGGATATAAAATTAAAACATTATAGTAGATGCTTGATTTTTAGTATATGATTTGGGTTTTTTCTGGTTCCAAGATGGCACCCCTCTCCCCAGGAGTATTTCTGGGGGCTAGGGGAGGAACTTCCGGTGTCAAAGGTCAGGGGTTGGGGGGGGAAGGGGAGACTTTGTGTCCCAAGATGGCAATCAGGGGGCAGGGCTACCCTTGCAGCCCTCAACAGCTCACCAGAAGTTGTTAAATGGCCCTCCAGCCAAAATAATTGCCCACCCTTGGCTTAGAGCATGCTTAATACATTCTGGGTGCATCTACACATGTCTTTAAGGTGACATGATAAACTGCAGTGCGGTATGTACCAGAGTTACCTGCTCTCAGGTGCAGTATCTATACCCATGCCTGGGACTGCAGCAGTTTGAACTGGGGTGGAGCAACCCCAGGCAAGCAGGGGACCTGGGGGGCGGTCAGCCTCAAGCTCCAGGTGGCAGCATCGGGTGGTGGAGGGGCTGTCTGGGACACAAGGTTGCTAAAATGCAGGTCTAGCTGGCAGGTATGCCCTGCACTTTAGCACCCTCATGCCCCAGCCAGTTCCTGTCACCATCTACATGTGTGTTTCAGTGCATGTTATTACTTGACTGTAGGATAATAGTGTCCCCAACAGTACTATCCTATGGCAGAGTTAATTAATTTACTGTGCCCTAATACTGGTACAGTGATGCTCTACTGCAGAGCTAATTAGTCAACTCCGCAGTAAAGTGCACGTGCTGATGCACCCACTGACAGCATTATAATTCAGGATCTCTTGTGGTAGGAGTGAACTTTCAGGCCTCTGGTTCCTGTTACTAGTGCTCTAATACAGTTTATCCAATAGCTTTTTAATGAAAACTTCACAGGCAGTTCAAAAGTGGGGACCAGAACCCAGAATTCCCTCTCTCACAAATACACTTTGCACAACTTTATAACAACAAAATCTGAGAAACCCATTGGGATGGTTAAAACCTTTCTTAACATCAAAGTTAATGGCAGATAGAAGCCACATCTTTAATAAAAGCTTTGCTGCAAACCTGAAAAAGATAGTCTCTTCTGTGAAGAGGAGGAGGTGAAATGGCAAAGACTGCATGCTACTCACAGGGATAAATTAAACTGCATTTATCATTTCAATATGTATTTGGGATGGCAGCTGTAGGTGAAGCATAACTAGCTATTCAAGATCATGACCACAGCTAGTGCCGCTGGTGACAAGGTGAAGAGATGCAAATTGACATCTGGAGTAATAAGGCACTAGCAAGTATAAAGATAAATATATTTGCAGGCTGCATTTTATACTTGAGTTGGCTCATTCTTGGGTGAATAGGATGGTTTTTCCTTCTTCTAAGAGATTATGTTTATGGAATGTATAAATGCTATATAGGCTCATGTACAACCCCTTTACAAGGAACTGCAGAGATGCCCCTCAAGTACCTAGAAGATTGCTGAAAGTATAATGCTCTAAAAGCCAGGTGTGGGCTGGGAATCATCACTCATGACAGCTGTGATTTTAAATCAATCTTTTTTTGGCTCAAAAATTGCAAAGTACTGGTACGGAAGTGGGAGGGCTTTGATTCACAAAAATGATGGCTCACTGTCATAGCTTTCTTCTCATCACTTAGAAGAATAAGGCAAATGATAACAACATTTGATGTTTCTGGACTCATGAGGTATTTTGCTTCACTCTACCATGTAAGGAGAGGTAAGTGGTCCTCTGCATTAGCATGGGAAGACACTACACACAGAGAGGGTAGGCCCTATATTTTTAAGAGGGCCTCCATTACTTTGAAATATCATAGCCTTAATTTTCAATGGAGCTGCTATGTTAGCAGGGAGAAGAAAGATACTAGATAAAAGTAATGGTGATCACTTGCACAGTTGCTGAATTCTGCAGGACCAGGGACTTTACAACATAGTAGACTGGTTGGATGAGTAGAGGGGTTCTGCTGGCTTTGTACCATGGGAATTCCTATGTACCACAGGGATTCTCTGATGGACATTTAGGCCTGAATCTGGCTCCCCTGTGCCATTATCACTTTATGAAAGGGCTGGAAGACAGAAATTTAGCTTTTTTGGTTTCCTGATCACGTGCAAGTTACAGCAGCTGAAATATACCAGACCTGCTTTAAAAATGTCAAGTCCTGTATATAGTTCCTTTGATTTTTCTCCAAACTGGGTTTTTTTTGTTTTTTTTCCCCCATTCACCCTTTCTTCATCCACCCTTGAAAACTAGAAATACAAGACTAGCTGTTCCATCTGCACAGGAACTGACAATATTCTCAATGCTGAGAGACTTATTTACAATGCCTTACCACTTAATTATTATGAACAGCAGGAACAGTTACATCATGAATATGAAATTCATTTTCAAATAATTAATCATTAAAAGGAATGACCATGATTCAGCTGATTAGTCTGAATATTGCCTGTGCGAGTGCTTATTCGTTAAACAAAATGTTATCGCAGCTTTGGGAGAAGCAACAGACTCATTTCCAACTGGCTCCTGAAATGTTAAGTGCAAAACTGAGGAAAGTGAGCTTGGCCTGCTAAACAGGTATTAAACCATAGAGCATTTTATACCTGGATGTCTTGGCAGTACAGCTTTGCCAGCTTTGATGAGCCACTGAGAACCATCTCCCGCCAGTGTTATATTTCAATTTTATTCTTAATGCTGAGCTTTTCCAGGACATTAACTGTTTAGCAGCATAGGTCACTGTCCAATCCAAGTTATTACTAAATCCCAACTGCACTAATTAAATGCTAACAAGAGACCCAACAGCAATACAGACACATCAGTACTACATGCAAAAAAAGAAGGGAAAAAAAAAATCAAATTAGTGTCCCTGCTGGATGGAGCTGTTAAGTTTGAAGATGTATGAAAATTTACGGAGTAACAGTACTATCAGCTTGATTTACAGGCTTTTTCTAAAAACATTTATAAAACAAGCCCAACTGTGGAGTTTCGAGGTCTGTACACCAGTGGAAGACATAAAGCATAGCTGAGCTCTGGTTCTATACAGGTTTCTGCATGGGGACAGTGGACGACACAGCACATTGTATAATTATACAGATGTAATTGTATATCTGAGTGTGTATAATATATAGCCCACGGCCATCCTGGAATGAATGTACCTGACTGATCTCAAATCATTTTATAAGATGAGCCCTGTAATCCTGGGTGCTGTCAGCACAAACCAAGCATTTTTGGTTGAATTTTTGGTATGTGTGAGACTATGGAAATCAAATAAGTGGAAAGATGTTGTTTGGATCCATCATCACTGCTGAGCTGACAGACAGGAATATATATTATACACACACACATAAAAGAATATACAATACATACAGGCTTACCTTATCTCCCACATTTAGCTTAGACAGTTTTAATAGAAAGCCAAAAGGATTCCAGTTAAAACAGGAAGCTTTTCTTTCTTTTTTCAGAAAAGGTTCTTTTTGTTTGAAAGCCTTCCTATCAAAAGCAGCACCAGATGCAGCACTGATTGTTTACATATGCTAACTCACAGGGAATGGAAAAAGCCCCTGACCCCAGTCCAAGCCCCTTGTATTATGAACAGAGACAACAGTGGAGGGGGAGGAATTTTCTTTCATGGTCTCCTATTTATTTTTATATAACAACTGACATTGTGTAAGTCAAACAACTTGCTCTCATAGAAACCTTTGAAAGAGCCTTCTCTACAGAAATTTTTAGCTTTAGGAGATGCATCTGTTTTTACTAAGAAGCGCCAAGAATCAAAGAAATACTGATATGCCTTAAACACGCCAGAAGAAATCAAAAAGGGAGTTTACATTATAAACAACCATCAAGATATGCGTGAGTGGAGTATAAAGCGCTGAAACTCTATATAGACTAAACTGCCCCGATCAGATTATGCAAACCTTCCTCATGTCACCAGCACTTATGCCAGGAACTCCATTGCTTCCAACAGCCATACTCACGTAAGTACAGCTTTTTAGACAGGTCTTATGCAATCATCAGTGCTCTGAACTTCAGCAAAGCTCTTTGCACACGTGAATTGGTTTATCCCAATCTCCCCAGCTAGAACACACTCTGTTGCTAGGGCTGACCTTTCATTTTTCCCTAGAGACCCCCCAGAGAGTTCAATAGGCCGATTCTAACTGGGGACAATTTTCAATGAAATTTCTCTCAGGATCCTGCCACTTATCCTTGAAGCATATGAGCAAGTTCTACATAGAATCAACTTCATGAAATTTCTGGAACTTCTGCTTTACAAAGTCAACTCTCTGCTTAGTGTAGGTTCCCTCTTCCCCCCCAACTCTCCACCCCTTCCTGCACGGATTCAATTTAAAAAAAAAAAGTTTAGGGATAGAATCAAACCCTAGGAACAGTTTGGTAGACAGGGGAGGGTAATCAGAGTTACCAGCACATTCAAACCTGTGGAAGATAAGGCAATTAAAGGAAAATAAGAGGGTGTGGAAAATATAGGGATAGGTAGACAAAAGCCTTTCATTTTATAACATGTTATAATGAAATCAGTTTTATTTAATATCAGTGGGAAGAAGAAAGATGCACTGAAGAACCACCTAGGGCACTGGAGTAGTAAGTCCTTTATGGACACTTAGGGCACGTCCAGACGAGCACAGCCATGCAGTATGTGGTGCTGCAAATGTATGCAATGCCACATACTGCACAGTCAGGTGTTCTTTGTGCTGCAAGGGCACACTGCCCATGTGTGCGCTGCTCCATTTTTTTTCCCCCCCATGTGTTTTTTTTTTTACCTCTGGATATCTCCTGAAACGGGCTGAATCTCCTTCCAATCGAATCAGCTACCGAAGCTTTGCACAGCCCTACTGTATACTATTGCTTGGGTCCAGGGTGCAGATGGGGGAGTTAAAAACTTTCCTTCACAGGAACAACTGTAACAGTTACACCTCGGTAGCAGAAAAAGGTACAAGATAGCACCACTCCTAGCTTAACTCCCTTATGATTGACAAGCTGTGCATCATAAAGCCAATGGTGTTAGTTGGGAGGTGGGAGGCAAAACTAATCCGTTCTCCCTCCATTTTTATTAGAAGAAAGCATCTGAAGGGCAGGAAGGGAGAACATTAGGTTTATACGACACAAAATTGTTCGTGGTCAAGAGAAAGCTACAGTTTATCAGAGATTATGGCCTGCCATTAGTTCAGCAAAATGAATACCTGGGTTTAATACTTAAGACTGTAGGGTCCTTGTTATTTTCAGGGTGAAACTAAATCTCAGATACTCCAATGAAAGCTCATAGCAGGGATATCAAAACAGTCAAGACAGATGCAGCCCACTCTGTGGGACCTACTGAAAAGCATTGTCCTGGGATAAACAGGGACATAGCTGACTTTTAGGCTGATCTTACAAAGCTCCAGCACTGAGTAGCCAGTGGATGCAACAGCCCATCTGCCATTGGAGAAACAGCACAAAGCATTCTGGTGTTTGAACACTTGTTGTTCTTTGATTCCTTTTATTCAAGGTACTGCACACAGTATATTTATCTTCCTTCCCTGTTGGGCCTCTTTCAATTACTGCATCACAGCTGTCAGTCAGCAAAGTTGGAACTGCCCTTTCCTTGAAAGAATTTGAAAACTCCATCTACCTCACTTAAATAACTGAAATAATTTAATATTACTAAACTGAAAAGTCTGGGCATTGCACAGTTCCAGCCTTAAAAATTTCCAAGATTAGCTGAGGCTAGAAAGCAAAGAAAGAATGATTGTTATGGCTAATGAGGGGGACTTCCAGGTTAGGAGTAGAATACAGAGGGGGGTTGCTGGAGTACAAGTCACACCAACAATGGGCCTCAGGACTTAGCTAACTTCTGGGAAAGCCAAGCATTTCATCAGCAGTATACACAAGGGCTTCTGGTTATTTCTAAAGGAAGTAGCGTAAATATATGGTGTGGTTGGATTGTCAAATGTTCTGTTTGACATTTTAAACAATGGTAATAAATCATCATACAAAATTATAGGAGAGAAGTCAGATGGCATGAAGAAAAACAATGGAACACATCAAACACTACCTATTACGTAGTTATTACAAAGTAATTTTGATCATGTGTAACTAGTTTTAGTCATTTTAATTATCTAATGTTTGTGGCTACCTATTCTGTATTTTAGTTCCTGATTTTAAAACAACACTAAAAACCCCCCCAAACATTTCAGGTGTTCAAGAAGAAATGTACTACATTCAACTTTTCTCAGTCCTTTCTGGTAATTCAGGACACACCCACCAAGAGGCAGAGCTGAAGTTTACTGCAGAGCATGTATAACTCACATTGCTAAGATTAACAGGGCATAAAATGCCAAAGTAATGTGCAACATCCTGTCCAAAAGAGATCAGGGACAATCATTAAATTGTTCATTCTATTTCTAGTGACAGAGTTGCAAAGCTTTGCCTTCTCTTCATTTGTTATCAATAACACCTGTAGCAAATGTTTACCCCCACAGTCTCTCTTAATTGGTGAGGCCTTGGTGTTCACCAAAACCGAATGGTCACACCTTGCTCTTTGTTCTTCAACATCCAGGTTCACAGCTGGAAAATCCTTCCTTCCTGCCTCTGTCACCAACTGTTAAAGCCTCCTGCATTTGAAATGGCTTCAAGGATTCTTATGCTTTGACCAGTGCTGGGAGAACAGTGATGCTCTGCACCAGGAATTAACTTTTCCTTGATGTCCAACTTAAGTTCCTTCAAATCACAGTTACTTTCTCTTGTGAATTCTCAGATATTTCAGACCCTCTCCTGAGTTTTTTCCCCCTCTTCAGTCAGAATAATATTTTCAAACACACTTTTAATAACATCTTTTTCTCTCTCTGATTTTTCCCCCAATTGACCTCATAGTTTAATCTAAACAGGCTTCTGATTTTTATCACTTCTTGACAAAAATTCTTAAGAAAAAATGCTGACAGATGAAGCTGAGCATATAAAGAAGCTTACGATTTAGCTGACTATTCAAAGACAAAACTGAAAAAAGTTCAAGTAGTTTCAAGCCCTATCTTCAACTAAAGCTGAACAGCCAGAGGCCAAAACAAAGTGCTATACAGACTAACATATTTCAAATCAATACTTGAAGTTCTGTGAATTTCACTGGAGTACTCATTTTTTGAGCTTTTGACTCAGAAGTTAGGATCATCAGGACTGCATCAGGTAGCAGTCCCAAGGTCTGAGTTGTGGGGCTGAAAACCCAACATTCGCAGTGGAGGATGTTAGCTAGGGCCGTGTGAAGCTTTGGTCTAATTCGGTGGCTGAATCTCTGAATACAAATCGAATCAGGAGACCCTTTAATCTCTCTGAATTGACTCAGAACCCTCCAAATCGATTCGGAGAGAGACGATAATTCGGACATAGACACAGCTTTAAATGTTTTTTCTACATACCTCAAAGTACCAGGCGGCTCATGAATGCTGAGGCGGATGGAGCATCCCACAGGAGCATCCCACAGGAGCATGGGGGGCACCTCCCGCGTGCTCCACAGCAGACCTGGAAATGGACAAGCAGCACTGCTGGTCCACTTCTGGGTCCGCTGTGGACCATGCGAGGGACTCCCCCCTTGATCCTAAGGGGCGCTCCATCCACCCCAGCATCTCAGCATTCACAAACTGTGCCTGGTAACTTGAGGTATGTAGGGAAAAACAAACAAACAAACAAACAACACACGTAACGCTGTGTCTATGGCTGAGTTGCTGATTCAGAGAATCAGCATCAAATGTTCAGATTCGGATTTGGCCTATCGAATCGGGACAGTGATCCGGATCAACAAATAGAATCACTGTCCCCCGAATCAGGCCAAATCCAAATCGAATACAGCCCGCTTTGCACACCCTTAGTGTTACTGTGACTCTCAACCACAAATCCCACACTGACTATGGACCAAGTTTGTTAACTTCTAGATCACTGAGAGGGGGAAAGTGGAGGCATGAGTTGTTTGCTTTGAAGGATGAATTTTTCCTAATCTGTTTATCAGTTACTGTCACACACAAATCCTTAAAGGCATACAATGTCAATGCTTCAGAAGTCAGGCAAGACATTTCCAAAGGTATAAATACTGGTTGGGCACCTAACTTCAATTAATATTGACAATACTCAAATTGTGCTGACTAAATGGTGCCATGTTTTATCAGTACAAGAAGTAGTTTCTTTAGTTGAGTGTTAGTTACTGGTGTTCCTGACTTTATAAACATAGTGTAATTTGGCAAGAGCTACAAAATAGAGTACAATTTAGAATTTCTGTGAAATCTGTTAATCAAGTTCATCCGCTTTGATGGTTGGGACATTTTACCTACAAACTAAGCAATTCTTTAAATTATAACTACATTAAAACTACTATATGTCGAAAAAAATTACAATAATTTTATGCTCTTTCACTTTCAGACAACTTATGATCCTATTTAAAATTCAGAGCAAATGATTTCTGCTTTCTGAGACTTCAAATATATATCCTGTTGGTCAAGTTTTGAACTGTAAGTTCAGAGTTGACAAAATGACAAGAAAATCCTCAAAAACAACTTTGAGCAACCAAACTCTTGGGAATCCACAACTACAGTAAGTGTGTATTTATGCATTTATGTCCACATATGTATACAAGAACGTCATGTTTTAATCACCCAAAACTCAGTCCTTAAGCTAATTTGAAGAAGGATGGCCAGAAGCTAAGGCAGCCTTCTCCACTATTTTCTCTCTCTCCCTCTCCATCTCACATCAGTATTTCCCCTCCTCCTCCTCTCTCTTGCTCAGTCTCATATGGGCATGAGTGTGTAATAAATACAATTTAGCTAAAACCTTGACAAAGCATGGTTAAATGAGTGTGGTTTTGCTACACTTGTATTGCTACAGAATCATACAAAAACTAGTTACAGCATAACAGCTTATAAGATATCCTTTGATAATGATGCAATTGTTAGGTCTGCCTACATGTGCATTGGTTTCAATTACCTGAAGCTGTTTGTACACCTCTGAACATGAGACACACACACACACACACACACACACACACACACACACACACACACACACACACACAGAGTAAACAGTGCAATTGTCTCTTCGTCTATATTTAAAACTTTCCTCTGTACATGAGATTTTCCAACCTGCATACAGTTGCCAGACAACGGTTTCTCATCTACTTTTCTGCTGTTAAAACCCCAAACTATTTTTTTCTTTCCGGTTTTCTTAGGATAAAGATGCTGCAGATCTGTTTTCCTTCTACAATATGCAGCAGATACTACCTCAGAAATGCTGAGGAGGACAATGTTGCAAAATGTATCTAAAAAGTAGAGATGGTTTTCACACTATGGCAGTTCCTCCTCTCCTCAATCTTCCAAACAATAATAAACTTCTTCAATGAAGGGCTGTTACCATATGAATTACGTAGCCAGATCACAACTACAAACTGTCATGGAGTTTGGATCTGTGCTTTGTAAATAAAACATTTGAACTTTCAACTTTATTCTAATGGAGCATTTCAACATCTCAGTCAACCAGAAAGACAAGCTTAGCGCCTGCTAAGGACACCTGTGGTTGTATTTGTAGCATCTGCCATTTCCCTTTTACCCGACTGCTTGCTGGTTAACCAGAGTTGGTTGTGGTAGCAACAGGTATCCACGATACCTCTAGAAAAAAAAGACTAGAGTAGTACAACAGTGCCAGAGCAGACACATGAGAACTGTAGCTATTTTCTATATCAATCATCCCTTTAATACAAACTTACAGAATAGGTAGAAAGTTCAAATAATTTATTTTTAGCCATTTGTACCAAGTTCCCGCTTTGTGGCCTTATTCCAGGATTTTGAAATCAAAACACGGCTTATTCCAAACTTTTAAATAAGGGGCTGGTTTGAAAATAATCCTGACCTTCCTACACAGGCACTCTGAGAAAATAATTAAGCCATCTTGTGAGCAGAGCTGGGCTGAGTTTTTGCTTAAAATAATAAGTGTAATGCAATAACACTGTAGCAGAACAAACAACAGCAGTGCAGGATGGCGGCTGTTTTCAGCAGCCCAAGGCCTGAGAATACAATAGCTCAGCATTTGAATACCAGAGATGAAAAAATCCATGGCTTCCCAATTTAATCAGCAGTAAATTAAAAAGGATTTCAAATATTTTAATTATAGCATTTCAGCTTGCTGATTTAAGAGCATCCAAACAGTTATTTCATACTTCACATTCATTTGTTTTATGACCTGCCAAACTAATTATAGAGGGGGAAGAAGGGGTTTTGACTTTACATCTTAGGAAAATTCACGCTCATTGTGCTCACTGCTGAGAAATAAAGGCTACAAGATGGTCTCAATCAGAATGTATTTCTTAAAAGGCAACATACATTCCACTGTCAGAAGTGGTGATAGAGTAGCTGGAGCTGTTTGCTCTCCCCATGTGTGCCACGAAAAGCAAGGAAGTATGAACAGAGCCGGTAGAGTACTTAATGTTAAGTGTAAAAAATCAAATGCAACAATTAGATGACAGTAGCAAATACTAGCTGAATCAAGCAGACAAAAAATTGTCTGAAAGAAAAAAGCCTGCTGGGGTTGTACCATTTTCAGCTTTGCAGAATCTGCTGGGTAATCAAGAACAAATCGCAAAGATCTTCCCTCTAATTGTTTAAATTGCTTCATTTTAACCAACATAAGAACAAGGGCCTGAGAGTCCTGTAGGAGCCCAGTGCCTCTTCACTCTAACACTAATTGATTGCAACTCAAGTTATGGTCATTATAAATTTAGACCTAAAAAAAAAAAGAAGAAAAAAAAGAAAAAAGTATTCAACTGAAAAGTATATTTCTGCAGTGTTGGGATGCCTCCTAAATGACAGTTCCTTTTTGAAGGGCTACTGGGATATGTCAGAGCCACTTGGTTGGTAAGCTGACAGTTTTAGGAGAGCTCCTGCAGGTCTGTAGGATATTCATTTTCAAGTAAAATGAAATAAAAGAAAAAAGGGTGGAAAAAAAATTAAATCTCCTCTGTCTACCTTGTGCTAATTTCTCTTCTAAAATAAAAGAAAACACACTGGGGATTGTCCCACCCTATATTTATTTGCATTCAATGTATTACTTGCATTCAACAATGCAACTGGGTCCAGAGCAGCAACACAACTGCTTTATCAGTTGTAGACTGCTTTTCTATACATTGCCAGTTGTGCTGCATTTCAAGCTGGTTCATTTGCAGAAGCAGAACCTAGAGTGACCCCAACTAATTTATTTCCCCCCCAACAGCAAGATGAACTCCAGCCCAGAGAGTTTAAAGGCTATCACATTAATCCAGCTAAGTACCTCTAGCCCTAACAGCAGCTCTTTGATTTCTCTTGTTAAAGATGTTCCTAATTATACCTTATGGGATTCTGAACTAATAGTTCTCTTCTAACAGAAGAAGATCACCTTTCTTTTAACAGTCCAAGAATATGAAATCTATACCAACAAGGTTTCATCAGTGGGCTTTGGCAGCCAAAACAAATTCCCCAACTACTTCCACCCAAGCAATCACATAATCCCTCATTAATTTTATGCCCATCAGCAGTGGTGGTCTTGGCCAGCCTTAATATTTCCAGATTTACAGTTACACAGACCTTGCTTTGGATAAGCAGACTAAGTATACAAAAAAGTATGTGGTGCATACATGAACTAAGAGTATAACAAAACGTGCAGAAACACAGGACTTGCCTAACAGCTGTGGCATTTAGAGATGTTTGAGAGTTAATAGGCAAAGTGATATGTGCAGCTGCACGCAGAGCCAATTTATAGCAGCAGGTAAGGATCATAATACAGTGGGCAATGCCCTGAGGAGCCTTCAGTGCAAAAATAGGAGCAGCTGCCATGCACATCTATTCTAATCAATCTATCATTTCTCAAATGAGAAATTTCAAATATTGAATAAGTTGTCTGCACTGGGTCCAAAACACCAAGGGTGGGAAGAAAGAATAGGTAAGAAAACAGTGGTGACAAAACGATTCCTAAAGACTAGTGTAATAGTGCGGGGTCCTATGGGTGGCCGTGAACACCCCTAGTGCCCCCTACTGTGCCAATGTGATATTAAAAGCACCCTCACATCTCGCCCACCATGTCTTTGATGTCAACAATGTATAAGGGAAGCTGCCCTTAGTCCTCTCTGACACTGTGCTCCGATGTATCTCAGTCTTTGTTCTATCTTGGGTGACTCGGTGCACCCCAGCCTTATGGGCTATGCATGGCTCCAACCACCCTGTACCACGCCCCAAGCCTCGCAGAAGTACCGGACGTTGTTTGGTCGACTTCACTCTCCGCGCCCCACGGGCGCCTCCGGCCTGCCCCGCAACCGTGCTCTCTGACACTTGTTAATCTCTGCCCCGGCTCTGGGGCTTCTTGCCTTAGGGCTCAGGCAGCCTCGGCCTTAACTGGCCCCCTCCCAATCCTCTGCTCCCCTTCTCAGGGCTGGGGTCAAGTGCACCCCTGAATGTTGTGCCCTTTCTGGCACCAAGGTGCCCACACTACCGTGGAGCCCCTGTGAGGCCTCCTCCAACCCCTAATAGCCTCACCTGGTCCTTCCTTAGTCAGGCAGTACTCCTCCTTCCTGGCTGCCAGCAGAGAGAGAGAGAGAGCACTCACAGCCTCCAGTCTGGGCCTTATAGCAGGCAGCCCTGCCCCTTCCGGTCAGCTGACTCACCAGGTGTGGGCCCTTAGCTCCTCCTGGTTGCCCCTGGCAACTAGCACCTGAGCCCATACTACTGCTTTTCAAGTAGCAGGCGCCTTAGTGCCCTGCTACAACTAGGAATCAAAAATGGCACGAGGCAAGAGACCTGGATGTAGCAAGGGGATACATTTTTGTGGGACAAACAACCAACTTTTTGGCTGGAATTAGGCCAAAAGCAGATCTCTCTAATATTGAATTTGAAGAGAACCTCACTCAAACACACAGTATTTTTCCATCTTAATAACAAACCTCAGGACTGACTGTGTAGTTTTGCTAAGAGGTTAGACAATGGATTTGTATAGGGATGATCCTGATTCAGGCAGGGGGTTGGATTAAATGTCCTCTGGAGGTCCCTTCCAGCTCTACTTCTCTATGAATTTCAGAAGTCTGAACTGTGACCAGGTGATGGATGAAAATTTTCTCTCTCCTTCTCTCCATATGCAGTCAGTCAGTAAGATCTACCTTTATACAGTGGTATAGATTTTCAAAGCACTTCACAAACATTAGCTTCTTCCACGCTGGGGAGGCTGGTTGCCATATCTTTGCTAATCTTTTTGAAAACCAGACAGAAAGGTAAGGGCAAATAGGGTCTCTCTGAAGGGCTGCACATAATTTTAGACTGTACAGTACCTAAACACTTGTGTAGGAGATTTTAAGCATGGCTCACTAGGAATTAAAAGGCAGCACTCAAAAACAGACACAAAATAAACTGACCCAAGATGTGTATTCTCATGCACAGGCATGCATTCTTACCTGTTCCTGTTCCAGTAGGATCACCTCCTTGGATCTGCAGAATTAAAAAACAAATCATATTCCTGTAAAACGTACTTTACCTTATCAATGAGATACAAGGAATAAGACATATCTGGAAAAGCAAACTCTACTCAACTCTTCTTACCTCTAAATGGCACTGGGATGCAAGCCAGTGACAAGAGAGTCATTATCGCTAGTTTGGAGCTTCTTTTATCAGCTGTCAAATGTTACATGACTTATCCAGGAACAGAGTAACAGTTTTATAAAAATAATAGGTCTCTTGTGCGAAAATAGAGGAAGATAAATTGTCTCATATGGATTAACAGAAAATACTTTTTCCATCATCTGCTATGGCCTAAAATGCCCAGCTGACAATGCCCTGGACTTAAACTTTAAAATGTGTTTAAGTTTTGCTGTCATCCTTCAGCTTTTCAAAGCTGGCTCTATTTTTCTGGAATCATATTCATTAACTGCACTATGAAAAATCCCAAAGTGAAACCAACATTCTTCCACAGAAATAGCAGTTTCCAGAGGACTTCTGGATATATTTTGTTTTCTGGTGCCCTACAGCTAGCAAGGGGACCATGGAAGTTAACTAAGTTAACAGTGAGAGCACACCAAAACACCACTTTAAATTCAGGTATACAAATGATCATAGGAAAGTTAGCCTGGAAGAGACCTTGGCACGGTCATGTCAGTCCAGCCCCCTGCTCAAGGCAGAATCACCCCTGACTAAACCATCCTAGCCAAATGTCTGTTTAACCTGCTCTTGAAAATTTTCAGGGATGGAGATTCCACAACTTCTCTAGGTAGCCTGTTCCAGTGCTTGATCACCCTCATAGTCAGAAAGTTCCTCTTAATCCCAATACTACATTTCCTCTGCTGCAGTTTGAAGACATTGTTCCTAGTCCTGTTCTCTATGGCCAAAGAGAAAAGCCCATCTCCATCTTCTCTGTAATCTCCCTTCAAGTATTTAAAGAAGAGTTGTTATCAAATTCCACCCCCCCCCGGAATCTTCTCTTCTTCAGACTGAATAACCCTAACTCTTTTAGGCTTTCCTCATAAGTCAGTTCTCAGGCTTCTAATAATTTTTGTTGCTTTCCATTGGACTCTTTCTGATCTTTCCAGATTCTTGATCTTCAGGTTCCAAAACTGGACATACAGTTCCAGGTGAGGCCTCACCAGTGTCAAACAGAGTAGAAGAATCTCTTCCCTTAATTTGCAAAAGAAACTCCTGTTAATACAGCCCAGTATGCTTGAGTTTTTTTGCAACAAGAGCACACTATTGGTTCATATTCAGTTTATGGCTTGCTGTAATCCCAGATCCTACTCCGCAGCACCACATCTTACCTAAACATTTTCTAGTCTGTACTTGTGGATGCAATTGTTCTGTCCTAAGTGTAGGACTTTGCATTTGTCCTTGTTGAATTTTCTCCAATTGATTTTGAACCATTACTCCAGTTTATCCAGGTCATTCTGGACCCTAGCACTACCCTCTGGAGTATCTGCAACTTCACCCAACTTTGTGTCATCCAAAAATTTGCTAAGCATGCACTCAACCCTAACATCCAAATCATTCCTGATTATGGTAAAAAACAAGACAGACCCCTGGGAAATCCCACTTGATACCTCCTCTCAACTAGACAGGGAGCCATTCAGAACTTGTTCAGCACAATGATCTAACCATGTATCCACTTTACAGTTCTTTCATCTAGTCTGTATTTCCTTAGCTTGTTAATGAGAATGTTATAGCAGACAGTGCCAAAAGCTTTGCTAAAGTCAATGTATATCACATCCACTGCTATCCCCTATATCTGCAGAGCCTGCCACTTTATCACAGAAGGAAATCAAGTGGATCAGGTATGACTTGCTCTTGGTGAATCCGTGCTGGGTGTTCCTGATCACCTCGTTTTTCTCTAGGTGCTTCACAACAGACACCTTGAGGACCTGCTCCATGATTTTTCCAGGTATTGAGGCCAAACTGACTGGTCTGTAATTCCCTGGATCCTCCTCCTTCCCTTTCTTAAAGATGGGCGCTACATTTATCTTTTTTCAATCATCTAGGACCCCATCTGACACCCATGATTTCTCAAAGATGATAGCCAATGACTCTGATATTACCTCAGCCAATTCCTTCAGTACCCTAGCATGTTACCCATCCAGCTCAGACAACTTAAAAACTTCTATCTTCTCTAAGTAATCCCCAGCCTGTTCTTTCACTACTTTAGCCTGTTTGACTCTTCTTTGTTGCCAGCTGTGCTCATCATTCAGTAGCCGTCTTTATTTGTGAAGACAGAAATAAAAAAAGGCCTCTGCGTCATCTGTAAATAGACTGCCGTCTGCATTTAGTAAGGGTCTATACTTTCCTCAGTCTTCCTCTTATTTCTGACATACTTGTAGAATCCTTTTCTATTGTCTTTGAAGTTGTTATCAAAAGGAACTGACACTTTTTTAGGATGACAGAACAATCTAATATTCTCTAAAGCCACTTGAGAGAATCCCATTGACTTCAGGATCAGGCCTTTAACTTGCTTGAAAGGAAGATCCAAAACGAATTACAACACTGTTGCATGCAAGAGAATGGCTGCACTGAATGGGAACTAAAAATCAAGATGAAATAATTATGATAAGACTATGCAAATAAATTCTAGGGTTTTTGCATTCATCTGAATAAACTGGCAAAGCAACAAGCACAATATCTCAAGAGCTCATCTTGTAACAACATTTGACACAAATATTTATTCAAAATAAAAAATGCATTAGGAAAATCTACTTGTTAGGCATGTTGAGTAACCAAATCCAAGTTTCAGTTTTGAAAATTAAATCTCACATCACAAAACATGATTTTTCAGAATCCCAAATCAGGCTGCTAAGTGTCTGGCTCTTAAAAAAATCTAAACCTTTGCTTTGGGATTAAGGTTTCCTGTCTCCAGGGAACCTTCACATATAATTACAAAAGTTCAGGAAACCTGGGCTGAGGTTGTTTACTTATGACTTAACTCTAGAAAATGTTGAGAACTCAGGTCCCAACACAGCAAATTACTTGTGTATATTGTCTTCAGGATAAATATTTTTCTGGTCAAAATTGTGAGATTCAGCAACCTACAGGACTGAAGCTAGACTGTTCAGCACATTATGGAACTGAGGCTACAGACTGGAAATACTCTGGTCCTCCATCCCCAGTCTGCATTCTCTTCCTTCCTTTATACCACTGAACACAACTGACAAATGTTTTTTATGGAAACAAGCATGTCCTTGGTAGCTTGAGATCAATTAAACACCCGAGTCAACCTTCAAGAGTTGAGCTGGTATTCCCTAACCCTAGCATAACAAAACTTGGGGTTCAGGTCCAGAACTCTGTCAGCAATGGACAACTTAATTGTTTTAGTTGAAATGGTTAGAATTTGGCTAACAAGTTTCAATACTTTCTAAAACCAAGTTGCAGCTAAATGGGATTTTAAAAGGCTGAGGCAGTGGCTCTCAACCTTTTTAGACTCAAGGCACCCAAACTTCACCAAAGACAACAGGAGTCTTTTTCAGTCAGTGACTACCAGGCTTTGGTGTTGGGGGAACAATGCTATTCAACATAAGTTGTGACATGATCCAATTTATACTTCTTATTCTCACTCCACTAGAACAATCCTTGTTTCCATGCATGTCATTCACTCCAATATATACCTTGTGTAAATTTTGCTGCAAGGGAAGCAACTGGAACTTTAATTAGCTAACATATTCAACTCCTATTTTTGGGACAAGGTTTCTGTGCATCATGTAGCATTTGTTCAATACTCACCACAAAATTACGAATTGATCTGTGAAAAACAGTTCCATCATAATAGTTCTTTTTGCATAGTTTGATGAAGTTTTCACATGCTCTGGGTGTCTGGAAAACACATGATGTTTAAATATTGGTAAATAGTAGAATCAGCTACTACATTGTTCCTAATAATGACATTTGGTTTGTGCCTGTTAAAAAAAGTTCAACTCATCAGGACTCTGTTTAACTAGCACTGGCCCAGAAGTTTATCAAAGAACATACTGTATACTGCAGAGTCACACAGGGTACAGTAACAAATACATAGCAAGCCTTGTTCTCCCAGATGGCACAAAGAAGTGCTGAGCACCTTTGCAGCCCTACACACAACATGTATATTGCATTTTTCTCCATTTGTATCCCTGCATACCTCTTATACAGGGATATACATCTATTTATAAGATGTATACAGTGATAAAGACAATGGAGAAAAATATATTATATATATGCTTTATTTTCAGAAAACTTCCCAGTGAATTCAGTGACAACACAGATAAACCTGGAGACCAAATTCCTCTAATTAACTCTACCTGGCCCCAGTAATTTACCTCAAACCTGTTCAGATGGAATTGATAAAGTATCATTCAGACCTTGGCCTCTCTGCTTACCTATTCTAAAGGCAAACATATTCACGCTAATTGGGAGAGAGACATTTACTGATGAAGAAGTTCCTGACGAACAAGCATAGGTAGGGGTCCAACTCAATTCATGATTTCATGAAGACCTTGAAATCCAGGATTGTCCATGAAATCAACTTAAAAAAAAACTTAGTAAAAATGAAATGCTGGCTCGCCAGTGGGAGCCAGGAGTCCTCACTGCTGCAGCCTGGTCTCGCAGCCTGCTTGGGTGGTGGGGGAGGAGGTGCCAGCTGGTGGGGCAGCACAAAGGGTAGCAGACAGGATGGCAGCTGCCCCCTTGTCCCTCCTCCCTGGGGCCTCTCCACAAATCAGCACCAAGGGGCGAGGATAGTGAACTACATCTGGGAAATAGCTGCAAAATTTACTCTTCCTGACAAACCTGCAAAAATTGTTAGTCTCACTGTGATTAAAGTAGGTCCCTAAATATAGGGTGGACTCCACAAAAGTAATCCTGCTTTAGATATTAGTCTGTTCATTGAAAAAAATGACTATCTGCATTTACCATTCAGAGAATGCTAGCTGTTATGTTAAATGCAGCACGTATTTCTCCTTAGCGTTCATAATATAAATGGGATTTACGTATTTTTTCCTCAATTGTGGTATTCAAATACCACCCTTTAAAACAGGTGTTCAAACCCTGGTATTCTAAGTTTTTGTTTTTCCACTATGAACATACCATTTTTCTTTTTTGGTAATATCTTCAAGGAACCTGCTGTATGCCTAGAAACAGCCTGGGCTCTCATTTTCGATGTGCTTTCCACCACAGTTGTAAATTATGTAGATAAGTACAAATGCAATTTCACAATGGAACTTCAGTGCTTAAAGCAGCTGAGCTGTAACAGGCCTTAAAATATTCTTGTTGTGCTGTGAATGCATCAGTAAGCCCCCAGGATGAGCACAAGGCTCTGTAAATTAGTAGGGAACTTTTCAAGAGTTGGAGGCCCTCTCTCATTAAAACATGCATTTAACATTGATGTGACATCACTGTGGCTCATCCATAGCACTGGTCTAGCAACTCTAGAGAGAGGCTGCAAGACTGACACAAGACTGAGCCAGGAACCTGCAGCAGTTAATACAAAAATAAAACACACTGGTATATTTTACAAACTGAAATACCATTTATATAGTTTAAAGATGAAATGATCTCTGATATCCTTTCACAAAGCAAAACCATACTACACTGCAGCTTAAGTTACCCAAACCTCAATCAGGTGAAACTCCATATTACCTTTAAAAATACCACATCTCACACTATCTACACAAAAAATTCTCACATTTACTCAAATATATCCTCCATTTCCCATGACAATTGAATAACTGATGCTACACTAACCTTCTTAACAAATCTACCCAAAGTATATAAAACTCAGCAGCCAGCTACAGTAACAGTCAAACTAATGCCAATTCAATGCCATGCTAATTTTGATCTCAGCTTCGCACTGTAGCTTATTACTGAATAAAAACAACAACTGTTTTACGGCAGAAATATATTTAATCGTGTATTTGTGTAACATCCTGAGGGCAATTTATGTCATGAGAAAACACATTTCATTTTTATTAAGGAAAAAAAAGGCTTGTAACAGGAAGATCTCATGCATGGTTTCAAAGTTCACAGTACATCAAAAACCCTACTTGGAGTTAGGCATGTGCTCTTTAAAATAACCTACTTGTGTGCAACCTCATAAAGCAAAATTCAACTGCTGAAGAATCATTTATGCAGAGCTAGTTTATCAGAACAGAAAATAACATAATAGAGAGGACTCTAGGCAGATCAAGAATGTTACAGCTACAGATAATAAAAAGTGCTAGTAAGGACAAAACAATGGTTTCTGACTCTTCTAAAGAAAAAAGATTCTTTTCTGAAGCAGAGATGGAATTGCCAATTTTTAGCCAAAGGCAGCATGCCTCACGAGAACCAAAAACTCTTTGGAGAGAGACACACAGTTAATAAGTTCTCTTGGGGGAATAAGACAACATGTAATTAAATTTTAAAGAAAAAATGAAATTAGCTGAAAGATGAAGTCCCTCAAGGAACATGCAGTTCAGTGCCAAAGTGTTTTAAACGATAAGCCTGCAGAACGTTGATAAGACTCTTCCTTCATAGATTACTTATTTACTTTTAGAAATTGCTCTGTAAAATATACATCAAAAATACCTGTCCTACTCATGTACTTTTTTTATGCAGGACCTATATTGACCCTGCTTTCTGAAATGAGCTTTGTGTGTGCAGCTGTTGTAATAAAACCTAGCAACTATACAAGGACCATTTTGCTGTAAGTTTTTCTTTAAATAATTGCCATCAGACTCGTTCCCATGGTCACCTCCTATATCACACTGACATACATTTTGCAGGTAAACAGTATCTTAGCAACATTACTGTCACTGTTTATGGTGCTTTTTTGTATGAGAGCCAACAAAAGGTTTGTATTCACTAAAAAAAATAGACCTCAGTTACAATAATATAGCAGGTCATAAGGGTTACTATATTTCTTCAAAACTCCCAACAGTTAGTTCTCCATGCCTAGAATTTCGGCTCAGCTGCCCGGCTTGTTGCAAACTGTCACAGTACTCATCAGATCTCAAACTGCCAAGCAAAGTCTGAGGTGTTGGCTCTTTTGTTTTTTACTCTCAGAAAGGATGATGATGAGCAGGGAGAAAAAGCTGTGGCTCCCATATAAAGAAGTTTCTTTCTATATTGCAACCACAAATATGGCTATCCTGTGGATCACTGTGGCCACTCTGTTTACTGGTGATGAAGGACAGGGCAAGTACTATACTAAGAACACAATTTATTTATACAAGTGAAAGATACCAGGTTGAAAGTCCTTAAATGCAAATTCCCTCTGTTTATTCACAGAATAGGTTTCCCACATGCTGCTTTTCACTGTGCCACAAGAAGGGCTGATCCATTCAATGCTCATTGCCATGGGTCTTTTCTGCAAAGATTATCATCAAGGCTAAGTACAGACGGTCAAAAAGCCCGAGGCTGAATCAATTCAATTTTCACGGGTTAGACTGAACCAATAATCAAGTGAACAGACATTCACATTTTAATTCTGGAAATGCAGTCACATGCCTCCTATGACCCACACCAGAAGCTGGGGGGCACCGAGCACACCTCTCTGGTCATCTAGAGCAGACAGCTTGGGTCAAGGCTAACTCGACCACCCTGAAAGAGGAGGTTTGCAGAGGAGGTGCAAAACAACCTGGGATGCTGGGGGACTGTGAGTTAATTTGAATCTGGAGGGGATCTGGGACAGAAGTTCAATAAACTGATCTAACCTAAATCAGTTAAGTGTGATACTACATTCATCCAGGTTTATTTTAAACCCGTTTTGGCCATTTTGAAAGTAGTTTATGTGCACTGAATTTCTGTTGCATTATAGATCTGATTTCCAATCACTTATACCAGTTTATGTGCAACTTCTGTCCATGGGTCAAGAGCACCAATGGGGAGGCTAGTTTTGTAGGTCTTTCCTACAGATGGACTGCAACTGTTGCACATCCATTACAAATTGTTGCCAACTACTACTACTCACCATGGCTTCACTGAGCAGGGCAGACATTACACTGTAATACCCTGGGAATCTGCAGTGGAGGATGAATCCTGTAAAAATGGCCTCAAGACCTGATGTGGCCTTCAGATACACTTTGCTTCACTGAATCCAAACCAAACAGCATTTCATTTTTCACAAAGTCTGCTAATGTGCATCAAGTAGTAGATTATATATCATCAGCTAAGACTCAGCAATGGACTTTTGCTTCATTCAGTATTTCCGTTTGTAGTTGTTCCAAGTGAACATCAATATCCATCAAATTTTGTTCTTTGTTCTTTTGACAATAATGGAAGATCATGTATTGCCCAATAATACATGACCTTCTGTGTATGGGTTTTATTGTTATAAGATCATTAGAAATATTTCAATCCAGTCACAACTACTTATACATTCACTGTTCTCAAGAAGTTGGAAAAGATATGTCTTCTCAATTTGTAGTACACAGGTTTGAGAGCTAGCAACAGAAATAAAAAAGGTTATATTTTAAATTTACATAAGTATTCGCTCGAACTATTTTCTCTAAGCAGACACGATACTTTTGGAGGCCAAGCGTAGAAATTATCAAAGGCTTGATTCTCCTCAAACTATGGCCATTACAAGACAACTATGCATCTGGCTGCCAGGGGTACACTGATCCAAAAAGGTTGAAAACCCCTGGCTTAGACTAACCTTGCTGTCTCTTTTGCAAGTGCTGGTATGCCAATAATTGTATTTCTCATCCAGCTAAAAATTCCTTCCCAGAACAAGCACTGCACTTTCTACAAGCGGTTTGCGATAGGGCTCTCAAGTGACTACCCTAGAAGCTGACCTTAGTGCTTCCCCTTAGCTAGCTGGCATGTGCCTAATGGGGAACTGGTGGTTTCATTTCCTTCCAACACATTAGCCCGACTTAGATGTGGATACATACTGAATGTTATCAGTATAGTGCACAGTGGGATATCTTTTTGTTGCCAAAAGAACGGCTTTAAACCAGGCAGAGCCCATCTGCCTTACTGCATCTACAGACTTGAGGGATAAAAGTAACGAAGCCAAGTTATCATATTATTTCTCAGTTTGCAGCCCTCTTCTCATCAGTTAAAATAGGTTGTTACCTTTTTAAAATCTAAACACACAATTCTTACAGGGCAACTGAGCAGCCAATCAGAAGTAGACTAGAAACATGCTGTGCTCTTGTTGCTATGGTACAGGAGATGGGGGGAAAGAGCTCAAGCTTCTAAGCTGTTGCTATGACTGCAAGGAAGAAGGCTTTACTATGTGGAAAGCTAATCATTTCAAAACGCTCCATCCCTTGAGGATCTGCATGAGTCTTAAAGAGAAATTTCACACTAAGCATTCAGAAACTGTCACTTGCACATCTGTATAATTTTCAGTGCTAATCCAGCTCCCCAGTTATCTGTTTTTTTGTTCCACTAACCATTTGCCTGCATCATAGTGCCTGCATGAAATGTAAAGTCTCAAAAATATTCCCATTAACCCTTTGTTTCAAAGCAGAAATAATCAGATGCTGGTAATTTCATAAATTAAATTTATATTCTTTATATTACAGCTTTCATCTCATCATTCCTCTGCCAGAACCCTTCTGAGACAGACATGAACTAGCAAAATGCATTTCACAGACTTCAACCTAAGCTTGAGATTTTTTTGCTTCTTTAAAATGCAAAGCGGATTTTGTTTTGCTTTAGTCAGTTTGATTTAATTCGAGCACTGCTGCCTCTGCAGAATTCCTCCCAGGCTACTCTCCTCCAGTATATTCTCCAAGAAATCTCAAGGGGTGATTTGGGAAGCCTTAACTTGACTCTTTTTGCCATCTCCACACCCTAATTTTTAAAGATGAGCCATGTTTGATACACAGATGGATGGAGAAAAACTACAGTTGTGCAAGGAGAGCTAACCTACTTCACCTGATGGGAGACTCATCTCTAAAAGTATCTCACAAGGAAAAACATGGGAAGGAGGAAAAAAAGTGAACATTTCTCTTAGGTTGTTAGAAAGGTTATAGCATGACTGTTGCAACAAAGCTTAATTTGGGATTTAGCATAACATGTACTCAGTGCCCCTCCCCCCCCCGCCCCCTGAATTTGAGAACCAAAGTTTTACATATCAAGGGTTGGCAACCTATAGCCCA
The DNA here is from genome assembly GCF_052110815.1 of Crocodylus siamensis. Lineage (NCBI taxonomy): Eukaryota > Metazoa > Chordata > Crocodylia > Crocodylidae > Crocodylus > Crocodylus siamensis. Next base: position 59,733,579 of record NC_143403.1, read on the forward strand.
TGGGATAAATCCCACCATTTAAATCTAGCCCATAGATGTGGTGCTTCAGAAGCAGTTGCCTTCCCCTGCCACCATGGGAAGAGATGCCAGCTGCAGGCACTTCCCTCATGCCACAATGGGGACAAAAAGTGGTGGTGGAGGCTGGGTCCTAGACCCTGCCTACCTGACCTCAACTAGCTCACTCCAGCCCGCAGCACAGAAAGGTTGCTGACCACTGGTTTATATTAAGCAGATGCCTAACTAAGCAACTTACAGCATCAATTGTTTTTTAAAACAATAGCAACAGCACTACATTCTAGTACACAACAATCCCAGTGGTTTTAAAAGCTTTTTAGTACAGATTCTCAGCAGACAACTAAATTCCAATTTTCAAAGGCATTTTTCAATGCACTGACATGCAGTAAAGCGCTAGCTGTCTCAAAGACTAAGCAGTAAGCTCAGTTTACCATAGGTCATTGTAAAAGAAACCACAGCCGAATTTTCCTTGTCACTTTTTAGCAAGTACAATTGACCAGTTTAGATCAACACAATTTAAGTTAAGTAGGGCATCTAGTTCACTAATCTAATTTGTCATTTTTCATTACCAGCTCCACAGAAGCACAGTACATTTTCCTATTAGTCACTGTGTCTTCCTGTTCAAACTCTTATTTGCTGTGTTAAAGGACCAAACTTGCAAGCAGCAAGTCTATCAAGACTCAAGGGGATCTCGGATACTGCTCCGTACCACCACGTGATCTGTGAAAAGCCTAATGTGAACATAGCCATTGAGTCATATATGGCACGTGTTTGACACAATTCAAATACAGGCCACAACTCTGCTCAAGCAAGCTTCAAGCTGGGGTACTATGGTCTGGTCACTGACCTTGTGGACACCACCTTAGCAAAGGAAACCATTCTTAGCTTCCACTTTCAATCCAAACCATAAGGCATCTATAACTGCCAGTCTCCCAACATTACCATGTCCCTGTCACAGGAATCATGACCCAAGCAAGACACACCTCAACCTTTACTTGATAATGAAGGGCAATGCCTTAATCTCACCCCTGCAGGTCTCCACCCTGACTTCAGGTTTGGGATCATTAGATGGCAGGAGTGCTAAGACAGTACAGGCACAGGACACCTGCTCCACAAAACTTCAATGCACAAAAAACACAAATGCAATAAGCCTGCCAGATGCTCTGGGAAAGGACAAAAGATCCCGACTGTACGTATCCATCTGTGGCTTGGGAAGATTCCTTCCCAATCCCATCATCTAAGATGACCAAGAAGAGACACAAAGAACCAAAAGTCTACAACCATAGACAGAAAAAATGCTAGAGGCAGGCAGGTGGAGACAAGACAGACAGGGGTGAATACTTTCCTTAGGTCCAGTCCAGGGTGCCCTCTGAAGCAAGAGATGGACAAAAGCACAAGCCTACTCATGGTTTCTGGGGACGGGAAAAGCCCTTCAAGTCCCAGCTTCAGGATCACTATAATTTTATAAAACAAATGAGTAACTAATTCCAAATCTTTCTGGTTGTAAGAAAATCCTATACAAGGTAAACTTACAATCTTTTCCATAGGAGAATATAGGATGATGGGGTGTTTTAGAAAGAAAACTTTACCTCAAAACATGGACTCAAATCTCTCCCATGGAGCTAGTTTAAAATGTAATTTCAACATTGCACATCCTACCTCGGATATATTAAGTATTCATTTGTCACATTTACATAGTAACTTTCATCCCAAAATAGCTCAAGGTACTTAACAAATCATATATGTGCAATGTACCTTTATTTTAGCATGACTTTTGATACAGTCTACCACAGCATTTTCACAGGCAAGCTAAGGAAGTATGGGCTGGATGAATGGATTGTAAGGTGGATAGAAAAAACTGATTGGAGCATCAGGATCAGAGAGTACTAATCAATGGCTCAATATCTAGTTGGCAGCCAGTATCAAGCAGAGTGCTCCAGGCTTTGGTTCTGGGGCCGGTTTTGTTCAATGCCTTCATCAACGATATGGAAGATGACACAGAATGCATCCTCAGCAAGTTTGCAGACAACATCAAGCTAGGTATAGTAGTAGATATGCTGGAGGGTAGGGCTAGGATTCAGAGTGACTTAGACAAATTGGAGAATTGGGCCCAAAGGAATCTCATCATAAGGTTCAGTAAGGACAAGTGCAAAGTTCTGCACTTAGGACAGAACAATCCCACAGGCTGGGGGCTGACTGTCTGGGCAGCAGCTCTGCAGAAAAGGACCTGGGGGTTACAGTGGACAATAAGCTGAATAGGAGCCAGCAGCGTGCCCTTGTTGCCAAGAAGGCTAACGGCATACTGGGTTGCATTGATAGAAGTGTTGCCAGCAGGTCAAGGAAAGTGATTCTTCCCCTCTATTTAGCACTGGGGAGGCCACATCTGCAGTTCTGTGTTCAGTTTTAGGTCCTCCACTACAGAAAGGATGTGGACAAATCGAAGAGAGTCCAGCGGAGGGCAACAAAAATGGTGAGGGGGCTGGGGGACATGATTTGTGAGGAGAGGGTGAGGGAACTGGACTGACTTAGCCTAGAGAAGACTGGGGGGGGATTTAATAGCAGCCTTCAACTACCTGAATAGGGTTTGAAAAAGGATGGAGCTAAACTGTTCTGAGTGGTGGCAGATTACAGAACAAGGAGCAATGGTTTCAAGTTGCAGCAAGGGAAGCTTAAGTTAGATACTGAAAGAATTTTCTCACTACGAGAATAGTAAAGCACTGCAACAGGTTACCCAGAGAAGTGGTGGAAGCTCCATCCTTTGGAGGTTTTCAAAACCCGACTAGACAAAGCTTTGGCTGGGATGATCTAGTTGGGGATAGACCTGCTTTGAGCAGGGGATTGGACTCGATGGTCTCCTGAGGTCCCTTCCAACCCTAACTTTCTATGATTCTAATACCATGGACATTGCAAGTATGTGTAGGTGGCATGCATAATAACCAGAGAACAGGATACTGCTCAATATGTGAACAGAAAACTGTGGCCAGGATGAGCCACCACACAGTTAAAGAAGTGTCATGAAATTTTGGTGTGGGGAAAAGAAGAAAGAGCAGGCTATTACCGAAGAAGAACTCATAAATTAGTTACCTGTTTCTGCAATTCTCTTGTCAAAACAAATGGAAGCACACAAGTGATCATGGAACTCAGCCTTGGTTTTTTACTTTTAAAATCAAATACCATGCTGTGTGCAGGAGATGGAATCTATTTTTCTAGCTTCTCCTCTGAAGCAACTCCCAGCATAGTCAGATATATAAAGGCCTGACCACTAAGTCATGCTCCACTCAAGCTTCTTCATGGCACATCCCACTTCTGAGTAGGCACATATCACATGACCACTACATCAATAGTTGTCAACAGAAAAGTGATGTTTGCAGTATGCTTGAGGTACTTCTTTCCTTTTCATGGGACACAGAAGCTGCAAACAAAGGGCAGACAGTATCATGTGACCAGAGAGGTCTGTGGAGCATACTATAGGAACCGCTGTCCAGTATCTTACTCTGCCTTCATGTTAAGACAACAGAAAGAGAAAGCTGCTTACCCTGAATGCAGTAAAAGAAGAGTGGACACAAGCCCATTTGCAGGCCCATAAAGCAAGTTGTACTTTTCAAGAGGAGACTGGATAGGCATCTGGCTGGGGTCTTATGACCCCTGCCACCCCCAGTGCTCCTTCCTGCCCATGGCGGGGGGTCGGACTAGATGATCTGTCTAGGTCCCTTCCCACTCACTGATTCTATGATTCTATAACGCAGACACAATGCACTCTTCTTCTTCCACCCTCTCCTTCTACATTGTACGAGGGATTGCACTTCCTATGACTGAAGTTATCAGACACTTCATTATCAAACCATATTTGTTCACTTATAACTCTGTCAAACTTTAGTCATTTAACACAGCTACAGCCAAAAACCTAGCAATCATTCAGATTGAAATTTTATATCCTGGAGCCTGCTGCGGGCTGGATGTTTCTGGAAATATTCAATAATAATAACCGAGTCATTTCTGAAAGCAAGATTAGAAGAAGGCACTGTAAGGCTTAGTTTAAACTATCCCCTTCTCTCTGTAAATCAGAGGAGGGTGGAATTAATTGGACAAGGACACACCTTGAGAGCGAGGAAAGGGAGATGTGGAGAAAGTGGGAGGCACTGAATGAAAAGCCTTGGTGGAGTGTGAGAAATGGAGCTGGCTAGGCAGGGACTAAGATTGGGATGACAGACCTAGGGAACTGTGACTGCAGCAAAGCATCAAAAGCATACAACATGCAGAACTGGGATAGCAGGATAGGAAGTGCTAAAAGCAGGCACTGGGGGATCATCTAAAGGTGCAAACGTGAAAGCAAAATAACTAAATTTTGACTCCTGTATCTTTGATACAGGTTCAAAATTAAAGCGTCCCAAATTCTCCTTATTGCAAATCTTCATTATCTTAGTCCTCAGGAGACAGCATCTAATTCATTCCCATGTTTTAAATCAATTCACTGGTAAACCACAGCAAATTTTCAAAATTTGAAAGACTAAAGACCTCATTTTTCAGGGTATATAGCATTATGCAGCATGGGAAAATTTTGTCTAAGGCACAGTTCCCATTCACCTCAGTTCCAGATGCAATCATTCAACGATTCTGAAAATCAGACCACAGCTCATTGAGTCAGGCCCTCAGAAAATAAGGAAAATCATTAATGATCACCTGTGAAAAGTTTTGCCTACTAAAAGCACAGGGACTTTGTGAAAGAAGAGCTCAAATTCAAAGCAACCTTCTATTCCTTACCCATAAGACTGTTCTTCCTTTTCCTGCAATCCCCTGCCTCATTCACTCTATACCTCCCCAACTTCTGCACTCCTTTAATCTCCTTCACTAGGCAATTCTGCTCAGTCTCCAGAATCGGTCATTCCCGAGCACTGAACGATCCAGGGATCCTGATGAAAAATTAGCATGTGATCCTGTAATCAGACTTTTCCATAATGCACAAAGGGGCTAAAATAGCTTGAGCATACAACCTTAATTCTGACATTTCCATATTTCTGAGTGCTTGACTTTGACACCTCCATAATATTTCTATTGTTGCTTTTGCGCAAAGCATAAATACATATGATATAGTTTTAAGTCATTGACTAGTTTTCTGCTTAAGCTCTTTAATGTAAGTATAGCTTTAATTTTCTGTGCTGTCAAAAGACTGCTTCATCTGCACAGATTTAATCAACACAAAAATAAAAGAAACAGATGGCCGTGAGCCAGCATTTGAGCAAGACTTAGCTATGTATGATGGTGTGCATTTCAGACATGCATACAAGGAGGCACCAAACAGAAAGGGAGATAAAGAGCAGTGCCTTTGGGGGAAAAAAGGAACATAATTAGGGGGCCCATACTGAGAGCACTCTGAAGGGAATGAGAGATACTGGTTGCCCCAGTGATCTATGAAGCTGTATTGATCCAAACGAGAACTACAGTCAGCATGCATTAGGTAGCAACCAGTTTCATAACATATGGCAAAATAAATGATTCAACACAGTCTGTTCGTTCTGTTGCTGACCCTAAACACTGTCATACTGATACCTCTGGCTTGTTGTCTTGCTGAAGTTACTCACTGTTCAAAAGCAAGAAAGCCACTTTTGCCACTCTGTGCAGTGCCAGAGACTCATAGAATAATTGTGGCATGACAAACTACAGGGATAATATTCACATAATTGTGATTAGGTCACTGTGACTCATTATCATGCATTGATGCCCCTCACTCCTTAATACATGTAGCAGAGAAGAGGATCAGCGAAGTTCAATGGATTGCTTCTATTTACTCATCCTCAGGACCACAATATACTTGCCAGGGTAACCATGTTTGTGTATCTTAGGGCAGAGGTTCCCAGCCCCTGGGCCGCAGACCAGTACTGGGCCACAAAGGTTTGACTGCTGGTCTGCAGGAGGGTTGGCTGCCAGTCCGCAGTATGCCGGTCACTTTCAGGCTGCAGTTTGCCAGTCCTCAATCTAAAAAGGTTGGAAACCCATCTTAGGGAGCGTGTGAAATTTTCCTGGAGTAGACAGTAAGAGATTAGTTTGTGCAGTTTTTCTTGAAGCTGGTATGGAAAGGGTTTCATAGACATTAGGGCTGGAAGGGACCTTGGAAGATCATCGAGTCCAGCCCCCGCCCAAAGAGCAGGAAGTCAGCTGGGGTCATAGGATCCCAGCAAGATAAGCATCCAATTTGCTCTTGAAGGTGTTCAGTGTAGGTGCTTGGACCACCTCCGATGGCAGGCTGTTCCAGACCTTGGGGGCTCAAGACAGTAAAGAAATTCTTCCTTATGTCCAGCCTGAAACGGTCTTGCAGTAGTTTATAACCATTCAACCTTGTCATCCTTGGGGCGCTCTGGTGATCAAACGTTCCCCCAGATACTGGTGGTCACGCCTGATAAAGTTATAGGTGGCCATCGCTTTTCCAGGCTAAAGAGCCCCATCCATGGCTTTCAGCCTGTTATCATAAGGTCTGTTTTCCTGACCTCTGATCATGTGCGTGGCTCTTCTCTGGACTCTCTCAAGCTTCTCCACATCCTTTTTGAATAGTGGAACCCAAAACTGGACACAGTACTCCAGCTGTGGCCTCAGATTTGATGATGTCTTGGGTTCAAGGAGTTTTTAGAAAACTCAGCCATCAAACCTGCATTATACTTGTAATATACAGATGGCATTTTCATCATCTGAACTCAACACCTGGACTCACTCAATGATTTCCAACACAACCTCAACAAATACCACCCTTCTATCAAATTCTCTCTGGAATACACTAACACTGGAATACTTTTGTGTGTCAAGACACCACAATCCACATTCAGAATGGTACCCAACAAACTACTGTACATAAAAAACCCATGGACCACCACTGTTACCTCTACAAAACCTACAATCAGCCCAAACCCACCAAAAAAGCAATAATCCCATGATGGACAACTTGAGACCCTCTGGGTTAAAATCCATGGGAAACACAGTACAGGGGATACTATGGTGTGGATCTACTCAGCCCCCCAACCCAGAGTCAAGACCTTGACGAGGAGTTCACCAGAAAATTGGCTGAGGCCGCACGATCCCAGTGTATCGTTGTCATGGGAGACTTTACCTAGACATCTCATGAGGAGTGCTCGGCCAAATCCGAGTGGTCACAAAGCTCTCTCTCATGTGTGGATGACCTCCATCTGACGCAGGAAGTCTATAGGCTGACAAGAGGTAAAGAGCTGCTTGACCTCGTACTGGCAATCGGGGATGACCTAATCAGTGACCTAATGATTGAAGGGAAGCTGGGTGACAGTGACCATGAGCTGATCACCTTCACCATCTGGCAAGTCAGTCAGTAATACACAAGCCCTCAACTTCAGGAAAGCTGACTTTGAAAAGCTAAGGAGGCTTATCAGAGAGGCCCTAAAAGGCCACAACCCAATGGTGAGGGGAGTTCAGGACGAGTGTTTGCTCCTCAAGGGAGCAATCCTGGATGCGCAAGCAAAGTCCATCCCATTTCAGGGGAAAGGCAGCAAAAAGGCACAGCAGCCCCCTTGGCTCTCCAGGGAACTTGTGGACCTCCTATGTCTTAAAAGGAAGACCTACAAAGGATGGAGGACTGGAACTACCACCAAGCAGGAATACTCTGTTCTGGTCCAGACCTGCAGAGAGCAAATCAAGAAAGCCAAGGCTGTGAAGGAACTCACAGCTAGCGACAAATATCAAGGAAAATAAGTCCTTTTTTTAGATATGTGGGAAGCCGGAGGAAAAGCAAGGGCAACATTGGACCCCTGCTAAACCAGATGGGGCAACTGACAACTGACGCCCAGGAAAAAGTGAACTTGCTAAATGGGTACTTTGTGTCAGTTTTTCACCAGGCCCATCGGATGACCCTGCCCACTATAGGTCAGGAATACCCAGGTGAAGTAGATTCCTTGCCCTCCATCGAAGCTGACCTCGTGAAGGAACACCTTGAGAGACTGGATACCTTCAAGTCAGCTGGTCCTGATGGGTTACACCCACGGGTACTCAGGGAGCTGGCGAGCATCATAGCTCAGCCCCTGGCACAGATCTTCGAGAGCTCTTGGCACTCTGGTCAAGTGCCCAATGATTGGAAGAGGGCCAATGTCAATGCCTATCTTCAAGAAAGGGAGGAAAGTAGATCCGGCTAATTACAGGCCTATCAGCCTGACCTCTATCCTGGGGAAGGTCCTGGAAAACATTCTCAAAGAGGCCATCCTTAACAGATTAGCTGAAGGCAATATCCTGAGGGATACCCAGCTTGGGTTTGTTGCAGGTAGGTCTTGCTTGACCAATCTCTTTTCCTTTTATGACCAGGTGGACTTATCACTTGGACAAGGGAGAAGAGATTGACATTGTATATACTGGGAGAAGAGATTGACATTGTATATACTGAATTTTAAAAAGTCTTCGATCTAGTATCCCACGACCACCTCTTGGCTAAACTGGCTAACTGCAGCATCAACTTCACCATGATCTGCTGGCTGGGGAATTGGCTCTGCAGTAGGATGCAGAGGGTGATGGTTGATAGGAGCCAATCGCCTTGGTGCGCTGTGACCAGTGGGGTCCCTCAAGGCTCTGTCCTAGGGCCTATACTATTTAACATTTTCATCCATGATGTGGATATTGGTGTCAGAAGTGGACTGGCCAAGTTTGCTGACAACACCAAACCCTGGGGTAAAGCATCCACACCTGAGGACAGGAGGGTGATCCAGGCAGATCTTGAAAGGCTCAGGAAATGGGCGGATGAAAAATACAAGGTTCTTCACCTTGGGAGGAAAAACCTGCAGCTTGCTTATAGGCTCAGCAGTGCTACGCTGGTTAGCACTATAGATGAAAGGGACTTGGGGGTCATGACTGACCACAAAATGAACATGAGCCTTCAGTGTGATGCTGTGGCTAGTAAAGTGAGCAAAACGCTGGCTTGCATCCATAGATGCTTCTCAAGTAAATCCCAGGACGTCATTCTCCCATTGTACTCTGCCTGGGTGAGGCCGCTGCTGGAGTACTGCGTCCAGTTTTGGGCTCCGCAATTCAAAAAGGATGTGGAGAAGCTTGAGAGGGGGCAGAGGAGAGCCACGCGCATGATCATAAGGTCTGTCAGGAAAACAGACCTTATGATGAGAGGCTGAGAGCCATGGGACTCTTCAGCCTGGAAAAGCGCAGGCTTAGAGGTGATCTGGTGGCCACCTATAAATTTATCAGGGGTGCTCATCAGGATCCGGGGGAATGTCTGTTCACCAGAGCGCCCCAAGGAATGACAAGATTGACCAGTCGCAAACTCCGCCGTGACCGGTTCAGGCTGGACGTAAGAAAGAACTTTTTCACTGTCTGAGCCCCCAAGTTTTGGAATAGACTGCCGCCAGAGGCGGTTCAAGCACCCACTTAGAACGCCTTCAAGATGCATTTGGATGCTTATCTTGCTGGGATCCTATGATCCCTGCTGACTTCCTGCCCCTGGAGCAGGGGGCTGGACTCGATGATCCTCCAGGGTCCCTTCCAGCCCAAATGTCTGTAAAATCTGTGAAATCTATAAGCCAGATCCTCAGATAAAACTGCATGTTCTCTGAGAAGAATACTTGTAATCGATACAACCTCAGCAACCTAAAAATTACCTTTATCCAACAAGGATAAAGGCAGAGTAACAGGTCCCTTCTTCGAATGAGCCATCCAAACACCTGCACAAACCTGCTAAAACATGAAAAAAAAATCTCCACCAATCACACACCCTTAGTTGTCAGATGCCATCCCATACTTACCAATACATCTCTGCCATCACAACGATCAACACACCCCACAATGAAACCATCAGAATACACGGATCCGACACGTCTAACACAGAATGTGATGCATTTACCTAATGCACCAAATGCTGTCGTGGACACTATATGGGTAAAAGTAAACAAGCACTACACTCCAAAATGAATCCTCATAGAAAAAAGATATGAGAGACACCAAATCGTACCCCCTCTTTAATGCTCTTATTCTTTTACATAGTTAGGTTAGCTCTTTTAACTACCCTTCACTTGTTCTGTAGCTACTTCTGAGAACTTCTCTTTGCTCCACAGTTTACAGCCCTCTTGTGTCTTTAAATGACCATTTACACTTACATTTTGGAACGGAACAAAAAGTTGTTATTTTATCTGGTACTTAGCTTAGGCTGGATCTGCTTCTTTCCCAGACCAGAAGAATGGACTTCATGCCTGAAAGTATCTAGTACATATCTCTTCTAACTATACAGTTGGTTCAATAAAACCTATCATCAAAGAACCTCTTGCTTCTTGCATATCATATACCCATGACTATCATGACTAGGCAGTACAAGACATTTCCATGAGATCCTTGGTGCACATACCTAAATACACTTCATGAGCACCTTGCAAAGGCTCAGGTTTTTCCCAGCTTATTCAGATGGAGCAGCTTTCACTGAGGGTAGTACTGCAAATTTCAGTAGGACAACTTGTGGTGTCAGATTCCATTCATGTCTGGAAAAATTTGGTCTCTAAACTGTTTTGGTTTTTTTTTTTTGGTTCAAAGGGCTTCTCTGCTGGGGAAGCCTGAAATCTTCATAAGCCAGAAATCTTCATAAGCTAAACAGTTGCATTGAGAGATAACTACAAGCTCAGCTCATGAATGTGGACATTATAAACAATGTAAACAAAACAGCTGTGTAGCTGTGAAGCTCTTAGCTTGTAAAATTTAAACTTAGTAAGACTGGATTTTTTTTTTCTTGTTTTTCTTTTCCCTTAAAAAGGCTAAGAGATCTGAAAAACACTATTAATGCAGTCCTCCAGTTACAAGTTAAATCAATTTGGAAATGCAAAAGCTGAGGTTCTAGCAGCAATGTTTATGCATTCTATACCTATATATTACTTCCTATGCTTGTTTACCTGATTAAATATGTTATATATTATCACTTCCATCAGCTCCATTCTGCAGGATGTTTATTACGGTAGAGTTAGCAATGTGATAAGAATCTTCATTTTTACATTTCACGATTTTATCATTTCAGTCTTACAGCTTAAATGATGCAGTTTTCCATACTTAATAATGAAATAAAGACAAACATGGAATTTTCATTTGAAGAACTCAGTGCTTTATAAAAAGCTGGCAGTAATTACCATAAACTTTTTTTCAAACAGGCCACACCAAGCCATAAAGAAGTCAAACATCTTGACTGGGGCATGCACACAAAGCCAGTGGCAGAGTTAAATTTATAAACCAAGTCTCTCAAATTCCATTTTTTCTTAAAGGGGAGTTGGTCTGTTCAAAATTAGGAAAAGGAGGAATCCTTAAGTCAGTCTTTCTTTTAAGATGTGCTTCATGTTATGAAAGTTTCAGACCCTCTGTTTAACTGCAGTGCTTATAGTTTTGCTTTTATTATTTTATTTTTGTACCAACGCTAACTCTACAATTTTTACCCACTGTTTATCTCTCTTGGTTTCTGGAGATGACTAATACAGATGCAAATGTCACCTTGCAGGACCAATCAGCAGGAACAGTTCTTCCCTCTCAAGTCTCTCAGAATCTCTTACTATGTCTTGTTTAGAAGTAAAAGAAAACCCCAAATGAACTGATACTAACAAACAGAACACACACCAAACATCACTGAACACCAATTACATTTCTTTTATCTATTATGACAATATATAGTCTCTACTGTTTGAGTATTTTGAGTACCCACAGCTATGCTAAGATAAGTTACACTGGACTATTAAAAATCTATATTGCATACTGTACCATGTCACAGTGCAGCTCCAGGTTCAGGTCTCCTTTATTGGTGTGCAGCCGTATATAACCTTTCTTTTTCACATATTGGTACCGCACAACATCCTCATCAATGGCAGCTGCCCCAAAGCAAAGCCAAATATTAGCAGTCTTGAAATGTATTCATTTGCATTTAGATGTCATCTGCAAACAAATTACTGGACAATGCTAGATGACTTTCTTTCCTAATGATTTAAGACCTTCAGATATAGTAAGTTCATAGCAACCCTTACACGTTATAATTTTTATTCTAGAAAGTCCCCAACTTGGCTGGAGTCAACTGGGTGACGTGTATTTTTAAGCCAGGTAACATTCAACAGTATATCCTGTAATTTTTCAATAGTGTCTAAAATTCATGGGAATTATTCTGAAATGAAACTGCTTATTGCCAAACTTAGAACTTATGCAGGTAGTCATCAGCCAACCACAAATTGTTGAGAGCTGAGGATATAAACAGTTTTGAACCAAAGAAGCAAGTCATCCATTACTGAGCAAGTCATGTAGAGGATCACTCTTGGAGATTTCCAGTTCATTTGTGTTAAAGCAGCTCCATTCCTAACAATTTTCCTATGCATTCAAAAATCTTTCTTCAAATCTCTGAATAATAAAAAGAGGGAAAGATCCAGGAAATCCCACAAAGTAAAGAAAACTACTTTGGTAAATATGCAGTTAGAGCACTGGCTTCAGGCTTTAACTAAGCATATCAGATTCCTCAATCTTTGGTCCCAAGAGCTAGAGTTTCATCCTGTACTTGCACGTAATTTGCCAAACTACTTAATCAGCACCAACATTAAGATAATTCTGTGCACTTCTGTTTAAATTGGAGAATGAGGGGAAAGAATTATCATTTAAAATGCATCTTTATGCAGGAGCAATTTTGAACAGCATTAAGTCAAGATGTCAACACACAAATCCTAACATAATTTTGACTAATATGAGAAGGTTTTAAAGCCAAAGAGAGACAGTAAACTTTTTATACTGAAACTCAGAAGAAATCATTTTTCACTGCTAACCTGCATAAACAGGCATCTCATTTTGTGGTCCACAGGCATATAAAAATCCTCATTAATTTTAGTCGAACGCAAGTATGTGACAATTAGAGCCAAAACTAAATTCACAATTGACCCATGTCTTCAGAACCGTATCAACAGAAACCAGAGCTATAGCTTCATAGAGCAGGGCTGTCCAATCTATAAGGCAATGGGTCTGTAAGCCTGGTGATCTGCACCAGAGAGGGTGCTGCCTCCACCACTGCACTGTGTGCAGGCACCCTAGCCTCACCCTCAAAAGCCTGGGCCATGGGCTCCCCTAGCCTCACCAGCTGTAGCATGCCATGTCACGACACCCCTCTGTGCCACACCACCCAGATCTTGGCTGCTGCTGGATGGATGAAGCCCATGGGCTGCCAGCTGAATATGCAGAGGGAATAAGAATTTCAGATACCATGTACTGACAAGATAACCACAGTGCACACTTGCAGTCCCTGAAAATGCTCACATCTCAGGGAGTGTATTTTAGCTATATATTTTGTGAAAATATAGCGATCTAGGTTACCTGCTTCATGTGTAGTTTCTGGCACCATTGCAGTGGATGTGAATGAGGCACTTACTGTCCCTGTGGAATAGTGAGCCTGTACAAAGATAGAAAAAAGCAAGAAGGAAAATAAGCCTTACAAGAACTCTGTCCAAAAATTCATCCATCTATTAATTCTGATGTACACCAAAAAATTTACATGGGGAAAACATCCTTACAAATGTATCTAAATATATAGTTAAGATTAAGCAAAACAATTAACCAGCTGTTGGAAAAGTAGCTGCAGACCTTCTAGTTGCTGAAAAGAAATTAGAAGTTTGTCTGTACTTAGCATAGAATCCTGATTTCAAGAATACAACGGGAATTTTACTATTGTCTTCAATACAGCCAAAATGTTACCCATTAAGCCCCCACTGCTTTTAATGTTAGCACTCTGAAGTGTCCTGCTAGACAAATACAGATGTACTGACTACTTCAGCTAATGACAGATCCTCACAATCCCACAAAAGCTACCTGAGTATTCAGAATGTTGGAATGATTAGGTATTAGGGCTATGCAAAGCTTTGGTCCCTGATCTAATTTAGCAGAGATTCAGCCTGATTAGGTGGCCAAATCTCTAAATCCAAATAGAATCAGAGGACCCTTTAATGTCTCCAAATCGAATCGGAACCCCCCAAATCAATTTGGAGAGATTCGGTGATTCGGACATAGACACAGCTTTACATTTCTTTTCTACATACCTCAAAGTACCAGGTGGCTCATGAGTGCTGCAATGCTGGGGCACATGTAGTGCCCCACAGAAGCATGAGGGGCTCCCCAGCCACGCCCAGCAGCAGACCCGAAAATGGATCAGAAGCACTTCCAGCCCATTTCTGGGTCTGCCGGGGAGCACACTGGGGGCCCCCCCGTGCTTCCGCTGCTCAGTGACTGATGCCTCCCGAGTCTGGTCCCCCATAGCTTGGAAGATGCAGGGGGGGCCCCCCAGTGTGCTCCCCAGCAGAGGACCAGTACTTGTAGTCGACTTCCAGGTTCGCCACCGAGCATGTGGCGGGCCTCCTCCACTCCTGTGGGATGCTTCATGCGTCCCAGCATCGCAGCGATCACGAGCCATGCCTGCTACCTCAAGGTACGTAGAAAAAACTTCTAAAGCTGTTTCTATGTCAGGAACAGTGATATGAATCAACGAATCGAATCGCTGTCCCTGATTTGGGTTGAATTCGGATTGAATAGGGCTGGCTCCGCACACCCCTATTAAGTATTCACTAGGGACACTGCAAGTACTCAAATGCACACTTGCAGAGTTTTCTCTATACTTATTCAAATCTGGTGAAACAGCTATACTCTGCAGAAGACATTTCAACAGCAGCTGGAAGATGCTGTCATAAACTGAAGCTCTGAAAACAAAGTCTACGTTCAGATTTTCTAGTGAACACTCTCCTGTCAAAAAGTAAACAAAGCCACTCTAACTATGCATCATGGTGTGCACTTCCTACCCTGTGTTCTTCATAGGTTTTTGCATCTCAGATCAGGTTTTTCTGTTGCAGAGATCAAGCTTATTTATTTCCTTTATTAGATCAGTGGGAGTTGATAATGGCCCCCAGAACCCTTATCATTCTTGCCTTCTATGCTGAGATGCCAGGATGAGTGCCTGTCGTTGTGGCAAATTCAGTAATGCTGAGGACCACTTCTTTTTGAAGTGAACCAAGTCCTATCAACTGGTTTGCAACTGACCTGTGAACTTTTGGTTGTTATTAACCTGACTTGGAATCAAACTAGCAACCTGGACATGAGAGAGGCTGTTATCCCTACCAGTAGTCCCTTGAGCTGTTCAGCCCCCTTTAAAAATGATAGCTTTTGTCCCCAACATGCAGTTTGTAGTTTTCTGGAATAATCAGTTGTAGAGGGAGCAAAGATTAAGAATTAAAGATATTCTGGCCATAGGTTACTAGTCAAAAAAAGCCAGAAGCAGCACATATGCTGCATTGCTGATATAATCAGCAGAAGACATTTAATCTGCTACCTCTAAGAAAGCTATCATATAAATTATTAGTTTAAGCGATTTGATAGGAGTATTGTCTCTCACTACATTAAACATGTTTTTATTACATACTGAAAATTGCTTGCAAAATTGGACATTATAAGGAGGATGGGCAGTATCTTGATTTTCAAAAAAAAGATATTTATATACACACACATCTATGGATATATGTAACTATATACATTTCTGCTCCCCCATTGTCAATAAAGGAAAGTAAATCCGTTTGTTTCTTAAAAAACAGTTGCTAAACTAAAGGTAAGAGTGGCATGTTACTATACCCTGCTGCACAGTGACACAGCCCTCATTTACCTCCCTTTAAGGGAGAAGTAAAACATACTGTAGCATATTTTCTTTCTTGTATATGCCATGGCAACAGCTGCGCGCCCCCCCCACCACGCCAGCCAGTGTTTGCTGCTGCTGCCTGCCTGCCTGGAGCTTGCATACTGGGCAGCCGAGAGGTGGCAGTGGCAAACACTGCCCAGCGTGGCAAGCAGGGGAACCGCAGCTGCTGCTGCTGCTGCCGCTGCAGTGCAGCCCCAACGGGCAAGCCCAGAGCCAGCGTGGGGCCCAGACAGCCCCGTGTGGGCTGTTGGCAGCTGCAGCAGAGAGCGCTGGCGATGGGGTAGGGGAGGGGCCGTTTTTCCCTGGGCTCAGTGCCAGGTCATTCCCTGCCACAGAGCAGGGTGTTGGGGCTGCATGCTGCCCCCAACCTGCACCGCGGGGCTGGGGGGGCACTGATAGTGAGCGGGTGCACGGGGCCCACACTGGTGTCCCCGAGCCAGTGCCAGCAGGACCCAGAGCAGGGCGGCAGGGGCTCTATGGAGCCGGGCCAGCTCTCCCATCTCGCTGCTGGTGCAGCCCAAATCAGCTCCACAGACCCCTGCCAGCCTGTGCCCCACTCTGGGCCCCACTGGCACTGGCTCCAAGATGGTAACCAGGAGCAGGGCACTTGTCAAGGGGCAGGGCTACCCATGCAGCCCTCAACAGCTTGCCAAAACTGGGTAAGCAGCCCCCCGCCAAAAATAATTGCCCACCCCTGATCCAACTACTAGAAACACAAAAAATGTCTCTACATTTCCTATCTAAAGCAGGCCTTCCACTCCAGTTCTTGTATGAGGAAGCAGAGGCATGATGAAGTGATATTTTTCTGTCTGTTATCCGTAACATTTGCCCTGATAAATTTTTACTTAAGGCTGTCCAGACACTCAGCTCAAAGGGCTTATTGCGTCCCCACCAATTTTTTTTACTACATTATCAAGCAAGGGCTTTATTGTTATAAATTGTTTTCATATCCACAGCTAGAGATGTGAAAGCAGAGCTGCCGAGTAAACTTCCATGCACCATTCCAGTTCTAAGTAGATCAGAGTAGTATGATATGTAGAACAAAGGACTTCTATACCCATTAGGCAACACTGCCTCTCGCTGAAGTTGACAGGGCTATGCCAATGTACATCAACTGATGACAATGCTTTGGGCAACATGGAGAGTTCACGATCCATCCCTCTATGTGCTATTTTTAGATCTTATTATCTGAACCAGGGACAAAGCTGACAAATCAGGTTCATGGAGCCTCACATGTCAAGGTTCAGAAACAGTTCATCTCAGCTGCCTTGTTATAAAAATCTTTTCAGCGTATTAGTACTTTGTGATTTTCATAAAAAGGTAATTGAAGTACAATGATGCACATCCTAAAACAGTTTAAGGGAATGGATAACATCCAGTCTTGCCTACTCACAGCAGCCTTTGATGCAGGGATTCAAAATGCAGAAAGATGGCTTCTCTTGACAACTATGAACAGACAGTAACAGTAGAAGAAATACTGGAGCAGTTGCTACTGATTTTTATATATTCCTACACCAGGAAAGTTTCAATTGCATGGCCCTTAAGGTGTGTTCCCTCTGCTATAACTCTGGAAGCTATGATAAATGAAGTTAAAGCCAGGGATTACAAATTAGGAGGAAAAAAAAAGTACAGTAAAAACTGTGTTAACCAATGCTAAGTGGGGTAAGCAGGGTGCAGGATATCTAAAAATTCAGAGCAGTGGCAGCACTGGGTGGCGGCAATGGCTGCCATGTGTGAGCTTCCCCCCAACTCCTGCGTCCAGCCGGAAATTCTAGTTAGAGTATTCCAGACAGCAGAATGCCAGTTAACACAGCTCTTACTGTATCACCTCTCTCACCAAAGTAATCATCTTATAAATTGAAAACATAACTCTCACTGAATCTGATATACAGTAAATTGTCATGCATCAGAAAATATAAGTACTCTGTTCAGACAGTAATCTGCTTCCTTTAGTGAAAAATGCCTTCTACAATTCTTCAAAAAAAAAATCAAATTGTTGATAGTAAATAAATCAATTAAGTCATCTTACTGCATTCAGCTTATCCACTTTTTTCTTTTCAGGAGCCTTCATTGTAGCTGCTAGAATATCATCGCCTTTGAATTCTTTATAAAGTTCCAGTAAAGTCTCTCGGGTCTCTGCATTTGTATTTTTCAAATAGTAAGATGGATCCAATTTTGCTTTTTCTTCATCTATAACACAGTAATGGATCATTGTGAGTTAAAGACCCATATCTAAGTTGGAAAATAATTTCGTTTCTCTTCAACTTAACAGGCCATATTTATATTTTTGTACCAAAAACCCCCCAGCAACTGTTTCTGTTATTTTTCTTGGAACTACCATATATTTGTTCTTGGAGAAATGACAGTAAAACAATGAATGACATGATATAATAGGAAAAGACAGTGTAACGTAAAATATGGCAAGATAAGTACCTGACTGCAATATGCTATAAAAAAATTCTCAACTGGATTCTGACTACAACCTTTTACCAAGAGATTTCTTTTTAAACTACTTAAAGTACCTCCACACTTGTAAGTCAAAATAAACTGGAACACTAACGAAAAAGCCACTATTGACCATATGCAGTGGACTTCTGTCCTGTCCCCTCTCTGAATGAAAGGGGTCTGATGCACAAATGCCAAGAGGTATCTGTAGCATGATAGCAAGTTTTGGGGTTTTCTTTTTTGTAAATGGTTAAATCACACCTAGGCTCCATTTTTCCAAGCCTAATTCAGATCAGCAGTATGTATTTACAGTTGAGTTGCAACTCTTGGAATATAGGTGGGAAAAACAAGTTTGCTGCAAAAATCAATAGCTGCTGTTTCTTTAGCATATGGTTGTAAAATGCCACCAAAGTTATGTTTGGGGTCTGTCAAGTAGCATTTTTATGGCCAGTGGTAGTTTTTAAAGGAAACCACCAAGGTTTAAAAAAGAAAGAAAAAAAATTAAAAGGCAGAAATTTTTATCTTTTGAGGAGAGGTATGACAACTGTGTATATGCTATGCATCTGTGTGTGCAAAGCATCCTAGTAAAGAAAAAGAGCAAATATCCCAGTCCCAGAAACCAGAGAGAAGAAATATTTATTTTGTTTCAGATGATTACGTTATTTTACTTTTTTAGATTTTTTTAATTCTGATTTTTTGGCAAATCACTTCTTTCTCTCTCCATTTCCCTCTTCACCATAATGCCTTATCTATGTCTATAGAAAGCATGGTGTGGGCTGTTGCTATATTTTCTTACAATATCCGGTAGAGCTAGAAAGGAATTCCTTCATAAAATCTGTTTCCACTGGAAACAAAGACCCACCACAACAAACTTTTCACAGGTAAGGACAGCTTTTAACAAATTTCTCATTCGAATAAATGCAAAATTGTCAAAATATTCTGTTTTTCAAGGGATTTTTCTTCAATTAGTTTACAGTAAATTTAAAATTAAAAAGACAAGAGTGAAACAAAATATTCCAAATGAACTAAATGAAGGGTTTTTTTTTTTCTATTTTGGTATTTTTAAAGAAGACTCAAGTCTCAATTCAAGACTGGGAAAATTCAAAATATCAAAGATTTTTGCATGATGCAAATATTATTTTCTGGATTAACATATGGCACCTCGGAGCTCTGGTCTCAGTTGGAGTGTCTAGACAGGAAGAAATACCACAAACATCACCTGCCAGTTTCAATAAAAATTACCCAAATCCCACGATGTTTGTAAATTTGGTTTCTTCAAACTGCTTTCAGTTCTTCCTTACCTGGATCTGTCACTTTTAAGTTGTTCTTAACATGGAAGAAGTTGGAGACATTAAATTTTTCCAAGCTGGTTGGATCCTGAAAATAAAAACAAAAGAAGGTAAATTTTCTTGTAGTAAGAACAAGTAATCTTGTATTAATTAAATGGGAAAGGAGGGCAAAAAAGGAGAAAGTAAACACTTCTGGTTATATTGTTTACTGTACTATGTCTGAAAAGCTACTGTTGTGTTCATTAAAAAGCAGAGGCAATTATTGCCATAGATGTGCTCAAGAATGGACAGGGTTCATAGCTTGCAAACCTGGGGCTTCCTTTTCAGAACTTTCCTTGGCTGAACAAGATGGCACTGTTCATTACATAGCAGTCAGATACTTACAAGGTATTCAAGCACCCAATGGGATTTTCAGAAACATGAAGGCACCTATCTGCATTTTTAGGCTCCTCCAGACATTTTTAAACCTGGCCGCAAGAGGAGGTGAGTGCTGCAGACAAATGCAATAAAAGCAACACTTTCATTTAAGGCAAATTTTAAATGAAAAGAAGGGGTGGGGGGGAGAGGATGCCCACAGGGTGCAATTTGTTACATTATTCTGTTTTCTGAAAGGTTTCTTATGTTTTCACTAATATAGCAAGTCTTCACAGCTTTCTTGCTCACCAACTTCATCTTAGCCTCCCAGCGTGTTCAAAACAGACATGCCTGATCATAAGGGATCCAGGTTTTCCATTCTCTGTAGGAAAACAGAGAAAAATTAAATTTTCTCTTTTAACAGAGAAAACATGGACTTTCTCTTTTAAAAGAGAAACTCACAGATTTTCTCTTTTAAAGGAGAAAACTGGGGGTCTCCTCTTTAAAGTGAAAAAATGAGGGAAACCATAGGTTTCCTTTTGCAGGCCGGCCAAGTTCCAGCCTGCAAGGGGGTTCAGGAAGCAGGGGGAGGGTAAGAGGCAGGGCGCGACATGTGCATATGCATGTGGCAACCAGGCAGCAGTGGAGAGCAGCTTCCTCTAGGTAAGTCTATGGGGACAGGGGTGTTAGGGTAGCTTGTCACATGTATGTATTAAGTTGCACTTGCTTGAGCGGTGAATTAAAGTACTGTTTGAACTTTTCTTTTATATTTAGCTTTATTTAACTATTGCTTAAGTTTTTGTGTAGCCTCATTATTATTAGAACAATTTTTTAATCAGCTGGCTTTGAGCTCTTTTTCGCAGGCAGTTTATAGCCTTGAGCTTCCTTGTATATTGTTTCTTTCCTTTTTTTTAATCACGGCAAGACATTTTTCTAACATAATAGCCTTGTTACCGGCTCAAATTAACTAAACTTGGCACTAACCAGCTGAATCAGAGGGATTAAATGATTAGATATGTTAATGAAAGGAGAGAAGAAAAGACCAATGGACAATGCCCAGATCAAGACACTGGTAAAGGGTCAAATTAGGAGGTGTGCTTGTCTTGCGTCTGTCGAGCAAAGGAACACACTAAACAGGATAAAATATGGATAGTATACTGACCTCATGGAAACCAATCAATGATACCCAAAAACAAAGAGTCATCAGAAGAGTGAAGTTGAAGAAAAGCATAAGAGGGGGGACAAAGAAAGTTAAATATGTGTTGTTAGACATCCAGGAAACAACACCTATCCGGATTGTGTCAGCCACTGACTACTTTCAGACTAAGTGGAGATAACCATCTTGGAATTGGGTATGACCATTGTACTAATTGTTTTTTTCTCTCTCTCTCTCTCTATATATATATATACAGAAACTCCTAAGATAACATTTGTTGTATCAATAAAGCTAGATTTTGTTTCAGTAAACTGTCAGTTTTTTCATATTTCACATTAATTTCCTGGGTTAATTATACTTTTAACGATTTGGTGGGCAGTGGTGCTAACAGAGGTGGGAAAGGGGCACAGATGCTGGTCAGGCGGGGGGGCACAGGCAACATGGCAGGGGGGCACACGACCCCTGAGATTTCTACACCCAGAGCTGGTCTGACCCCACTGCAGCCCTGTGCCCTGCTGTGTGAACAGAAATCTTAGGGGGTGGGGTGGGGGTATGTGCATTGCCTGCCCCCCCCCGCCACCTTCCTTAAACATCTGCTTCCTCATACACAGGAGGGTAGAGGTGTGGAACAGTGGGTCAGGAGTGAGGGGCAGGGAGACAGAGAGAGACAGACTGTGTATCCATGAGAAAGAAAGAGCAAGCCAGCAAGCAAACCAGCCAAGACTGCAATAAAGGCAGTAGAGAACTTATATAATTACAAGTAAAAAGCAGTTATTTGCTCTACAATAATAGAGTCATATTTCAGAATTTGTCCACTGAGAAGCACATATACGTCCAAACAGTATGGTTACTCATTCAGCATGCCTATGGGTTGCAACAGAAGACCACTCAAAAATTATCATCTGCATTTGAGAAATTCCATCAAGGCCCTTTATTCCGACCTGGATAAAAACCACCAGAAACTGGAGGACCCCCCCCACAAATACAACCTTGAATTTGAATAATAATGTTTCTAAGAGTCCATCCCCTTTTGCCCCTTTAGTACTATGATTTTCCTATAGGACTTGAATACCTGACTATCAACTAAGCCATGAAGGTAGCGGAGCAGAAGCACAGGACCTAGTAATACTGAATGAAATCAAAGAAAAAAAGGGACCTGAAATGGCAAAGCAGTGATTCTCAACCAGGGTGCCATGGTACCTCAGGTCTCATGAGATCTTTTCAAGTATGCCACGCAATGTTAGTACTGTTAGGTGTGCAAAACTGACTCACAACATACACCCAGGTTTCAAATAGGAATCCATAATGTTAAAATCATTCTGACCTGTTGTGAGCTTTCTGAGTTCTCTGCAACAGAAGAATTTATCTAGTATTTTTCTCTAGTCAAAAAAAGAAGAATGAAGACTAAAAGCTGGCATTTCTCAAGGGTGCCTTGGTGTTGAGACCCACTGGGACAGAGATCTAGATATACTTTTTTATCATGGAATCCTCTGATTTCAACACAGATGTCAGGGTAAATAGGTAAACTGTTGGGGGAAGTGAAGGAGGAAGAGGCTGACATCAGTGTTTGAAGCAGCTAACCCTAATTAGCCCTGACGCCATTTAAAAGCCAAACTATAAAGTAATTTTGCAGCAGTATGTCAAGAAGCCACTTCAGTAATATCCATATGCTGCTAAATAAAACCAGGGCCCACTGCACAGCAATGTAATGTTAGCAGGAAGCAAGTGTTCTCTCTGCAGGAGGGCTAATTCTGAGTCTATTCAGTTTAAAACTCGCAGTGACTTCACCAATTGATTAGGCCCCCAGCCTGCTTATTTCGACTCAGATGGAACTGCACCGACTTCAGCACTGAATACATATCCATGGAACTGCACGATCAGGGCACTGCTTTGTATTTTGGCCCTAGAAGTCACTTTGCACAAGTTTCTGCCAGCACATATTGCTCAGGTTTGCTTCCCATGATTGGGTTGGTTGAGTCTCCACTAGCAAGTATAGAAGGGGGCTAGGACTCGGGACTTTTAGGTCCTTGCTTCTGCTTTTTGCTACAAGACTGGGGGGCAAACCACTTGAGCTTTCCCCTCACGTACAGAAACATGACTACCTCACAGGTCTGCCACGAGCTTTAAATCAACCTTTGCAGTTCATTTTGAAATGTTGACAGACCAAATGGGCTATATCAAATTCTTTAAACCAGGGCCCATCTCCTGGCTTATGTTTTGTATGGTGCAATCCATATTTATAAAGCAATGTATAGGTGGACTCTATTACCATGAAAACTATTAAGTCATCATACAAGAAACCAATCAAAATCTATGGCCTACTGGACACAGGTTGTTAAATTGTTCCTACATAGCTCTTGGTACAATTTTGTTTGGCCTTTAGTTTAAGTAGGTAAGACAGGGGGAGGCCTAAGGAAGAGCTAATTTTGCTCTGGTATTATTCAATAATCCATAATATCTTCTCTCATAACAATTATTTTCATATCCCTCCCCCACTTCCCCACAAGGTCAGCTTCCTGAGCTCATCTACAGAGCAAAGAGGTCAAAAACATCTCGTCAGGATATCTAATTATTCCAGGAAATTATACCTTACAGAAAATACGAAAAAATTAGCTTGCTCAAGGTCTGAAGTGGTAAAATGTCCCAAGGAAACAAAATATAAAATATACTAATAAAAAACTGCAACAGATCAAAATTAAAAAAAAATGACTGTGTGCTGGATAAGGAACTATTACACTGATGTGAATATGAATAGCATAATGCAAAATAAAACAGAAGAAAGTTACTCAAACTTAACTGTCAAAAAGAAAGTTCTGATAATTCCATCTCAGCTAAGTCAATGGTTAATACTGCAGAGCTGGTAGCTTCATCTCTCGTTAAATGATTTAATTATGTCTTTCATTCATCCCTGAAATTGTATGCATCCACTGGTGGATAAATCTTTAGTTTTATTGCTAGCTATAAAACTAAAAGACATTTATGAAATCAAGCTGCATGAGTCTGCACCCTAATGACGATCGAGTGGTTTTCTTTCCTTTTTCCCCTTTTAATCATTTTTCATTGTTTTGTAGCTCCATTAGCGATACTATAACGTAGTCTCACTAAAATATTTAATTTTTAAAAGCTAAAAATTTCCTCTGTTGAAGACCTTATGTATAAAAAGTGTATTTTTTTAATTCCCTATTTACATTCACCTTTCCATTCCCCCGCATCTGCAGATGCACCAATTTCTGCACTTACATGTATTTGGAGTTCTACTGCAACAACAATACAATATGCATACACACAAAATCAGAGAAAGGATCATTTCACAACTCCAAAACAGTGATTCTCAACTGGGATGCCACTGCACTTGTAATAAATGCATTTGCTTTTGACATGGGTGCTGCTAAATTCAGAACAGTTATAGAGGGGTGGTTGTCATCTAAAAAAGTTGAGAGCCACTGGTCTAGACTGACAGACTATAGAGGGATTAGTCATACATGAAAAAAACCCTCAGCAAGGACCTGTGTGGGTGGCTTGATGTTAAATTACAAACAGAAAATGCAGGCTGCTTATTCCCAAACTTTCTTCATACTAATTTTAAGCTACAATGTTCACTTACAGACAGTTATTATCCTGCCAATAAATATGCCAGATGCTACAGGTGAAAAGATTAAGAATATTTACCCTCTCTCGGTAGGCAACAATACATTATCTGTGTATTAATATTCATATGGAGCATATGGATTTATAGCAAGTCACATTTCTGCCACTCCTGATCAAGCTAAAGGACAAGATTCATTCTTGGAGCAGACTCTTCATGCAGGGAATAAAGGACAGGAGACATGCAATAAAAATTAATCTAGTAACAAGTTTATTATATTCACCTATACAGAGCTTAAGAATTTATTTTTTTTTTACACATAATGGAAAAAATTGTACACACAGGTACTTAAGGACTTCCAGAAAACTAAGTCAGACTTCAGAAGAGAAGGTATCATTAAAAGGTATCATATAACAGCCACAGCGGGCACATTCAGTTACTTATTGGTTTTATTAGCACTAACCAATGACACTGGGCAGGTGCAGAAGTCTTTACAGTACTCTAATTCCTCCACCCTACTCCACCCAGCAAGATACTTCCCCCTGGCTTTCTGAAACCTCACTTAACAACCTCCCCAAAGTCAACTCAAAATTCACAGTATGAAGTAAGGTAAAGGGCAAATTGCAACCTCATTTCCTTAGAGACCACAGCTGTTATGCCACTCTGAGAAGCCTTATGGAGCTCTACGCTTGAATGACAGAAATGAGAGACTAAGGCCCTGCGTGCTATTCTTCATTATACTCGGGTGGGCTATTTATTCCAATGGAAACCTTCACAAAGATTTGGTTAATAGGATTTCTCCCCTCTGATCTCATTCCTGAAAAATCAAGTGGCACTTCACAGAAGGCATTTCCCTTTGTCATTGAAGAAATCTTCCATAATTTGACACATGTGAACAGCATTAAGTCAACTGACTCCTCCCTCTACAATAACGTGTTATAATTCACAGGCAAAGTCTGATTTAGAAATAGACACCGCAAAAACAGTGCAACAGACATTAACTTAAACACTAATTACTATATGGTTCTGCTCTCCAGTTTAGACCAAACCTAACCCATACCACAGAAAATATGAACAAGCTATTTTGGCTGATGACAAGGATGCTTGGAACCCGAGATGGGCACCTTTTAAGGAGCACTTATTTAAAGCTAAACAGAAATACTCAACATGCTCTCTTGTGCATGCTCCCTTCAGCAAGTAAACTAGCCAAACATTAATGCTGAACTTACCAGATTTGTATCATTTTGTCAGTGACAGTTACTTGGCAGACAATTAGATCAGTCAAACCAAGACATGACTGTTGATAATGCTGAGAGGGAGAGAGAGACCAAATATACTTGCTTCAGACAATCTTCAGCTCTGTTAAATTAATGGTCTCTCCTTTCTTAAGGAATGGCTGGTGTTGGGGAGTGCTCTTTTCTCCCTTTAAAGTTAAAGCCTAAGATGAAACGGCTGCAGAATCATTACAACACTTTTGCACCTTTCTGTACAGAGCTGGCTTTTTACTACTATCTACAAAAAGCGAAAAATCACTTTTTGTACCTACCAATAAAGAAGAATGCCAGGTTCATTTAATTTTTATTTTAAAATAATTGATGAACCTTCTTTTCTGTTTAATCATTCTTGTCAACTGCTTTGCACGTATAGAAAATAACCTTTGTGTGTGCGCATGAGAGAACATAAAATGAACTACATAAGAAAATGAAGCTGACTGACCTAATTTCATTATAAAGAATGGGTGAATTCAACAAAACAAAACAGTTCTTACTACAGTTTAACAATTGCTAACATAACATTTGCAACATTACCTAATATTGTGATTTTACCCCACATCTTGTGATAATAGGTATTTTTTCACAACTGCTGTCAGGAGCTGAGCTTTACGTGTTATGCTTTTTCCATACAAAAAAAAGGTCTCTCTCAATTGCAAAGAAACCTGAAAATCGTAATATAAGTAATTTGGTGACCAAAAATGAGAAGACAACAAATGCAACACATTTTCTTTAAAAACAAAAAAAATCATGTTTTTGAGGCATGACTCATAAGTTTCAAGAACTTGATGTTGGCAGTACTGCAAATCATAACAGACATAAAAATGATGTAACCATCAAATCAGGGAATTTGGAAGTGCAAAAAACAACACCCCCCACATAATAGGCTCCGCTCCACATGTATTAAAGTCTTCCTTTTCTGTTTCCTTGTAACAAGGTATTTAGCAGAATTTGCAGATTCGTTGGACTCTGACAGGCTGAGCTGTAAGAACTTCCTTCTCCTTTGGCCTCGAATTTCCAACCTCTGGGCTATCAACTGTGCACCTTAACACCTGGCCCACCCCAACCCCTATGTATTAAAATAAAGGGGAGTTAGGATGACCGGAACTAGTCTTCAAAGATTTTTCATTTGTTATTTAAGCTTTGAAAACTCCATCTAGGGATTATGAACTCAGTCAGGTTTGGTGTCCTCCCCCACAGGATGCAAAGTGGCTTCAGAACCGTGGGTGCTCTAGCACCAGGGCTAGACTCATTTCCAGAGGTGTTTCTGATGATCACTGCAATACCAGAATAATGAAAGGCTGTACACAGCCTGTCTATGTCACCTACTTCAGAGAGCACAGGGAATACACAGAGTAGTACACAAGCTCACTCCATCTTGTGCAGTGGATGTGCTCCCTCTTCATTGCCAAAATGCCCTGTCACCACAGAGGAGAACTTGCTTTTTCTCCTACACAAACAGGAGAGCAAATGGGAAATGTTTGAAGGATGCAATATCAGCAAACAGTGCAGAGATCAAACCTTAAGTTATGTGAAAACATTACATTATGCTTTCTACCACAGATGCCAACGTTATTTAACAGCATGTTGAGTTTCAGGTCTTATCTACAGCTGATCAGGCTGTACAAAAAACACTCCTTAAAAATCAACAAAAGGAAGCACACAAAAGTATATTTTGTTTTTGGTTTTTTTGTTGGTTTTTTCTGAGTGGGGGCAAACGTATCTGACATTGTTTGCTTTATACCCTGATGTTCTTCTGTTCCAATCACCTCCCTTGAGAAAACAACCTTTTATGATTTTTCATGGTCCAAAACACTGGAAATCAGATCTAGTTGCAAACCCACACCCATCAAGGAAGCCTCTCTAAGCCTGCTACCCCTCAGGGCTCATTTGACTCGCACAACAGGATTCTCTGATGTCACTCTTTGGGCAGTCCCTTGTGACAAGCAGTACCCTTGTGGCTAAGGCAGAAAAGACATGCCTGTCAACTCTACTTCTCTGTCACAGCGAGGAACTGCTGTTGAATAAAGCCCAAAGTGGCAGCACACACTTCCTCTCATAGAACTGCCAATGCCTGAAGGGTTGAAGACACGTGTATAGGGGTTTCCAGTGCAGAACAGAAATCATTTTTCTAATATCTCAGAAAATTTTAGGGCCAGCTTATTCCAGGTGCTCACTCAGATGTGCAAGATGATGGCGGAGGGCTGAAGGTCCCTATTTCTCCTTTGTAGGGACTGCTCTTTACTGTGCAGGGAATTTCAGGTTTCCCCAACCAACCCGCTATACCCTGGTACAAATACTGGCATGTTTCTTACCACCACAGCTATGCAAAAAGTGTGGCAAGATGTTACTTTTGGATTCAAACAGAAAATGAATTTAGAGTAACCAGCATGGACTCAAAAAAATCTATTCTGGCCAACTGCTTGGGCAAAACTACAAAATTGTAGCATTCAGAGAAAGCAGTGAAGGACCTATTTTGAAATTCATACAGAACTGCCCATAATCTTACTTGAAAAAATTAAAATTGGCTAGGTTAGATATACAGTCGTCTAGATGGAAAAGTACCTAAAAAGCAACATACTTAACGACAATGTATCCAATGAGCAATGGACAGGGAGCAATGAATATCACTAATAATGCCTAGCTCTTATATAGTACTTTTCTTCTATAAGCCTTAAGGGGTTTCACACAAGCTTCAGGTGTCTTTTGTAGAAGACCAGAATTAAACCCTGGAGTATTTGGGATTTTTGTTAGTTATCTGGAAACAGGTTAATGACACTTCCAGATGCTGTAAACGGGGAGGAGCTGAACACAAATAAAGAGAGAGAATACAAAAGTATTTAACAATATTAGGAACATGGGCAAAGCACAACACTGAGATTCAGCAGAGGTATGGAAAACAATCTGAAATAGCAGACAGAACCTCGGGAAGCAGTAGTACTTGAGATGATAGAAGATGTCAAGTTAAACTTGGGTTTGAAACAAGATACGGCAGCCAAGTAAAGGGCAATACAATTCTGCAGTACAAAGGCTGGGGTCACACCTTTGAAGCAAAGACATAGCCACCTCTATGACTGGACCTGGAATAATATTGTGTCTATTTCTGACCACGACATTACCAGAAAGGTGATAATACATGGAAAGAGATCCAAACAAAAGCAACAACTGTGACCTGGGAACTGTTAAAGGAGGAAAAATATAAAGGAAGATCTCTCTTGTATTCAGCTACAAGGTAACTGAAGTGCAGGGATACCAATGGATGAGAGGAAATATTTAGAGAGGAACAAGATCACAAACTTGGAGTAATGGGATGAAATTAAGAAAAACATTTAGCTTGATTTTTGGAGATTTAACACAGCCTAAGGCTCAGCATGTACCACAGGGCAACTCCGGTGGCAGAATCCCTTTATGTAGAGGCAGTTCTTGCCAAAAGAAGAGCTCTTCTGAAACAAAAACAGCTTTCCTGAACAGCAGCAGCTTTGCTGGTATGAGCCACCTTCTGCTGGCAAAGCTGTTACCACACTGGAGCATCTGCCAACATAGCTGTCTCAGATAAAGGGTATGATTTTTTTATCATCATTTATCACAATAGCTATTCTGGCAGAACTTGGTAACATAGACAAGATCTACACCAACCTACCATAAATCAGGGGTGGGTGATTATTTTGGCTGGAGGGCCGCTTAATGAGTTTTGGTAAGCTGAGGGCAGCAAGGGTAGCCCCACCCCTTGACAGTTGCCCCACCCCCTAATTGCTATCTTGGGACCAGACGTCCTACCCCCTAACCTCTGACCTTTGCCACCAGAAGTCCCTCCCTTGCCCAAGAAGTGCTTCTTTTGCAAGGGGAGGGGAGCTACCATCTTGGAACAAGAAAAAATCCCAAAAATTTTATTTTTTAAAAATTGTCCCAATTTCTGTGTGCTTGCATAGTATTTTTTAGAGGCAATTGTGTAATAGCTCAAAATAGTCGTACTCTTGTATATTGTGTGCAGGGGGTAAGGTGGCATATGTGGCGGGTGGGATGTGTGGTTGGGGGAGTGTGTGGGTGGGATGTGGGGAGTGCATGTGGGGGGTTGGTATGGTGGATGGGCTGTGTAGGGAAGAGTGGGTGTGGGCCCATCCTGTCCTGTCCCCTCTCAGTAGTATGTGGTTCCCAGCTGCAAGGATACAACCAGCACAGCGCAGCACAGAGCCAGCTTGGCCTGTCCCATCCCTTCCTGGGAGCACATAGCTGCATGGCTAGGACCCACATGACATGGCCCAGAAGGGATGAGTCCTAGCCATGCAGCTACATGCTCCCAGGAGGGGATGGGACAGGCTCAGCATGGAGAGAAGCCACCTCAGTCCCCCAGGGCTGAAGTGATCCCAAGGAAGGAGTGGGGTGGGCTCACACCGCCCAGCCTCACAGCCTCCATTTTGCAGGAGGGCAAGTCTCTGTACTGCTGATGCTTAGGTGAGTGAGGTCCCAGGGCTCCCCACTGCCAAGCCCCACTTGCTGCACCTGGGGCCATGCAGGCAGGGCTGGGGAGACAGGCTGGTCCTTTCTCAGGCAGGGAGTAGCACAGGTGGGCTACGGAGTTTTTATAGCATGCTAAGGGAGGGCTTAGGAAGATAAAGGCTAAGAAAACCCCTGCCCTATGCCTGAGAAAGGGTATTTGTGCTGGAAAGCTTGCAAAGACCTTTTTTCCATCTATTTAGTTGGTCTAATAAAAGATATCACATCTACCCAAAGAACCTTGGTTTCCTATGTCCTTAGACCAACATGGCTATAATCAACAACCCTGCAATAAAGATGTATGGTACTTATTGTTGAGAGAGCGCTGTAGGTTACAGCTTTTCCCCAGACGAGTAAGTGGTGTTGGGTTTTTTTTTAAAATAAAAAGCCTAGACACTGCTACATACATTATACTATAAATAAAACCACAACAAATACATCAGTTTAACTGGAGCACTAATGAAGTTGTATAAGGAGGTTATGATTCATGTTTGTGCAACAAGCAGTGATGATAGGCAGGACTAGCTGCAAAAGGACTAACTTTTTTCTTATACTTTAAAAATTCTATGCAGAAAAAAAACCCTGTAAAGAATGAACACACCATGTGCTTCATAACAGATACATACCTCGAAGAGGCAGGTTAAGTTTGCGGCCATTTGCTATTTTAGTAACATATATACCTTTAGCAGCTGTAGAATGTTGTTCTATCTAACAGCAAGGAAAAAAAGATGTATCTGGAAAATACCAGGCACATCCATATTAGTCTAGCTTTCTACTTTAATTCAAGTTAAATTTTACTATCAAACCAGTTACAGTAACACATGTGCCCCATCTGCTTCCCAGGACATTAAGATCCAGCATTTCCAAAGTCTGTTTTCTGTCGATAACTGAGCTACTAAAAATACAGCCCCATACAGCTGCTATTTGCAAAGCAAAGAACGCTTTTTATAGTAACCCTCATTTATACCTGATTCTTTGCCAACTAGCAGGGTCAGAGCTACCAGCTGACTCTCTCTCTCTCCCACTTGCTCAGACACAAAGTGTTCAATTCACACATGGGAAAGGAACAAACCTGTGATAAGATTAACACAAAACCTTTCTAAAAAGAATGAATATTTAAAGACAGAGCTCCAGAGTCAAAAGGTAAGAGAACAGAACCACAGCTTAAAAACCATACAAGGGGGAAGTCCCTCTGTTGCCCACGGTCTCAGTGACAACTGACCTTATAAAGAAGAAACCCACCATCCTTTGCCTTTCTTCTAAATGATCTACCAGAAGGAGCACAAGGGAAAAAAAACAAACAGAACTGAAAACGGAAGAAGACCACCATTTCAATAAAAACAGCCCCTGTCACTGCCACCTGGAAATTAATGGCCAAGACTGAAAAACAAAGCGAGGTAGTTTCAAAGCAGCCCATAGGGATTCAACAGCATGACTCTCATTGACCTTAATGGGAGTAATACAGTCAAGTCTTAATAAACTGCTTTGAAAACTG